>NW_011494920.1:151632-152112 GCF_000754665.1 Bison bison bison | reverse complement strand
CCCATCTATTTCCCATGAAGTGATGGGACCAGATGCCATGATCTTCATTTTCTGAATGTTGAGCTTTAAGCCAACTTTTTCACTCTCCTCTTTCACTTTCATCAAGAGGCTTTTTAATTCCTCTTCACTTTCTGCCATAAGGGTGGTAACATCTGCATATCTGAGGCTATTGATATTTCTCCCGGCAATCTTGATTCCAGCTTGTGTTTCTTCCAGCCCAGCATTTCTCATGATGTACTCTGCATAGAAGTTAAATAAGCAGGGTGACAATATACAGCCTTGACGTACTCCTTTTCCTATTTGGAACAAGTCTGTTGTTCCATGTCCAGTTCTAACTGTTGCTTCCTGACCTGCATATAGATTTCTCAAGAGGCAGGTCAGGTGGTCTGGTATTCCCATGTCTTTCAGAATTTTCCACAGTTTATTGTGATCCACACAGTCAAAGGCTTTGGCATAGTCAATAAAGCAGAAATAGATGTT
>NW_011494920.1:139592-151532 GCF_000754665.1 Bison bison bison | reverse complement strand
TTCCACGATCCAGCGGATGTTGGCAATTTGATCTCTGGTTCCTCTGCCTTTTCTAAAACCAGCTTGAACATCAGGAAGTTCACAGTTCACATGTTGCTGAAGCCTGGCTTGGAGAATTTTGAGCATTACTTTACTAGCATGTGAGATGAGTGCAATTGTGTGGTAGTTTGAGCATTCTTTGGCATTGCCTTTCTTTGGGATTGGAATGTAAACTGACCTTTTCCAGTCCTGTGGCCACTGCTGAGTTTTCCAAACTTGCTGGCATATTGAGTGCAGCACTTTCACAGCATCATCTTTCAGAATTTGGAATAGCTCAACTGGAATTCCATCACCTCCACTAGCTTTGTTCATAGTGATGCTTTCTAAGGCCCACTGGACTTCACTTTCCAGGATGTCTGGCTCTAGATGAGTCATCACACCATCCTGATTATCTGGGTCCTGAAGTTCTTTTTTGTACAGTTCTTCTGTGTATTCTTGCCATCTCTTCTTAATATCTTCTGCTTCTGTTAGGTCCATACCATTTCTGTCCTTAATCGAGCCCATCTCTGCATTAAATGTTTGCTTGATATCTCTAATTTTCTTGAAGAGATCTCTAGTCCTTCCCATTCCATTGTTTTCCTCTATTTCTTTGCATTGATCGCTGAGGAAGGCTTTCTTATCTCTTCTTGCTATTCTTTGGAACTCTGCATTCAGATGCTTATATCTTTCCTTTTCTCCTTTGTTTTTCACTTCTCTTCTTTTCACAGCTATTTGTAAGGCCTCCCCAGACAGCAATTTTGCTTTTTTGCATTTCTTTTCCATGGGGATGGTCTTGATCCCTGTCTCCTGTACAATGTCATGAACCTCCATCCGTAGTTCATCAGGTACTCTATCAGATCTCGTGCCTTAAATCTATTTCTCACTTCCACTATATAATCATAAGGGATTTGATTTAGGTCATACCTGAATGGTCTAGTGGTTTTCCCTACTTTCTTCAATTTAAGTCTGAATTTGGCAATAAGGAGCTCATGATCTGAGCCACAGTCAACTCCTGGTATTGTTTTTGTTGACTGTATAGAGCTTCTCCATCTTTGGCTGCAAAGAATATAATCAACCTGATTTCGGAGTTGACCATCTGCTGATGTCCATGTGTAGAGTATTCTCTTGTGTTGTTGGAAGAGGGTGTTTGCAATGACCAGTGCATTCTCTTGGCAAAACTCTATTAGCCTTTGCCCTGCTTCATTCCATATTCCAAGGTCAAATTTGCCTGTTACCCCAGGTGTTTCTTGACTTCCTACTTTTGCATTCCAGTCCCCTATAATGAAAAGGACATCTTTTTTGGGTGTTAGTTCTAAAAGGTCTTGGAGGTCTTCATAGAACCATTCAACTTCAGCTTCTTCAGCATTACTGGTTGGGGCATAGACTTGGATTACTGTGATATTGAATGGTTTGCCTTGGAGACAAACAGAGATCATCCTGTCATTTTTGAGATTGCATCCAAGAACGGCATTTCGGACTCTTTTGTTGACCATGATGGCTACTCCATTTCTTCTGAGGGATTCCTGCCAACAGTAGTAGATATAATGGTCATCTGAGTTAAATTCACCCATTCCAGTCCATTTCAGTTCGCTGATTCCTAGAATGTCAACGTTCATTCTTGCCATCTCCTGTTTGACTACTTCCAATTTGCCTTGATTCATGGACCTGACATTCCAGGTTCCTGTGCAATATTGCTCTTTACAGCATCGAACCTTGCTTCTATCACCAGTCACATCCACAACTGGGTATTGTTTTTGCTTTGGCTCCATCCCTTCATTCTTTCTGGAGTTATTTCTCCACTGATCTCCAGTAGCATATTGGGCACCTACCAACCTGGAGAATTCCTCTTTCAGTATCCTATCATTTTGCCTTTTCATACTGTTCATGGGGTTCTCAAGGCAAGACTAGTTAAGTGGTTTGCCATTCCCTTCTCCAGTGGACCACATTCTGTCAGACCTCTCCACCATGGCCCTCCCATCTTGGGTGGCCCCACAACACGGCATGGCTTAGTTTCGTTGAGTTAGACAAGGCTGTGGTCTGTGTGATTAGATTGACTAGTTTTC
The DNA here is from genome assembly GCF_000754665.1 of Bison bison bison. Taxonomy (NCBI): domain Eukaryota; kingdom Metazoa; phylum Chordata; class Mammalia; order Artiodactyla; family Bovidae; genus Bison; species Bison bison. Next base: position 149,451 of record NW_011494920.1, on the reverse strand, counting down.
TGTGATTATGGTTTCGATGTGTCTGCCCTCTGATGCCTCTCCTCAACACCTACCATCTTACTTGGGTTTCTCTTATCTTGGATGTGGGGTATCTCTTCATGGCTGCTTCAGCAAAGCGCAGACGCTGCTCCTTACCTTGGACGAGGGGTATCTCCTCACAGCTGCCCCTCCTTACCTTGAACATGGAGTAGCTCCTCTTGGCCCTCCTGTGCCCGCGCAGCCACCGCTCCTTGGATGTGGGGTTGCTCCTCTCAGACGTTGCCCCTGGCCTCGGGCATGGGGTTGCTCCTCTTGGCCATCGCCCCTGGCCTCGGGGGTAGCTCCTCTCCGCCACCGCCCCTGACCTCGGGCATGGGGTAGCTACTGCGCCATCGCAGCCTGGCACTCTTGGCCACTGCCCCTGACATATATCAGGTGTTCATTCTATTTTACTAAATTTAGATCATAATCAAGGCTATGGTTTTTCCTGTGGTCATGTATGGATGTGAGAGTTGGACTGTGAAGAAGGCTGAGCACCGAAGAATTGATGCTTTTGGACTGTGGTGTTGGAGAAGACTCTTGAGAGTCCCTTGGACTGCAAGGAGATCCAACCAGTCCATTCTGAAGGAGATCAGCCAAGGAATGATGCTGAAGCTGAAACTCCAGTACTTTGGCCACCTCATGCGAAGAGTTGACTCATTGGAAAAGACTCTGATGCTGGGAGGGATTGGGGGCAGGAGGAGAAGGGGACAACAGAGGATGAGATGGCTGGATAGCATCACTGACTTGATGGATGTGAGTCTCAGTGAACTCCGGGAGTTGCTGATGGACAGGGAGGCCTGGTGTGCTGCGATTCATGGGGTCGCAAAGAGTTGGACACAACTGAGCGACTGATCTGATCTAATCTGATGAGAAATATGTATTCTGTGACATATTTAATACATATATAAGTTTAAACCCAATATTTAGTGACTGAGAACATTGAGAAAGGAGATAAGAAGAATTTGTAAAGCAAATTTCCTATGAAATGAACTTCTGATGGGACCTTAGTGTTTAATGCCTAGGCAGGGAATTTTGCCATTCCTGGTTGGGAGATTTTATACCAGGCCAGGTCAGCTTTTTCCTTGCAAAGTCTGCTTTGCTGACAGAAGCTAAGAGTCCTGAAGCATTGGTCATTAGGGTATTTTGGGCTTTGCCAGGTGGCTGCAACTTGTTGTGGCTCTGACCCTAAAAGACTTTCTGTGGAGATAGGGCCAAAGGCACAGGCCTGCAGCCAGCACAGATGGCCTCAGAGTGCAGACTGCTGCAGCTTGACCTTAAACTTGTAGTGCAATGCGAGGACCTCAGCAAAGCTGTGCCTTTGGCAGGTGCCAAGGCCTCGGGCGGCAGGAGGCAATAGTTGATCACAATGCAGACACAGCCTGGCCTGCCATCGCTGGCCAGGCTAACATAGATTGTTACCTGCAGGTACAAGGCCAGGCAGCAAAGTTACACATGGGCCGCAGAACACTAGGGAGCTTCTGGCTTGAAAGGATTGAAATATCATGTGACTGAGGCTTAAATGGCAGGAGGTGGTGTGCCTTTCTGCCTTCAGTACATGCTGAGACTCTGGAGTACTTGACCTTCAATTGTGTGCCTGGTCCAAAACCTCAGTATAGAAAATGAAAATAGAAAACGATGTATGCTGCTGCTAAGTCACTTCAGTAGTGTCACCCCATTGACAGCAGCTCACCAGGCTCCCCTGTCCCTGGGATTCTCCAGGCAAGAACACTGGAGTGGGTTGCCATTTCCTTCTCCAATGCAAGAAAATGAAAAGTGAAAGTGAAGTTGCTGAGTCGTGTTCGACCCTCAGCAACCCCACGGACTGCAGCCTACCAGGCTCCTCTGTCCACTGGATTTTCCAGGCAAGAGTACTGGAGTGGGTTGCCATTGCCTTCTCCAATGATGTTTGGGTGAGTTTCAAAACAATTATTGTTGCTGAGCATGTAGGTATCATGGTAGCCAGGGGATTTATGGGATGGAAAAGAAGGAGATTGTCTGTACATTAGAGGAACACATGGCCTGGGCATCTGCCCCCACTGGGACCTCAGGGCACCTGCCTCAAGCAGCTCGACATCAGCTCAGCTTCAGTTGAGAAATTCTAGAGTGTTTTGTCAGCTGAAACAAATGTGGCTCTAAGATGAAATCCTTTTCTAAGGCAGGGTATTTTTTAGGCTAAATTAATTCTATTCCAAAAGGCAAAGGTTACTCAATAAATGTTTGCTGAGTGAACAAATGATTCACATTTCTTATTAAAAAAGAGGCAAAGGAAATGTGCCACTATACACAGGCACTAAATACTTCACAGAATAGCTAGGATTCAGTACTAACGATACTCAGGACTGACGTATATAAAGGGAAAAAGGAAGTTAAGAGGGTTTGAATAGGTTATGTGAGGAAAACAGAAGGGATTCTCAAATAATACCTTGTGGGGAGGGCTGCTGCCATTGCAAACAAAGATGGTAGCAACATCTTAAGACCACCCTCCTGAGGAGACATTAGGCTTCTGGAATGTCCCCCATCCCACATACAGTGAATTCAGAGTGACAGAATGAATCATTTGCTGGAAGGTTCCTACCAATTACATTCACAGGCTGTGAGTCTATAAAAGAAGACTGGCAAAGCATCCAAGCTCAAACCAAGGTGGTCACCATCTACCATCTGTCTTTCTTCCTCAGATACCAATGAGATGGTCTTTGACAACATACATACTGGGTTTAGGAAACAGAATTATTACCATGGATCACTGCTCTAGGAGTGAAGGTTCTGCTTATATTCTAAATTTGGTAGATGTGAGATTAGAGTTAATTTTTGAGTATTTTAAAGAGTCCTATTAGAGTGCAAACTACCGCACAATTGCACTCATCTCACACACTAGCAAAGTAATGTTCAAAATTTCCCAAGCCAGGCTTCAACAATACATGAACCAAGAACTTTCAGATGTTCAAGCTGGATTTAGAAAAGGCAGAGGAAAAGTGAAAGTGAAGTCACTCAGTCGTGTCCGACTCTTTGTGACCCCGTGGACTATAGCTCCTCCGCCCATGGGATTCTCCAGGCAAGAGTACTGGAGTGGGTTGACATTGCCTTCTCCAGGAGATCTTCCCAACCCAGGGATCGAACCAGGGTCTCCTGCATTGCAGACAGACACTTTACCCTCTGAGCCATCAGAGATCAAATTGCCAACATAGGTTGGATCATAGAAAAAACAAGAGAATTCTGGAAAAACATCTATGTCTACTTCATTAACTATGCTAAAGCCTTTGACTGTATGGATCACAACAAACTGTGGAAAGTTCTTCAAGAGATGGGAATACCAGACCACCTAACCTGCCTCCTGAGAAATCAGTATGCAGGTCAAGAAGCAAGTTAGAACCAGCATGAAACAAACTGGTTCAAAACTGGTAAAGGAGTGCATCAAGACTGTATATTGTCACTCTGCTTATTTAACTTATATGCAGAGTACATCATGCAAAATGCTGGGCTGGATGAAACACAACCTGGAATCAAGATTGCCGGGAGAAATATTGATAACTTCTGATATGCAGATGACACCACTCTTATGGCAGAAAGTAAAGAAGAAGTAAAGGGCCTCATGATGAATGTGACAGAGGAGATTGAAAAAAGCTGGCTTAACACTCAACATTCAAAAAACAAAGATCATGGCATCCGGTCCCACCACTTCATGTAAAACAGATGGGGAAAAAATGGAAACACTGATAGAGTTTATTTTTGGGGGGCTCCAAAATCACTGCAGTTGGTGATTGTAGCCTTGAAATTAAAAGACGCTTACTCCTTGGAAGGAAAGTTATGAACAAACTAGACAGCATATTAAAAAGCAGAGACATTACTTTGCCAACAAAGGTCAGTCTAGACAAAGCAATGGTTTTTCCAGTAGTCATATATGGATGTAAGAGTTGGACTATAAAGAAAGCTGAGCACTGAAGAACTGATGCTTTTGAACTGTGGTGTTGGAGAAGACTATTGACAGTCCCTTGTGCTACAAGGAGATTCAACCAGTCAATCCTAAAAGGAGTCAGTCCTGAATATTCATTGGAAGGACTGATGCTGAAAGTGAAACTCCAATACTTTGACTACCTGATACAAAGAACTGACTCATTGGAAAAGACCCTGACACTGGGAAAGATTAAAGGCAGGAGGAGAAGGAGACAACAGAGGATGAGATGGTTTGATGGCATCACAGAATCGATGGACATGAACTTGAGCAAGCTCTAGGAATTGGTGATTGACAGGAAAACCTGGCGTGCTGTAGTCCTTGGGGATGCAAAGAGTCAGGCACAACTGAGCGACCGAACTGGACTGAATTGGACTGAACTGGACTGAACTGCAATGGCACCCCACTCCAGTACTCTTGCCTGGAAAATCCCATGGACGGAGGACCCTGGTGGGCCACAGTCCATGGGGTCGCTAAGAGTCGGACACGACTGAGTGACTTCACTTTGGAAATGGCAACCCACTCCAGCATTCTTGCCTGGAGAATCCCATGGATGGGGGAGCCTGGTGGGCTGCCGTCTATAAGGTCGCACAGAGTTGGACATGACTGAAGCGACTTAGCAGCAGCAGCAGCAGGACTGAACTGATTAGAGTGCAAGAGCTTCCCAGTTGGTGCTAGTGGTAAGGAACCTGCCTGCCAATGCAAGAGACATAAGAGATGCAGGTTAGATCCCTGGGTCAAGAAGAGCCCCAGGAGGAGGGCATGGTAACCCATTCCAGTATTCTTGCCTGGAGAATCCCATGGACCTAGGAGCCTTTTGGACTACAGTCCATAGAGTCGCACAGAGTGAGGCATGAGAGAAGCTACGTAGCACGCACACACATTAGAGTGAAAATGGTGTCTTGGCAGTGAACTAAACATTTCTGAGGCCTTAAAGGATTCACATCCATCCCAGGCTGTAGCTGCTGAAAGAAAAACACTCAACTGTATGCATTTCTATCCATTTGTGGTGAACTTCTCTGACTTAACTGAGCAGAATTACAAATTGGAAAGGAGGACTTTGGGACTTTATTTTTTTAAGTCAAGGGGATTTGACTTTGAGCCTTATTTCCTCTGGATTTAAGAGGAGCATTTAATCTTTGCAAGAGTATTTAATCTTTGAATTTAAATTTCTTCATAGAAATTTAATATTCACAGAGGGCTTAGAGGTGAAATTCAGGCATCTTTATTGCTGAAATCTTATGAATAGGAGGTCTTTATGTATTTTGTGATTAGAGTATCATAGTGTTGCCATATAATCTCATTGCAAAACTTCTGATAACCTGTGTAGGCCAATATAGGTAAACATAATTTGGCTTGAGGATTAGATTAGTGAAAGTGAAAGTGGCTCAGTCATGTCTGACTCATTTTGACCCCATAGACTGTGTAGTCCATGGAATTCTCTAGGCCAGAATACTGGAGTGGGTAGCCTTTCCCTTCTCCAGGAGATCTTCCCAACCCAGGGATCAAACCCAGGTCTCCCGCATTAAAGGCAGATTCTTTACCAGTTGAGTCACAAGAGAAGGCCAAGAATACTGTAGTGGTAGCCTATCCCTTCTCCAGGGCATCTTCTCAACCCAGGAATTGAACTGGGTTCTCCTGCATTGCAGGCGGATTCTTTGCCAACTGAGATATGAGGGAATTAGATAAATAATGGCTAATTATTTGATAATGTGTTTTGTACTAGATTGAGTCACTGCATCACATATATTTGTAATTACATTTATGTTACAGAATATATATGTAGTCATCACTTTATATTCCATAGTAATTATATACATCTGTACATTTGTAAAGACTAAATTTGGCTCATCTTTTTCTCTTTTTGGGGAGCAAGCCTATTTATAAGAAATTTAAATTTTACTCTGCTCTCCCAGGGCCAAGGCAACTACCAATGGAATTTGGTCTCCCCAGGTCCAGAACTGCATGTGGTCGAGTGGGTAAGTATATAATTTTGAACTTCAATTAGCCAGCCCTTTGCTTTCTCGCACAACTATGTTCTCCAAATCAACAAAAGAGTCCGAGATACAGTTCTTCGGTGCTAACTCAAAAATGACCAAATGAACCTGTTCATTTCCAAGTCAAGCCATTCGTATCACAGTAATCCAAGTCTATGTCCCAACCAGTAATGCAAAAGATACTGAAGTTGAATGGTTCTATGAACACCTACGAGACCTTCTAGAACTAACACCCATAAAAGATGTCCTTTTCATCATAGGGGATTGGAATGCAAAAGTAGGAAGTCAAGAGACACCTGGAGTAACAGGCAAATTTGTCCTTGGAGTACAAAATGAAGCAGGTCAAAGGCTCTCTTGAGTTTTACCAAGAGAACACACTGGTCATAGCAAACATCCTTTTCTAAGAACACAAGAGAAGACTTTACACATGGACACCACCAGATGGTCAATAAAAATCAGATTGATTATATTCTTTGCAGCCAAAGATGGAGAAGCTCTATATAGTCAGCAAAAACAAGACCAGAGGCTGACTGTGGCTCAGATCATGAACTCCTTATGGGAATTCAGACTTAAATTGAAGAAAGTAGGGAAAACCACTAGACCATTCACTATTGACCTAAATCAAACCCATTATGATTAGTGGAAATGACAAATAGATTCAAGGGATTAGATCTGATAGGCAGAATGCTTGAAGAATTATGGACGGAGATTAGTGACATTGTACAGGAGGCAGTGATCAAGACCATCATCAAAAAAAGAAATGCAAAATGGTTGTCTGAGGACGCCTTACAAATAGTTGAGAAAAGAAGAGAAGTTAAGGCAAAGGAGAAAAAGAGAGATACACCTATTTGAATGCAGAGTTCCAAAGAATAGCAAGGAGAGATAAAAAAGCCTTCCTCAGTGATCAATGCAAAGAAATAGAGGAAAACAATGGAATGGGGAAAACTATAAATTTCTTCAAGAAAATTAGAGATACAAAGGGAACATTTCATGCAACAATGGGCATAATAAAAAACAGAAATGGTAGGGACCTCACAGAAGCAGAAGATATTAAAAAGAGGTGACAAGAATACATAGAACAACTAGAAAAAAAGATTTTAATGACCCAGATAACCACGATGGTGTTATCACTCACCTAGAGGCAGACATCCTAGAATGCAAAGTCAAGGGGGCCTTAGGAAGCACAACTACGAACAAAGCTAGTGGAGGTGATGGAATTCCAGTTGAGCTCTTTCAAATCCTAAAAGATGATGCTGTGAAAGTGCTGCACTCAATATGCCAGCAAATTTGGAAAACTCAGCAGTGGCCACAGGACTGGAAAAGGGCAGTTTTCATTCCAGTACCAAAGAAAGGCAATGCCAAAGAATGTTTAAGTTCAGTACAGTTCAGTCACTCAGTCATGTCAGAATCTTTGCAACCCCATGAACCACAGCCCACCAGGCCTCCCTGTCCATCACCAACCCCCAGAGTTTACCCAAACTCACATCCATTGAGTCGGTGATGCCATTCAACCATCTCATCCTCTGTCAACCCCTTCGCCTCCTGCCCCAAATCTTTCCCAGCATCAGGGTCTTTTCAAATGAGTCAGCTCTTTGCATCAGGTAGCCCAAGTACTGGAGTTTCAGCTTCAACATCAGTTCTTCCAAAGAACAACCAGGACTGATCTCTAGGATGGACTGGTTGGATCTCCTTGCAGTCCAAGGGACTCTCAAGAGTCTTCTCCAACACCACAGTTAAAAGCATCAATTCTTCTATGCTCAGCTGTCTTTATAGTCCAACTCTCACATCTGTACATGACTACTGGAAAAACCATAGCCTTGACTAGATGGACCTTTGTTGACAAAGTAATGTCTCTGCTTTTGAATATACTGTCTAGATGGGTCATAACTTTTCTTCCAAGGAGTAAGTAAGTATTTTAATTTCATGGCTGCAATCACCATCTGCAGTGATTTTGGAGCCCCCCCAAAATAAAGTCTGACGCTGTTTCCACTGTTTCCCCATCTATTTTCCATAAAGTGAAGGGACCAGATGTCATGATCTTCGTTTTCTGAATGTTGAGCTTTAAGCCAACTTTTTCACTCTCCACTTTGACCTTCATCAAGAGGCTTTTGAGTTCCTCTTCACTTTCTGCCATAAGGGTGGTGTCATCTGCATATCTGAGGTTATTGATATTTCTCCCGGCAATCTTGATTCCAGCTTGTGTTTCTTCCAGTCCAGCCTTTCTCATGATGTACTCTTCATATAAGTTAAATAAACAGGGTGACAAGTACAACCTTGACACACTCTTTTTCCTATTTGGAACCAGTCTGTTGTTCCACGTCCAGTTCTAACTGTTGCTTCCTGACCTGCATAGCGGTTTCTCAAGAGCCAGGTCAGGTGATCTGGTATTCCCATTTCTTTCAGAATTTTCCACAGTTTATTGTGATCCACACAGTCAAAGGCTTTGGCATAGTCAATAAAGCAGAAATAGATGTTTTACTGGAACTCTCTTGCCTTTTAGATGATTCAGCGGATGTTGGCAATTTAATCTATGGTTTCTCTGCCTTTTCTAAAACAAGCCTGAACTCTCGAATGTTCAAACTAGCGCACAATTGCGCTCATCTCACATGCTAGCAAAGTAATGTTCAAAATTCTCTAAGCCAGGCTTCAACAGTGTGTGAACCCTGAACTTCAAGATGTTTAACCTGGATATAGAAAAGACAGAGGAACCAGAGATCAGATTGCTATCATCTGTTGGATATTAGAAAAAACAAGAGAATACCAGAAAAACATCTACCCTTGCTTTATTGATTACACCAAAGCCTTTGACTGTGTGGATCACAACAACCTGGAAAATTCTTCAAGAGATGGGAATACCAGACCATGTGACCTGCCTCCTGAGAAATCTGTATGCAGTCAAGAAGCAACAGTTAGAACTGGACATGGAACAACAAACTGGTTCAAAACTGGGAAAGGAGTACATCAAGGCTATATATTGTCACCCTGCTTATTTAACTATTATGCAGAGTACATCATGTGAGTTGCATGGCTGGATGAAGCACAAGCTGAAATCAAGATTGCTGGGAGAAATATCAATAACTTCTGATATGCAGATGACACCACCCTTATAGCAGAAAGCGAAGAAGAACTTCAGAGTCTCTTGAGAAAAGTGAAAGTGGAGAGTGAAAAAGCTGGCTTAAAACTCAACATTCAAAACAAAGATCATGGCATCGGATCCCACCAATTCATGAAAAACAGATGGGGAAACACTGATAGATTCTATTTTGGGGGGCTCCAAAATCACTGCAGATGGTGACTGCAGCCATGAAATTAAAAGATGCTTGTTCCTTGGAAGAAAATCTATGACCAACCTAGACAGCATAGGAAATAGCAACCCACTCCAGTGTTCTTGCCTGGAGAATCCCAGGGACAGGGGAGCCTGGTGGGAGGCCATCTTGGGGTTGCACAGAGTCAGGCACAACTGAAGCGACTTAGCAGCAACAGCAGCAGCAGACAGAATATTAAAAAGCAGAGACATTACTTTGTCAACAAAGGTCCATTTGGTCAAAGCTATGGTTTTTTCAGTAGTCATGTATGGATGTGAGAGTTGGACTATAAAGAAAGCTGAGAGCAGAAGAACTGATGCTTTTGAACTGTGGTGTTGGAGAAGCCTCTTGAGAGTCCCTTGGACTGCAAGGAGATCAAACCAATGAATCCTAAAGGAAATGAGTCCTGAATGTTCATTGGAAGGACAGATGCTGGGTTTGAAACACCAACATTTTGACCCCCTGATGCGAAGAACTGACTCCTTGAAAAAGACCTTGATGCTGGGAAAGTTTGAAGGCAGGAGAGGAAGGGGATGACAGAGGATGAGATGGTTAAGGAATGCAGTCAAGAGGAACTTCCTGGTGGC
>NW_011494920.1:127875-139492 GCF_000754665.1 Bison bison bison | reverse complement strand
TTTTGACCCCCTGATGCGAAGAACTGACTCCTTGAAAAAGACCTTGATGCTGGGAAAGTTTGAAGGCAGGAGAGGAAGGGGATGACAGAGGATGAGATGGTTGGATGGGATCACTGCCTAGCTGGACATGAGTTTGAGCAAGTTCTGGCCGGTGGTGATGGGTAGGGAAGCCTGGCATGCTGCAGTCCATGGGGTCGCAAAGAGTTAGACACGACTGAGCAACTGAACTGAACTGATGTTCTCCAACTTAATTTTTACCAGCAGTAGAATTATTACAGATTTCCCCTTCTATTCTTTATTTCTCAACTGATTAAGAACCTGGTCAGGAAAGAGGGCTGCTACTATTCTGTTCCTCTCAGATACCTCAGAAGTGTGTGTGAATATACAATGCATCAATATTTAGTACAAATATAAATGAAAGAGTACATATGTATACATAATACACAAAGAGGATGTTCAAATATACTATATATATATAGTTCAAATATACTATATATGCACACATATACAAACCGTATACTCATGAATAATGTATATATACCTGAATATATGACTTGTAAACATGCATATAAAAATGCACAGTCACTCACATATATGTACACATATTCATACCTAAAAATAAAATAATCCTGCTTTATCTGGATTGTGGGATTACTATTAATATTTTCTTTCTCTTCTTTACAACTTCTATGCCTCTAGTTTTTTCCAGTGTATATTCATCAATCAGAAAAAGTTACAGTGTTGGGATGACTAAGTTCTGTTGCCATCATAACTTGTGTTGTGTCTTCCTCCTTTCCTCAGAAGTTACCCTGTTCTTTCACAATGTCTTTATAAAAAGAATAAGAACTTATTTCAATGTATTTTATTTGACTTACGCATTTTGCTCTTTGGCCATCTTGATTACAGTGGGGCTTCCTTAAGAAGACCAGTCATACTGTCTTCATTCAAGGCATGTAACAGTACGCATTTTCTCCTGTGCATATAACAGTCTGCCTGCATACAATGAGTACTCATTAAATACTTACTGAACTCTGATTCTACCACAATCTCCAGGCAACTGGATTGTACTCCAATGAAACAGTTGCTGAAGACTGGAGAAAAACAATGCTCCCAGACATATACAGAGAAAAAATTCCACACAGTGGGCATGCAATAGTTCAGTGAGGTTATTAGGGAAGACTTAAAAATAAAACCGTAGTCCACTTAGCAGCAGATTTAGATCAGGCTCTGAAGCGCCATATCTGATAAAGGTAAAAGGGAACATATCTGAAATTAAGCCCAGGCAGAGCAATTGTGGAAACAAGTGAGATGTGCTTAATGTTGCCTGGGAGGCCATAACAACCTCTCTTGCCAAATCAACAAATCCTGTTATCCTGTCTCTTGAGAGAATGGATGATTGAGTAACAGGCTGCAGGTGTGAAATCTTTAAGTTGGCTTCTGTTTGAGGAGCTGTCAGGCACCAAGTAATGTGAGCTGGGGCGATCTCCCTAGGACCCTCAGCCCTGGGAGCACACTGAAATCACTCAGGACCTGACAATGTCTGACTTCTGGCTCTCCGTTCCCTCTCCACCCCCCACCTCTGGCTTCTTATGTTATTGACGTCATGTGCAACCCGAGTGTCCAGAATTTTAAAAACTCCCCAGGTGATTCCAAGATGCAGCCAAGAGTGAGAATCAATACTGGAGGGCCTCTTGGAAATCATACTGCGTTTTTTCTCTCTACCTACAAATTGTCCCAAATAGACACATCTCCTTCCTGCAGACTCCAGTGAAATCACATGGGTTGGTTCCTGGTTGGCTTGGAATCGCAAAGATAACTTTTTCACCTGAATGGCTTCATTTCCAGCTTAATGGTGCTGTCAAGATTCCTTCTCTCAAGAAAAATGTGCTTTTGTTGCAGTCTTAACCTGTTCTATGAATGTAGAAGAGTTAGGGATAAACAATGTCAAAAGTTAGGAAGAAAAAAAAATGTTAATGCTCTTAAGTATGTTTTTCCTGTCCCACATGAGATGGTTTCCCAGGTTCTTATCTGTTGCAGCTGGATTTTAGAACCCCTTGATTGAGAAAAAGCATATAAAAGGTATTCTGTATGTGTGTGCATGTGTGTGTGTATGTGTATGTGTGTGTGCATGCTCCGTCCCTCAGTTGAAGCGACTCTTTGTGACCCCATGGATGGCAGCCCACCAGCTCCTCTGTCCACGGGATTTCCCAGGCAAGCATACTAGAGCGGGTTGCCATTTCCTATTCCATGGGATCTTTCTGACCCAAGGATCGAACCCGTGTCTCTTGTGTCTTCTGCATCAGCAGGTGGATTCTTTAGCACTGCACCACCTAGGAAGCCCCCAAAAGGTATTATACATTTTAAAACTATAAACAGGTATAAATGTATGTTTTAACCAAGTAGGGAGCTACTTTGTGCGTGCATGTCTGATTCTAATTATTCAGTATGCAGAAAATGTTTAGTATTCATGTGAGAATTCATGGACTTTTTACAAAAACTCTGTGTCTACTCCAGGGTTTGTTGCCCAGACTAGGGTTACTGTTCAATCGTGTCTTCACATGGCAGATTTGGCCATTTCACCACGTCTAAGACATTTGTCACCATGTAATCTGGCCTGTGGTGGTACCAAGGTCTAGAAGGTCATTCACATCCCTGTTCCCAGATCACAGAGCTATTCAAGCATCAGGACTCCGTCTTTTTTAATACCGCTGAAGAAGCTTTCACTGATCAGTTTTTATGCTCAGCCTGGGAGCAGTTAAAGTTACACTCAAGCTGTAAGTAGTTGGTCCTTAACTATTCGTTCTAACTTCAAACAGTGTCTGTAATGTTACATTTCCTGTTCGCCATAAGGGAATTCGAGAAATATCACAGCAGTCATTTATGTGATGAAATATAGCTATATTGTTGAGTAAAATACAGCTATGGGAAGTTAAATAAACCTACGGCTTGAAAGAAGTGTGCTTGTTAATGTAAAGAGCCTATCAAATCTATGAGATGCATGAAAATTAAGGGCAAAATTGCCACATGAAAGGTTTGAAAGCAGAGACAACACCTTTCCTTTAAATGTATATGAATCGTGGGCATATGTAAAATGGAAACGGTCCCCATTCAATCTTTAAGGCTATGGATGTCCTTGCAAATCTCTTATCATTCTTATCTTTCTTCCTCCATGAGGATGATGTTACTTTTTTTTTTTTAAATCTGAAGTATAGTTGCTTTACAGTGCTGTGTTAGTTTCTGTTGTACAATGACATGAATTAGTTATATGTATTCATATATCCCGACTTCACTTTCACTTTTCACTTTCATGCACTGGAGAAGGAAATGGCAACCCACTCCAGTGCTCTTGCCTGGAGAATCCCAGGGACGGGGAGCCTGGTGGGCTGCTGTCTCTGGGGTCGCACAGAGTCGGACACGACTGAAGCGACTTAGCAGCAGCAACAGCAGCATACATGTATCCCCTCCCTACTGTTGGGTAATGTTTAATTTGTATTTGTATCAGTGGTCAAAATTTTAATTTTCACATAATTTTTGAAGCCTACAATCAAGGAAATAAATATACACTGATTTCTTAATTTCTTAAATGATTCTAGTAAATCATCTCTACTCATACAGTTCTAGCAACCGCCTAGTTAAATTTTACATTTTCATTAGCCCAAGGAAAATCTAATTTTCCAAGCAAAATTGTACTTACTATCTTATCTTCAACTCACTTATGACCCCATTAAGGTATATTCTCTGTCTAGCCAAAATGGAACCTTGGATTCTTTTTATTTTCCCCACTCACTCAGACTTTTTGACATTGTGTTTCTGATGTGGAGATTAAGTGCCCTGGAGTTACAAAACTAATCTAACATGGTAAGAACTTTGTATTATTCAGAAGCAGCTGTAACTTATTTTCATTTATTATACCTTGTTTGCACTTGATGATGGGCAATGAAAAAAGAAAAATTATAAGCATCAGATCTTGGGTGTTTCATTGGATAAAATTATAAATAAAATCAGAGGCACAAGTTTCAAAGGTATTTAATCGGAAAATTTCCACAAAGAAATTGTCACAAGCTATTTTGAGAGTGTAAAGCACTGACATAGCCATTATTCTGCTTTAAAGGAAAATGGAGATGATGAGAAAGTATTTACATACTTCATGTCATTTCAGTTATAGATGTACTCATTTAACTCAGTTTTGGTAAAAAATGATAGAAGGACTCTTTTTCCCTCCCTCCTAGTTTATCTTTCCATGTGGAGGGAAGAAATTGGTGCAACTCTTGGTCTCTCTTTTACTGACCTCACTCCAGATGACATAAGTGACTTATCTGACTGGTAATTTAGGGAAAATGAATACTGCTTGTTCTTGGAAACAAACCTACCTACAAGTTAGTTTCTTTTTCTGTGCTGTGACTCTTACCCAGGAATTCCCCTCCAGGTGGGTGTAGTTGCCTGGTCCAGTTACCTGTAAAAGGGTAGATAATTCTATTTAGACTTGTGTTACTAGCTCAGTCATGTCTCTTTGTGACCCCATGGACTAACAGCCCACCAGGCTCCTCTGTCCATGGAATTTTCTAGGCAAGAATACTGGAGTGGGTTACCATTTCCATCTCCAGGGGATCTTCCTAACACAGGGATTGAAATCAGGTCTCCTGCACTGCAGGCAGATTCTTCACCATCTGAGCCACCAGGGAAGCCCTATTTAGCTCTTAAGTGTCACGAAATTTATTTGGCTCCTGCACAACCTCCATGTTCAGTTCAGTTCAGTCGCTCAGTCATGTCCAACTCTTTGCAACCCCATGAATTGCACAACGCCAGGCCTCCCTGTCCATCACCAACTCCCAGAGTTCACTCAGACTCACGTCCATCGAGTCAGTGATGCCATCCAGCCATCTCATCCTCTGTCGTCCCTTTTTCCTCCTGCCCCCAATCCCTCCCAGCATCAGAGTCTTTTCCAATGAGTCAGCTCTTCACATGAGGTTGCCAAAGTACTGGAGTCTCAGCTTTAGCATCATTCCTTCCAAAGAACACCCAGGGCTGATCTCCTTCAGAATGGGCTGGTTGGATCTCCTTGCAGTCCAAGGGACTCTCAAGAATCTTCTCCAACACCACAGTTCAAAAGCATCAATTCTTCAGCGCTCAGCCTTCTTCACAGTCCAACTCTCACATCCATACATGACCACAGGAAAAACCATAGCCTTGACTAGACGGACCTTTGTTGGCAAACTAATGTCTCTGCTTTTCAATATGCTATCTAGGTTGGTCATAACCTTCCTTCCAAGGAGTAAGCATCTTTTAATTCCATGGCTGCAGTCACCATCTGCAGTGATTTTGGAGCCCCAATAAAATAAAGTCTGACACTATTTCCACTGTTTCCCCATCTATTTCCCATGAAGTGATGGGACCAGATGCCATGATCTTCATTTTCTGAATGTTGAGCTTTAAGCCAACTTTTTCACTCTCCTCTTTCACTTTCATCAAGAGGCTTTTGAGTTCCTCTTCACTTTCTGTCATAAGGGTGGTGTCATCTGCATATCTGAGGTTATTGATATTTCTCCCAGCACTCTTGATTCCAGCTTGTGCTTCTTCCAGCCTAGCATTTCTCATGATGCAGTCTGCATATAAGTTAAACAAGCAGGGTGACAATATACAGCCTTGACATACTCCTTTTCCTATTTGGAACCAGTCTGTTGTTCCATGTCCAGTTCTAACTGTTGCTTCCTGACCTGCATAGAGGTTTCTCAAGAGGCAGGTCAGGTGGTCTGGTATTCCCATCTCTTGAAGAACTTTCCACAGTTTATTGTGATACACACAGTCAAAGGCTTTGTGATAGTCAATAAAGCAGAAATAGATATTTTTCTGGAACTCTCTTGCTTTTTCCATGATCCAGTGGATATTGGCAATTTGATCTCTGGTTCCTCTGCCTTTTCTAAAACCAGCTTGACAATCTGGAAGTTCACAGTTCACGTATTGCTGAAGCTTGGCTTGGCGAATTTTGAGCATCACTTTACTAGTGTGTGAGATGAGTGCAGTTGTGCGGTAGTTTGAGCATTCTATGGCATAGCCTTTATAAATAATGAAGGTGATATCCTGACTTCCATTTACTGCTTTATTTTTCTTCCAGTTCATTCTGAACTCATGTAGAGAGAAGGAATAAAAGTACACTAGCATATACTGAAAAAGGTAAAGAACTGCATTATATTTGCAAGTTTGCATTTGCATTTAAAAAACCATTGTTCTGTATTCCAGTTATTTACTTCTGTGTAACTGAAACTCAGTGAATTAAAACAGTTTGTATTGTTCGTCACGATTCTTCGCGTTGACTGGGCTCAGTTAGGCAGGTCTAACCTTGCCTTCTCAGACGGTGGCAGGAAGGTGGCAGGGACTGGATTCAGTTAAAGTGTCTCGGGCTGGATGTCCACAATGACTCATAGGTCTGGTACCTTAGCTGAGATGAAAGGTCATCTGTCTTTCTCCATGCGGCTCTCATACCTGGCCAGATAGGACTTCTTCACCTAAGAAAAAAGGGTCTCCTGATAGGTAGATTTCTTACTTTGTGATCAGTCTCCCCCAGCACATATTTCAAGGCAGATGCTGTAAGGACTCTTATGACTTAGAATTGGAAGCATCATTTCTGCAGCATTCTATAGTTCATGGGGTCAGTCTACATTCAGTGCATATGGCCTAGCAAGGACAATAGTTCCAGGGGCCTTGGTACATGGACAGGGGGGCTTAGCTATGAACTGTAATATTGGAAACATAAGCATTTGTTATAAGAAACTATTTATTAAGGTGTTTATTAGAGAGAATTGTGTTTGTTCACTTTAATTTTGTAATTGCTTGTTTTAGGAAACTGGAAATCTCACTAATATTACGGTGATTAATGCTGATTACTTAACGTATCAGGTGGCTCAGACGGTAAAGAATCTGCCTGCAATGCAGGAGACACAGGTGATGCGGGTTTGATCCCTGGTTTGGGAAGATCCCCTGGTGAAGGGCACGGCAACCCACTCCAGTATTCCTGCCTGGAGAATCCCATGGGCAGAGGAGCCTGGCGGGCTACAGTCCATGGGGTAGAGTCAGACATGACTGAGTGACTAAGACATCATCGCAATTAATGTATTATTAATATTAGTCAAGGTATCATAATTTACTCCATACATTTAAAAGATTTTAGGTTTTTTTTTCCACTTTGAAAACTATATGAAAGATATGCATGTTATTTTTTAGGTATAATAAATTATTCTGCCAGCTCAATTTTATAATTTTTTAAAATTTATTTTTGGGTATGCCAGACCTTTGTTGCGGTGCGGACTTTTCTCTAGTTGGGGTGAGTGGGGGCTTCTCTCTAGTTGTGGAGAGTGGGCTTCTTGTTCCTGTGGCTTCACTTGCTGTGCAGCACAGAGAACAAATCAGTTTCTCTGGAAGGACTGAGAAATAAGGTGGAGCCCCACAGAGAAACTGAGGTTTAGAGCCTGTAAACAGGGGCAAGGCAGGAATCATGCTATTAAGACTGGGGTTTATTGCAGGAATATGTATGTCAGGTTCTATAAGGCAGTTATAGCCACTGTAATCTATAAAGCACTAAATATTAGTGGTTTTTCATTATGGGATTTTATTTTCCACTTAAGTTTTAAATGCATATTTCTGATTGATGGGTGTCTCTCCCTCAAGCAATGATTCAGAAATAGATACTCTTTCCATCGTAAGACTCTGTCAGTTTTATCATGAAGATTTCAAGGTTGTCATGCCTGTCTGCACACAGCAGTCAAGGGAGGAAGAACTGAATGTAGGGATCATGAGTAAGAGAACTTCTTGGGCCAGGGATGAAAGGTTTTTTTTTTTTTTTTCAGGGGAAGGGGTGGGGAGGCATCCGTGCCATGCACACTCAGTCATGTCCAACTCTTTGTGATCCCATAGACTGTAGCCCATCAACCTTCTCTTTCCATGGGATTTCCCAGGCAAGAATACTGGAATGGATTTCCATTTCCTTCTCTAGGGGATCTTCCCCACCCAGGGGTTGAATGAGGGTCTCTTATATCTCCTGCATCAGTAGTCAGGTTCTTTACCAAGTGAGCCACCAGGGAAGCCCTGGTGGGATGGAAGCCCCAGGGATGGAAAGGACTCACATAACTCCAATCACACTTAACTCGGTAGCATGAAAGCCAACTGGGGAAGGGAACACCAGCCAGAGATAATGGAGAATTAGACCTACCTGTGTGGGTCCAGGAGGAAGAAAAAGGAGCTCTGCTGAGGACTTGGTCAGTCTTTGCCACACTCAGGAATTAGAATTAGAGAAACAATAAGAGAGGCGTGGTGCAGACCCTAAAGAGCTTTTAACATTGATATTCATATGTTTCCTCTTTCTCTGCAGTCAACAAGAGTCTCAGAATCTTGGGAAGGACTAAATTAACACAGAGGCTTAGTGATCCAGTCGGCTTCCCAGATGGTGCAGTGGTAAGGAACCTGTATGCCAATGTAGGAGAAGTAAGAGACGCTGGTTCCGTCTCTGGGTCAAGAAGATCCCTGGAACTGGAAATGGCAACCCACTCGAGTATTCTTGCCTGGAAAATCCCAGGGACAGAGGAGCCTAGCAGTCTGCAGTCCATGGGGGGTCACAAAGAGACACAACAGAGCATGCCCACTCTTGTAGCTTAACAACAAAAGAATGACATAGAGAGATGTTGTTTTTTACAAAATTATTTTGACCAGCTCTAATTCTACTAGTCAAGGGGATATGATTGGCAGATGACCTAGAGAGCTCAGAGAGGGGTCAAATGAGCATTGCTGAAGTATATAACAGAGAACATGGCTGAAAGATATTGTCAACAATAATGAAAGAAATTGCTACTCAGAGACAATGCCATCACATATGAAAATTGAAATTTGGTAAGTGCTCAAGGAAACTCTGTCTATGGGATTTTCCTGGCAAGAATACTGGAGTGAGTTGCCATGCCCTCCTCTGGGAATCTTCCCCATCCAGGGATTGAACTTGCATCTGCTGCATCTCCTGCAATGCAGGAGATCTGGGTTCAATCTCTGGGTCAAGAAGATCCTCTGAGATCCCCTGGAGAAGGAAATGGCTACCCACTCCAGTATTATTGCCTAGAGAATTCTGTGGACAGAGGAGCCTGACAAGCTACAGTCCATGGGGTCATAAAGAGTCAGACATGACTGAATGTGACTAACACACAAGCATTTCTCTATATAACTTTTCCCATTTTGTACTTTTTAGCATATACACATTTTATTTATATTTTAAAAATATTTTTCAAAAATATTAAAAAAATATTTTAATTGAAGTATAGTTGATTTGCAGTATTATGTTAGTTTTGGATATACAACACAGTGATTCAGTTACATATGTATAATCTTTTTCAGGTTCTTTCCCCTTATGGGTTACTACAAAATAAAGCATATATGCATTTTAATTTTTGTCTTAAATTTACTTCATTTCTTGGCTTTAAGACATTGAAATATTTCTACAGTCACTCACCATTTGCTTCGGAAAAATGAACTTCTCATAACTTGGAGTGACCCCTGTATACAAAAAGCACAATGGGACCCCAGACAAAGGGACAACAGGGACATCAAGGTTCCTACAGCCAGAGGGAACAGTATCTTCCTTTCAGAGCAAGGTGTGAACTGGTTCTGTAATGCCTTTGCAAGGCCTGCATAAATCTGTGGATCTCAGAACAAAGTAACAATATAGAGGAGGGCATGTTCCTTGTGAGACATCCAGAATGCTGCTGGTTATTTTCTTAACCAGTATTCATCTAATCCATTTGCTAAGCATTGTGGCTTTGCAGCTACCCATGAGGGAGGAAATGGTTGTTTAATTGCCCAGAAGAATTTCCTAGAGATGCTTCAGTAGTAATAACTTGTCTTTCTCTACCCATGATCCATGAATAACAAAACAATTGAAAATGAAAGTCAGGCTGGAAATATGACAATGGCATCTCTAGTAAAAATAAAGCACAGCATTGAAATAATTATTTGAATAAATCACACCTCTCTCACTCCAAATACCCATAATTTCCATAGCTCAGTTTGAAGCTTTCTAGTACTTGAGAATAAAGCTTAATTTAATTATTTTTTTACTTCATTATTTGTGAGCATATTTAGCCAAAGGGATAAAATGTCAAGAAACATTCTTCTTACTCTACTCAACTATCTTCCACCTCAGCTTATGTATCATTTTCCTCAGAGGTGTTGGGGAAGGGAAAATTTCTCCCTATGCTTTTCTTTTTTTTTGGGTTGATCTAATAGTTATATTGACATAAGAAGGGCATCCCTTATAGCTCAGTTGGTAAAGAATCTACCTGCAATGCAGGAAACCCCTGTTCGATTCCTGGGTTGGAAAGATCCCCGGGAGAAGGGAAAGGCTACCCACTTCAGTATTCTGGCCTGAAGAATTCCATGGGGTCACAAAGAGTTGGACTCAACTGAGTAAATTTCACTTTTACTTGACATAAGAAAGGTTAACAGGAGAAAATAAAATTTAATTTTTTATGTAATGGAGGTCTCATAGATATAGGACCTAAGCAGTGACCAAGGCAGGCAGCTTTTATACTTTTTAGATGAAGAAACAATAGATTTGCAAGGAATTGACAAGACAAGGAAACTTCAGCTTGGGTACTTAATTAGTGAAGAATCTAAGCAGAGTTTGTTTGCTCAAACTTCTTGGCCCTGAATTTGTGTCTCTAGCAATAAGGATGTCTCTATATGTCCTGTGATGGGAGGGTATTTTTCATGTGGGAAATTTATGTCCTGCTTTCTGGGGACAAAGTAGAGTCAGGGTGCTCTTCTTGCACTGACTGTTTCTTAAGTAACTTTAGTTCAAAATCAATATATGGGGCTTCCCCGGTGGTTCAGCAGTAAAGAATCTGCCTTCAGTGCAGGAGCCACAGGAGACATGGGTCAATCCCTAGATCAGGAAGATCCCTAGAGGAGGGCATGGCAACCCACTCCAGTATTCTTGCCTGGAAAATCCCCATGGACAGAGGAGCCTGGCAGGCTACAGTCCATAGGGTCGCTAAGCGTCGGACACGACTAAAGCAACCGAGCATGCACGCAGTCAATATATGACTTTGGTGCATTTGCGGTCAACCTATCCTGAGCTCTAACAGAAGTCCTACACTGAGTCAAATTGCTCAGGTTCACTCTCTCTATCCTTAGCTATCACTTTGCTTATGGCCCAGCCACTCCATTTCTCTGAATCTCACCTATAAATTGAATAAGATGGGATAGTTCAGACTTTCAACTATAGCTATGACTCTATCACAGTTCTATCCCCTCCTAAGAGAAAACTCCTAAGTGTAAGCTTCAGTGCAGCATCCAGGATGTAATTCTCCATTTTAAAACCCAGGTTTTTGATGTTAAATTCACATAGACTGAGTCTGACCAAGATCCATTTAAAAGTCTGTTTTCCTTTGAATTACCATTACATGGGAATGGTAGGATTTTCTAAAATGTGTTACCTGCTTTGGCATTCTCATAGGAAAAACAAATACTTCCCTCTGTATAGAGCTAACTTTCTGGATAAGGACTTCCCTGGTGGCTCAGATGGTAAAGAATTCACCTGCCAATGCAGGAGATACTGGAGACTCAGGTTTGATCCCTGGGTCAG
>NW_011494920.1:124619-127775 GCF_000754665.1 Bison bison bison | reverse complement strand
CAGGAAGATCTCCTGGAGAAGGAAATGGCAACCCCCTCCAGTATTCTTGCCTGGGAAGTCCCATGGACAAAGGAGCCTGGCAGGCTACAGTCCATGGGGTAGCAAAGACTCTGGGTAAAGCAAACAAAACAAATTGCATACAGATCAATCAAGTTTCACCATAATTCAGCTAGTGTTGATTCCTATATATTTTTTCATGATTAAGTGAAATTATTGGCAAAAGAACACTTTGAGAGCTTTAAAAAGTAGCATAAAATATTCACTTTCATTGACTGTCAGCATTCCATAATGTAGACCTAGTCAACTGGTATTCAAGTATGATTGGAAAGTGCACTTTCTTTCACCATCATTTTCAAGCAAAATCTTCAGCTTCTTTCTCGCCAATCTTTTCTACCATTTCTAGAAATGTAAATCCAGTCTTTTCCCCAAAGAAAATCACAATTGGTCTCTTTGAGAGTAATGGCCAGAAGAATCAGGCTTATCTAACTAGACTGAAGTAACTGAGGTATGGGAGATGTGAACTGAAACAAGAGGAAATGAATTTTCAGAGCGTGTAGAAAAGTTTTAATATATCCCAGAATGAAATGTATTATTTTACCAAGGCACTGTGTGCTTTTTGATAAAGATAATAACCCACAAAATGAATATATCTCCTGTCATTTTTCTTGTGATCTATAATGAAGAAGGTGAGCCCCTTCATGATAAATGCATATTTAACAGTAAGTGCCAACAGTATTATCTCTTGTATTGTGTGCTAATGAGGTCAGCTTGCAGATGGTCCACAGTCAGATGGTCTATTCCATGTATCAATGCAAAATTGGCTTCTTGGTGGAGAAAGTTAAACTAAGAGTATTTTTTTCTGCAATTTCAAAGGTGAAGAAGTGATGATGGTAATAGCAGCTGCATTTAATAGAAATTATATTTCAAGCACTGAAACTTCAGCTTCTTCAGGAAGTAATAGTTCCTGAGTTCCCAGCACTGTAGTTGATGTTTTATATATATTATTTCTAATCTTCACAAAAATATTCAAGCTATAAATTACTCTCCTTTTATAGTTGCTGGAACTGGCACTTGGAATGTTTAAATTTCTTCAATGACTAATAGTAAATGATTCAACCAGGTTTTATATCCAGAGGTGTCAAACTCCAAAATCTTTCAGCCTCTTGACCTGTGCTGCCCAGGACGGTCACCACCAGCTGTTTGTGGCTTTTGAGTACTTGAAATGTGACATATCTGAAGGGTGATTTTGAAGACTTAAAACTAAAAAAACACGTAAAATATTTCATTAATAGTGCTTTAGTCAGAATGTACCCCCAACATTCATATGTTGCAGTCTTAAGGCCCAATGTGATGTTATTTAGAGGGTGGAATCCTCATGGATTAGTGCCCTTATTAAAGACTCTATGGAGCTTCCTTCCACCTTCCACCATGTGAGGATACAGAAACTTAGGAGAAGCCCTCATTAACCATGCTGGCCACCTGATACGGACTTCAGCCTCCAGAATGGTGAGAAGTACATTTTTATTGTTTATAAGCCACCAGTCTGCGGTATTTTGTTATAACTGCCTGGACAGACAAAGAGGAATGGATTTTCTATTGATTACCTGTTGAAATAATAATATGTTAGGTATTTGAGTTGAATAAAAAAATGTTATTAAAATTGATTTCATCTCTTGTTAATGTATTTACCAGAAAATTTTAAATTGTGTAATGGTTTCTATAGCCCACATTCTAATATTTCCATGGGCAGCATTGCCTTATACAACACATTACCTTTTATAAAGATCCACAATACAGGTTTTCATCATTACAATCTCAAAAGTTTTGGCCAAAACCAAAATGAGTGCTTAGAAACCTTTATTGAAATTAGAAATTTCTCCCTAATAATGTCTATTAATAAGGTTTCTAATTAACTCAAGGAATTCAAATTAGTTTAGTAAATCTAGTCATTACTTTTTAAATTATCTTAAGGATCTAGAACTATTACTCATTAAAGTTAACTTCTAAATAATCTGATTCACACTGGTAAATTAAATGCCATTAAAAAATAAGATATCTCTGTTCCTCAAGGATTTCATTTAAAGAAAAATAAAAGAAAAAACTGGTCTGGTGGATAAGAAAATTGTCCAAACTTCAAGTCAATGAATCTGTAGCAAATGTATTGTTGATTCTGAGCCCAGTGTTATTCTTCTTAAAATAGTATCCATTAAAAATTTCAGCCCCAAATATAAGATGAGTTATCTTGACTGGAGTAGGAATTATCTGAAAAAATTTCCTAATTGAAGCAATGTCATAGAAATCGTCCCTGAGATCTCTTATCTTCCCACATTCCCCTGACACTGTAAGAGACACTCCTCACAAGCTGTGTTTCTTAATCAGACTTCTTGGCCCTGAACAGTAGGTTCCATCCGTGCCACCCTGAGCTGCTGCCTGATCTGTGAACTTGGACTTCAAAGGTCAGAGTTGTAGCCATGGTTTACATATGCATAGCTCCTTTTCTTACAGGTGTCTAGAATTCATTTGGAATTATATTTTGAGAGTCCACACTGTCCCTGGGACTGTTGTAGGAGCTTGACATGTGTCAGTAAGATAAAATAATCTTCCTATCCTCCTGAAATTTTAAGAGTTATATTGTAAAAACTTCCTGATATAGATTGTAAATGCCATGAAAGATTCCAAAGTCTCACGACCATTGGAAGAGGAATCAGATTTATAAAATATATGCAAATTCTTTTCAATCAGCTGGATTTGTATCTGTCCAATAAGCCAAATTAAGCCCTTCCATGGAAAAGAAATGCAAAAAAGCAAAATGGCTGTCTGGGGAGGCCTTACAAATAGCTGTGAAAAGGAGAAGCGAAAAGCAAAGGAGCAAAGGAAAGATATAAGCATCTGAATGCAGAGTTCCAAAGAATAGCAAGAAGAGATAAGAAACCCTTCTTCAGCAATCAGTGCAAAGAAATAGAGGAAAACAACAGAATAGGAAAGACTAGAGATCTCTTCAAGAAAATTAGAGATACCAAGGGAACATTTCATGCAAAGATGGGCTCGATAAAGGACAGAAATGGTATGGACCTAACAGAAGCAGAAGATATTAAGAAGAGGTGGCAAGAATACACAGAAGAACTGTACAAAAAAGAGCTTCATGACCCAGATAAT
>NW_011494920.1:123657-124519 GCF_000754665.1 Bison bison bison | reverse complement strand
AGTGGGCCTTAGAAAGCATCACTAGGAAAAAGCTAGTGGAGGTGATGGAATTCCAGTGGAGCTATTTCAAATCCTGAAAGATGATGCTGTGAAAGTGCTGCACTCAATATGCCAGCAAGTTTGGAAAACTCAGCAGTGGCCACAGGACTGGAAAAGGTCAGTTTACATTCCAATCCCAAAGAAAGGAAATGCCAAAGAATGCTCAAACTACCACACAATTGCACTCATCTCACATGCTAGTAAAGTAATGCTCAAAATTCTCCAAGCCAGGCTTCAGCAACATGTGAACTGTGAAATCCTGATGTTCAAGCTGGTTTTAGAAAAGGCAGAGGAACCAGAGATCAAATTGCCAACATCCGCTGGATCATGGAAAAAGCAAGAGAGTTCCAGAAAAACATCTATTTCTGCTTTATTGACTATGCCAAAGCCTTTGACTGTGTGGATCACAATAAACTGTGGAAAATTCTGAGACAGATGGGAATACCAGACCACCTGATCTGCCTTTTGAGAAATCTATATGCAAGTCAGGAAGCAACAGTTAGAACTGGACATGGAACAACAGACTTGTTCCAAATAGGAAAAGGAGTACGTCAAGGCTATATATTGTCACCCTGCTTATCTAACTTATATGCAGAGTACATCATGAGAAATGCTGGACTGGAAGAAACACAAGCTGGAATCAAGATTGCCGGGAGAAATCTCAATAACCTCAGATATGCAGATGACACCACCCTTATGGCAGAAAGTGAAGAGGAGCTAAAAAGCCTCTTGATGAAAGTGAAAGTGGAGAGTGAAAAAGTTGGCTTAAAGTTCAACATTCAGAAAATGAAGATCATGGCATCTGGTCCCACTACTTCATGGG
>NW_011494920.1:121501-123557 GCF_000754665.1 Bison bison bison | reverse complement strand
CACTTACTCCTTGGAAGGAAAGTTATGACCAACCTAGATAGCATATCAAAAGCAGAGACA
Source organism: Bison bison bison (assembly GCF_000754665.1). Lineage (NCBI taxonomy): Eukaryota > Metazoa > Chordata > Mammalia > Artiodactyla > Bovidae > Bison > Bison bison. Next base: position 123,497 of record NW_011494920.1, on the reverse strand, counting down.
TTACTTTGCCAACAAAGGTTCGTCTAGTCAAGGCTATGGTTTTTCCAGTGGGCATGTATGGATGTGAGAGTTGGACTATGAAGAAGGCTGAGCGCCGAAGAATTGATGCTTTTGAACTGTGGTGTTGGAGAAGGCCTTTGAGAGTCCCTTGGACTGCAAGGAGATCCAACCAGTCCATTCTGAAGGAGATCAGCCCTGGGATTTCTTTGGAAGGAATGATGCTAAAGCTGAAACTCCAGTACTTTGGCCACCTCATGGGAAGAGTTGACTCATTGGAAAAGACTCTGATGCTGGGAGGGATTGGGGCAGGAGGAGAAGGAGACGACAGAGGATGAGATGGCTGGATGGCATCACTGACTCAATGGATGTGAGTCTGGGTGAACTCCGGGAGTTGGTGATGGACAGGGAGGCCTGGTGTGCTGCAGTTCATGGGGTCGCAAATAGTCGGACACGACTGAGCGACTGAACTGAACTGATATGTATTATGTGTATATATACCAGGTCACTTTGGTTGTATCTGACTCTTTGCAGTCCATGGACTGTAGCCTGCCAGATTCCTCTGTCCATGGGAATCTCCAGGCAAAAATACTAGCGTGGGTTGCCATGCCCTCCTCCAGGGAATCGTCCTGACCCAGGGATTGAACCAACCTCCTGCATTGGAAGGTGCCACCTGGGAAACCCATGTGTATTATAATAGGTGTTGAGTGATGTATGTTGAGAAAAAGTCACAGAAAGATTTGAGTTTATTTGATATGCATTTTTCTTTTTTTCATTTGTGGAATTACATAACAAGCTTCTATAAGAGATAAAGTTGCAATCAGTATTAGATTTTTCAAGTAATAGGTGTCATGACATCAGTGATCTTAGGAAAGAGAATGAAAACACCAGAGAGAAGCGTATGGCCTGAAACACTATCCGTGCCCTTTAACCTCCCCTTCCTTAGACCCATCCTAAAGTTACGGGTAACTTGCACATCATTGCCTGATGATGTGAAAAATGAAAAGGAAGACAATATGCTTGCTGCAGAGTAAATATCCCTAGTTTAGTGACGCAACTGAATGAGTTTCGTTCACAATTTCTGGTCAGATCTCGCCTGCGCATTGGCCAGCCGCATAACCTCCCTATAGTGGCGTGTGCCTCAGAGAGCCTCTGAGCTCTCATGGGTGAAATAAAGGTGCTCACGTGATCTCCTGCATCCTGTGTACATACTATTCATGTACAGTACATACTATTTATGTGCATAAATAGTAAAGAAATATTTCTCAGGTTTGACAATAAAATATTTTATCAGTCTCACTCTCTTCTTCAGTAAAATTCTACACTAGAGAAGCAAAGATTTTAATGCTTTGTAGAAAAATATAGAACTGAAAATAAAAAAAAATACTTCTTTATTTAAAGTAAAAGGAAGCTAGCTTTGGAACAAGAGTTCTCTTGGTCCTATTTTACACAGCAGTTAAATGTACACTTCTTTTTATAGGGCCCTTTTCATTAGTGTCACATAAGAGCCCAGGGAATGCATATTTTTGAATTTTAATTAATTTTAGTTATTATATACATATATGATATATATGTGGAGAGAGAGAGAGCATGCTCAAGTTTTATGGAAAAATGTTAAAGGTATGAAGATAGTACTTTTCTGACTCTGTTCAGTCCTTCTGAATTCTTTCTTCTTTATTTGTGTGAGGATAACTTTGTACCAATTCCCTGGTGAAAAGGCATCTTGGAATTGAAGAAAGAAGGGAGGTCTGTTTGCTTGTCTAAGATGTTAATGCAGTCCCTAGGAAGTCACCTGTCAGAGGAGACAGTGATTCACTTGAACATTTGTCACTTTAATCTGGGATTTTGTCTTCATTTTGATAATTCCTCACGTCACTGCCATTGTCAGGTTCTTTTACAAAGTTGCTTCATGGACATTTATATGTGCCACACGTTGCTGTACCTTTAAGGAAAAGGTCCTTTTGCGACCATTCATTTACTTGCTGACTTTAAATTTTCT
>NW_011494920.1:104474-121401 GCF_000754665.1 Bison bison bison | reverse complement strand
TTACTTGCTGACTTTAAATTTTCTTTGAGAAATAATTTTTCTATTCTTATTTTTAACTCATTGGTTTGATTTGTTTTGTATTTGACTGTTACACATATATTTGAAATAAATTTACATCACATTTTAGTTGAAGCATAAAAATTAGAGCTAGAGTTTCACTTTCATGCATTGGAGAAGGAAATGGCAACCCACTCCAGTGTTCTTGCCTGGAATCCCAGGGATGGGGGACCCTGGTGGGCTGCCGTCTATGGGGTCATGCAGAGTCGGACATGACTGAAACGACTTAGCAGCAGCAGCGGCAAGGGTCCTAGCACAACACTCCTGTCACTTTGGCAGCCTGTCATCATTTACTGATATAAATGTCTGGTGGACGCAGATAAGGATGATATGAAATGCCAGGTGGAAGGTTCACCAGCCCCACATAGGTAGCTATGGTAAATAGCAATTGATGCTAGGGAGAGTTACTTAGCTTTGTTTAAGAGCATATTTATTATCTTTTCTAATGATGAAAAAACACATAATCTAAGGAGATAATCTGGAGAATACAAATCTTAGGGCTAAATTGTTTTGTGAAAATTATGAACAAATTATCATTGCCAACCGTATTACAATAAAAACACTTTCACAGACTTTTCTCCAGCATTGGGAACTCCTTTTAATTGCAAATTTAATACAGTTTTATGCTTTTAAATGTGCACATCTTTGATTACTTGTGAGCTTAAATGTTATTTGATAGGTTTACTTCTTCCTTTGAGAATTTCTAGCTCAAACGTTTCTGATTTTGGAAGGGATTGTTATCAGTTGGCAGGAGTTCTTTACTTCTATTTTTAATGGAGATAATATTTAAAAGTCAAATTATTTTCATTTTCAGAGATCCATTTTTTAAAAAAAATCATACCCCACAGCTCCCAGTTAAATATATCTGGAAGATGTAGAACCAAGTGTTTATTCCATGGACTTTGGAGAGAATTCCTACCTTTATCCTTTGTATGAGAGCTAATCCAGGATGCTTGTTGACATAGGACAGGAGACTATGACAAACAGAATGAAAGAATCTTCCCTCCTGGAGAGAAATATGAGGAAGAGAAGGGGGAAAACAGTAAAGAAGCTATCCCTCACTCCAAACCCTCAGTGATTCACTTTCCAGGAGAGAAATGATTTTGTCTTTAGAAATACTCAGATAGTCAGCACATGTAGTCAGGCCAGATATGTGTTCATATGATAGATTCAGAAAGAGATCATAAGCCCCTTATACCTACCTACAAGGACTCCAATCTTCACAAGTAACTTTCTCCTCTGTGTTCTTTCCCAACTCCACCTGCTATGGTCTCACAGCATCAGAAGTGATGGAGTCCTCAGAATGGCCCTGACTTCCCAGCACGCTTCAGTCTCCACTGGACAATGGTGGGGCTGTTTCTTTCTGGGATCAGTGCCTGTTGAGTGTAACTGGTCCCATTAGCAGTTTGAGCTTCATGCGCTGGCATCCTTCACAGGAGTCCTTGATTTGGGCCATGTGCCTCCAATTTCCAAATCTGCCCACTGTGGCCTCTTCAACCAGATCCAAGTAATTCTTTGTCCTCTCAGCAGGCACATGGGCACCCCCAGTCCCTTGCTTGACACGCTCAGGCTGGCAGAAATCAGAAATACTTCCTGAGGCTCTTTCTCACTGTTACATGGGGGTTCTGAGCCATTATTTCACTATCATGATGGAAGCAGCCAAGTGACACTCTTCTCCTGGCCTATTGCAGTTACAACCCCCCTACTGGTATAGGCAAGCCTCTCTCCGTGGAGTCTACTCCTTAACTTTTTGAATGTTTTAAAATTTACTCTCTGGCTTAGATGGTAAGAATCTGCCTGCAATGAGGGAGACCTGGGTTTGATCTCTGGGTCAGAAAGATCCTCTGGAGAAGCGAGTGGCAACCCATCCCAGTATTCTTGCCTAAATAACTCCATGAACAGAGGAGCCTGGTGGGCTACAGTCTAAAGGGTCACAAAGAGTTGAACATGACTGAAGAGACTTAGCATGCATGCATGCACTCCAAGAAGTAGACTCAAGAGGTTTGGGACCCCACCCTCATGGTCTAATTTGACCTTAATGACCTCTTAATATGCCCTTCTCCAAATACAGTGACAGTGAGGGTTAGGGTGTCAATATATGTTTTGGGGAGACAAAATTGAGTTCATAATGCCCCATACTTCCTATAAATCAATTGTGGTCTGTCTCCAGTAAACGCTGCTTTTATTAAATAGCAACTGTTTCCCTTAATAGTGGAAAATAGGGATAAAATGTCAGTTAAAGAATAATTTTAATGTAAAATACTAAAGGTATCCACTCTGGGGGGAATGACCTGGTCAATTTTTTTTTTTTAAGGCAAAGAGAGCAGAAGTTTATAACACTATGTATACATCAATAAATAAATAAAAATAATGAAGTAAAATGTTTAAAAAATGATGTTTGAATCAAAATTGCTGTTATCTAGTATTTTATTTTTGTAATAAGATTAGATTGTCCTTTCAAAAATTCCTTTTAATTTATTTTGGTGAATTCTGTCTCTTGTTGAGTAATTTTTGAGATTGCCTTGGTTCTCATGTACTTGTTATTGAAGACTGAAATTTAGTCATTTGCAGATAGATTCTAAATTCTCTGTTGCCTTTTCCTTTTTATTTCATTTTTTTAAACTTTTTACTTCTTCTTGGAATATAGCTGATTAACACTGTTGTGATAGTTTCAAGTGTACGGCAAAATGACTCAGCCTTACATATATGTGTACCCATTCGCCCCAAACTACAAAGCCAAAGTCATCAAAACAGTATGATACTGGAACAAAAACAGAGATATTGATCAATGGAACAGGGTAGAGAGCCCAGAGATAAACCCACACACTCATGGTCAATTAATCTAAGACATAGGAGGAAAGATTATACAATGGTAGAAAGAAAGTCTCTTTCTTTCTTTTTTTAAAATGTTATTTCCTTCTAGTCTTCTCCTTGTTGTAAAACCCAGTTTTAGTTACATAAATACATGCATCTAATTTTCTTATAAAAAGCCAAATACTTACGGATCAGACTAAAATTCTCATTGAATCCCTTTACAGAGTTTGGTTCTGGCTTCCTTTCCCCAAAGAAACCCACAGTGTTGTATTTTCTGAATCTGTGTTGTTCACTGATTCATCTGAAGGAGCAGTGGTTATGTTTCTCCCTCTGTTTATTGCCTATACTTATTTATTTACTTATTCAACCTCCATTTTCTGAGCATTGGCTCCTATACCTGGACACCTCACACAGTAAAGTGAGATACTTGTTTGTAGATGGAAGGGGGGTTTATTTTATAGATTCCAGATTCTAATCCCTAACTCCTAGCTTCAGACAGAAAAGAATGTTTAGTGTAAACAACCATCTTAAGAATTTTACCATTACCCTTGGTATTGAAACTAAATATTTTTCTCTTAGATACGATTCTGTTTAAAAAATAAGTAGAAAAAGAGAGAGAGAGCAAACAAGAAAGCCAAATTGTAATTACCGCTTATTGGTTGCAAAACTCCAAAGGACAAAACAGTTGTAAGAGCTCTTTGAATCATATAAGCAAGAAAATGGAAGCTGTTAAACAAAAGTCATTAAGGCAAATGCCCACTCCAAGCAAACACAGTGAGCCCTGTAATAACTCCACTAAATGTTATCTCTGAAGGAAGTTGCGTTCATTGTGTTTAATTTACCTCAATGCTTTTAAGAATAAATTCCTTTGTACTGAGTTTATGGAATGTGGAAAGTAAATAGTCCTTGGAGAGCATATTGGAGGTTGTTATATGATACACATATCATCTTAAACTAAACCTTTAGCATCTGTTTCAGGCTCCAATACAAATGATGAAACTGACAATAATTTACACTTACTCCATAAAAAGGAAAGGTGGTGATTAAGGACATTGTGTGATCTTTATTCAACACAAATTACATCTGCTGTGTTTTCCCTTCTACCTGGAAAACAGGTTGCTGTCCTTCCATAAAGGGGGAGGGGACTCGCTTGCCCTTTGAGATATCTAACTCAACTTCTATGCTTTCCCGCTGCTTCCTGAATCAGATCATTTTCTTTTTTCACCATAGACCATATAAAATCTCTAACAGAAACAGTTTACCATTAATAAAGTTTGAAATGTAGCTCTCCCACACGTGAGAGATTCCTACCTTTTGAGGAAAGATTATCAAAAGCCATTCTATATGTTTCTCAATGTGTCTGCTCGCCCCCATCATATGCTGTTCTCCAAATCCAGGGTTTTGCCGTTTTTAGGTCAGTTTGAATAATAGTAGTGACTGGAACCTTTTGCTGTACCTTGGAATCATCTGGACAGTGAAAAAATAATAATACCAGTGCCTACATTGCTGAAATTCTGCTATAATTTTCTAGGATGCAGTGGGAATAGCAGATCTTTTCAGAGTAGCTTGAAAACCACTGCATGTATAACAACTCCCTGACTTCATTCATGTTGCTCATTTGAGATATTTCAAGATATTAATCATTCCACTAACACACCACAGTCTAATTTCAACCCACTATTATCCTCCCCCTTCTTTGCACTCACTATACTGTCTAAGTTATGTCTGTGGCAACAGTTGCTTTAATATACCTGCTGATTGCCTGCACTAGACCTAGTCACCCGAGTAGCATACATTTAGCTGATTTATTGATTGTATAGCATTTACTATTTACAAATGGTTTGGTAAAATTAAATTGTAATAAGATGTCAATCTCAGCTTTACCTAGAGTTTTGGTTTACAAAACATATAATACTACAGATCTTAGATAAATACAGTCAAAACTTTGGTTAAGAAGAAAGCATGTAAATTATTTTGCAAAGATCCTAATGGCTAAAAAGGAAGCCAAAGGAAGGAAAGAATGATGACTCACTGATAAGCTGGTTCATGAACCAGCCTACGAGTTGGTTCATTAAGTCTTCTCAAAATGTCTTCAGTATGAATCATTGCCTTGTGCCTTGATAATGACGAAGAGTCCAATGACACAGACTATATGCTTACATGTTATTTCTAAAATGTACCCATTAAACAGATATTTATTGCTTGTCTTTATATATAACACCTGTTTCTAGCTACTTGCTGTGCATGCATGAATCAGATATTTCCCAGATGCTCAAAATTTGTTAGGAAATATGTGTGCATGTGTGTAAGTCTAGCAGGCATTCTAAAGTTAAATCAAAGATCTAACATAATAAGTATGTTGGGAGTAGTATAGTTTGAAGAGGTTTCAAAAAGCATGTGTAATATTATATCCCACTGTATTTGTAAATTTTTAATAAGTTAAATAAAATCTTTATTGTATTGATAGATTATAAGTATTAAAAGGCCAAGAAAAATTGTTGTAGGATAAGTCATAATTATTCATCCAATGGGGTTAAACACAAGATAGAAATCGGAGTAGAAATAGAATGCATCATTTGGGTTACACACAGAAGGGTCAAGCCGAGGCAATGTTACAAACTCACCTCATCAATTTTGCCCATCAGTGAAGTCTGATTCTTTGAGTAAATATCAAGTAGCTCTTGGTTGTGGAGAAGGCGATGGCACCCCACTCCAGTACTCTTGGCTGGAAAATCCCATGGACCGAGGAGCCTGGTGGGCTACAGTCCATGGGGTCGCTAAGAGTCGGACACGACTGAGCGACTTCACTTTCACTTTTCACTTTCATACATTGGAGAAGGAAATGGCAACCCACTCCAGTGTTCTTGCCTGGAGAATCCCAGGGACGGAGGAGCCTGGTGGGCTGCCGTCTATGGGGTCGCACAGAGTCGGACATGCTGAAGCAACTTAGCAGTAGCAGCAGCAGCAGCTCTTGGGGGTTAAGCAGAGCCTATAACTTTCCCCACCCTCTATTATACTACCAGGTGGTATGTTAGGATGAAAACAAATCTTAGACTACTGTTGACTATGGCATTTATTGACAAGTAAGGGGACAACCGAGGATGAGATGGTTGGATGGCATCACCAATTCAATGGACATGAGTTTGAGCAAACTCCAAGAGATAAAGGACAGGGAAGCCTGGCGTGCTGCAGTTCATGGAGTTACAAAGAGTTGGACATGACTGAGCATCTGAACAACAACTACAAGGCACAAGAGTGAAACAGCTTATTCCTAGGACTTCAGCATTGGATGAAAGTTCCACTCTGAAGGAAGAAGCATATCTCTTCTGTTAGCAGGACTAGTCAGCCCCTGAAAGGTAGACAGTCATAAGACCAACTGGGCTCTAGAACTTAAACGCTGCACCAATGGGCCAAACTTTTTATTTTATCCTACTTTCATCCAAGTACAGTGTGGCCTTTAGAAATTGCCTTAATTCACCACCTATCATGAGATGCATTGATTTCATGGAAAAGAATCGTACTATCCTTTATGTGGCCTCTCTGGTGGCTCAGCAGTAAAAAATCTGCCTGCCTATGCAGAAGCTTCAGGTTGGATCCCTGGGTCAGGAAGATCCCCTGGAGAAGAGCGTGGCAATCCACTCCAGGATTCTTGCCTCGAGAATCCCATGGATAGAGGCACCTGGCAGCTGTAGTCCGTGGGGTCGCTAAAGAGTCAGACATGATGAGCGACTAATCAGCAATGACCTTTCATGCTGATTTACAAGCTCTCTGGTATAGATTCAAACGACAATATACGAAGTGCTAAATGTCTCCCTCTGTTGTGTCCATTATTTATTAGGACACTTTAAGATGCTAACTAACTGCCCTTATGGTATAGATTAAAGACAAACATATACATCTGTTAACCAAAATTTTAGAAATCAAGATCTGATCAAACTAAAAAAAAAATGTTTATCTGGGGTTTGTTGAGACTGCAACTCAGGGAAACACAGATTCAAGAAACACTTGAATTGTGTTCCACCACACTAAAAAGGGAAGAAGACCAAAACTACAAAGTTAGTTACATGAGTTAATTTTCAAGAATTATACTTGGAGCTGGCAAGACGTGAAGATGCTTGTTGAGTAAAAAGTGGTGGGGGTCTGAGCTGGTTGCACAGTTGCAGGAGGAGACCTTGAGACCATCAGGTTGCATGCATCCAGCATGTGTTGCTTTGAATATGTGTGAGTATCCTTGGGCTTCCCAGGTGGCACTAATGGTAAAAAACCTGCCTGCCAATGCAGGAGACAGAAGAGATACAGGTTCTATCCATGGGTGGGGAAGATCCCCTAGAGAAGGACATGGCAACCCACTCCAGTATTCTTGCCTGGAGAATCCCATGGACAGAGGAACCTGGTGAGCTACAGTCATTGGGTTGCAAAGAGTCAGACAAAACTGAAGAGACTTAGCACAGAATAGCACACACATCTATGTACTACATCTTGGAAAGAAGCTGTGCCATTTTGTAGAGACATGGATGGACATAGAGACTGTCTTACAGAGTGAAGTCAGAAAGGGAAAAACAAATATCATATATTAACACATATATGTGGAATATAGAAAAATGTTATAGATAAACTTATTTACAAAGTAGAAATAGAAACACAAACATAGAGAACAAATGTATGGACACCAATAGGGGAAGGAGAAAAGTACAATGGGTTGGGAGACTGAGAATGACCTAATACACACTGGGCTTCCCTGGTGTCTCAGATGGTAATGCAGCTGCCTGCAATGCACGAGATCCGGCTTTGATCCCTGCGTCAGGAAGATCCCTTGGAGAAGGTAATGACTACCCATTCCAGTATTCTTGCCTGGAGAATTCCGTGGACAGAGGAGTCTGGTGGGCTTCAGGCCATGGAGTCACAAAGAGTCAGACACAACTGAGCGACTAGCACGTTCACTTTCACTTTATACACACTATTAATGCTATGTATAAAATATATAAGTAATGAGCACAGGGAACTCTGCTCAGTGCTGTCTCGTGGGAAGGAAATGGGAAGGAAATCCGAAGAAGTGGATATACGTATACATATAGCTGACTCACTTTGCTGCACAGTAGAAACTAGCATGACATTGTAAAGCGACTATGCTTCAACAACAACAAAAAATTTTGTTTAAATTTCCTTGTTGTTAGACTACTAATTTTCACAACAGAATGTCAAGCCTATCCTGAAATTTGAGGCTTACTAAACAACACTCCGGAGAAGGCAATGGCACCCCACTCCAGTACTCTTACCTGGAAAATCCCATGGATGGAGAAGCCTGGTAGGCTGCAGTCCATGGGGTCGCTAAGAGTCAGGCACAACTGAGTGACTTCACTTTCACTTTTCATTTTCATGCACTGGAGAAGGAAATGGCAACCCACTCCAGTGTTCTTGCCTGGAGAATCCCAGGGACAGAGGAGCCTAGTGGGCTGCCGTCTATGGGGTCGCACAGAGTTGGACACGACTGAATCGACTTAGCAGCAGCAGCAGCAGCAAACAACACTCAGGGCTTCCCTGGTGGCTCAGTGGTAAAGAACCCGCCTGCCAATGCAGGAGACTGGGGCTCAATCCCTGGGTTGGGAAGATCCCCTGGAGAAAGTTGGCAACCCACTACAGCATTCTTGCTGGGAAATCACATGGTCAGAGAACCTGGAGGACTATAGTCCATGGAGCCTCAAGGAGTCAGACATGACTAAGTAACTAAAAAACAACACTCAGCAACATCCCACAAGGGTTGTACTCCAGGTATTTTTCTGAGTACAACTTGGAATTTTCAGCTGTTTAATACTTACCTAAGGGTCAGTGAAGGGCGATAATAGTTACAGCTGCTAGATTAGAATTTAATACATTTGTTTAACTTGACCGGCTCCTAGTAAACTTTGTAGTGCTTTCCTCTAGGAACTTTAAAATATATCCTTTGATTAAGCCAACGGGGCAAACACTAGATCCCTTCAAGGTGTTTATAGAACTGTGCTTTCTGTCAGCTGTAATACCACTGATCAACACATAGGAACATAACAAACAGCCCCAGGAAACCTATTGCTATATTTATCTTAAGGATATTTTTCATTGTTTTGCAAGGGAACTACTTGCTCAGGCCCTGTAAGAACAAATTCCCTCTAGTCTCAATATCAAGACGAATCATAGTTCTCCTTATTAACTAGATATATTTTTCCCTTCCAGAAAACCGTGAGTTACTTAGCCAGTAATGTACATCTCTTTGCACTTGCTGCTAGAGCATTTAGAACCAAATTTGGGGGCCACTCATGGCAATTGTAGAGAGTTTCACTGGGTTTATATTAAATGGGTATTACTTTCACTCTTGGCTTTAGCTTATTTCTCCTACTTACATTTTTCTCCATAATGATTCCACATCTGTCATCTCTTTGGTAGTAGTATAGGTACTTTATCCATGCATGCTCAGCCATTAAGTCAACTCTGACTCTTTGTGACCCCATGGACTGTAGCCCACCAGGGTCCTCTGTCCACTGGATTTCCCAGGCAAGAATACTGAAGTGAGTTGCCATTTTCTCCTCCAGGGTATCTTCCCAACCCAGAGATCTAACCTGCATGTCTCCTGTGTCTCATGCATTGGCAGGTGGATTCTTTTACCACTTAGCCACCTGCTGCTGCTGGTAAATCACTTCAGTCGTGTCTGACTCTGTGCAGCCCCATACACGGCAGCCCACCAGGCTCCCCCGTCCCTGGGATTCTCCAGGCAAGAACACTGGAGTGGGTTGCCATTTCCTTCTCCAATGCATGAAAGTGAAAAGTGAAAGTGAAAAGTGAAAGTGAAGTCACTCAGTCGTGTCCGACCCTCAGTGACCCCATGGACTGCAGTCTTCCAGGCTCCTCCGTCCATGGGACTTTCCAGGCAAGAGTACTGGAGTGGGGTGCCATTTCCTTCTCCGACTGAGCCACCTGGGAAGCCTTATTTACTTTATAATTGCCTTTAAATACTTTCTGGATAAATATCAGACAAATATATATATAAATATATGTACTATTGCTGATTAAGGGTCTGAACTTATTCTTCAAGGCACTGGGGCAGTATCAACTATATTTTTGGTGGACATTGACGTTCTTAAGTTGGCACTATAGAATGAGTGCTCTGGCACAAAGGAAGAATGGGCAGAGAGATGTGGAGTTAGTAATTTTATAAAATATAAAGTTTGAGATCTTACATCAGCATTTCCTTGGTGTTTGCACTTTTGGGGGATAAAATATAGGACTCTGCTCTTGTAGTGACATTTCTCCCCATTTCAGTTTGAGAACCACTGGAAGAGTCTTATAGATTCATGAAGAGATCATTTCACGATGCCATGCAAACAGCAGATGATAGGAATCTGAATAAAGAAAGTAACTGTGAATTTGGAAAAACATCATTTTTGAGAGATGTTGAGTTCTAAACTAATTGTTTCCCCAAATCCCTAGCCAAGTCCCTTGTTGTTGTTCAGTCACTAAGTTGTATCTGCTGCTGCTGCTAAGTCACATCAGTTGTGTCCGACTCTGTGCGACCCCATAGATGGCAGCCCACCAGGCTCCCTTCCCTGGGATTCTCCAGGCAACAATACCGGAGTGGGTTGCCATTTTCTTCTTGGTGCATGAAAGTGAAAAGTGAAAGTGAAGTCGCTCAGTCCTGTCCGACTCTTAGCGACCCCATAGACTGCAGCCTTCCAGGCTCCTCTGTCCATGGGATTTCTTGCCTTCAATCTTTCTTTTCATCAGGGTCTTTTCCAATGAGTCATCTCCTTCTATCAGGTGGCCAAAATATTGGAGCTTCAGCTTCAGTATCAATCCTTCTAATGAATATTCAGGGTTGATTTCCTTTAGGATTGATGGGTTAGATTGCCTTGTTGTCCAAGGGATTCTCAAGAATCTTCTCCAGCACCACAAGAGGTAAATATTCAGGTCTACAGAGCTCAGTCACTCAGTTGTGTTCAACTCTCTGAGATCCCATAGACTGTAGCCCCCCAGGCTCCTGCAGGGCAGCTTGAAATACTTTGGCAATTGAAATGGTACATCTAAATAACAAACATGCTGCTGCTGCTGTTGCTAAGTCGCTTCAGTCGTGTCCGACTCTGCGCGACCCCAGAGATGGCAGCCTACCAGGCTCCCCCGTCCCTGGGATTCTCCAGGCAAGAATTCTGGAGCCGGTTGCCATTTCCTTCTCCAATGCATGAAAGTGAAAAGTGAAAGTGAAGTCGCTCAGTCGTGTCCCATTCCTAGCGATCCCATGGACTGCAGCCGACCAGGTTCCTCCATCCATGGGATTTTCCAGGCAAGAGTATTGGAGTGGGGTGCCATTGCCTTCTCCAACAAACGTGCTATCAGAAAGAAAATAATTCAACCCAAGAGTTACTCTTTCCCTTTTGTTTCCATAGAATCTACTCACTGCTGGGTTTGGTCCTTTCTTATCTGAAATCTGTCAGAAGCAGTGGGCTAAGGAAAACTGCTAAAATGAGAGAAACTAAACTCTCCAGACAAGCAGTGAAGCCCAGAAGGTTTTAGTTTCTACCAGAAACAACTCACTGTTATCAGAGTAGAACTCAACCAAGTTTTTGCCTTGAAGCTATACAGGATGCCTAAGGCAGTGGGTGAGCTGACTGTGTTTAACAGTCTTAGATTTTTGGTGAGACAAAGGCTAGTAACAGATGGGGGAAATACAGACAGGTTTCTGAAAGATCCTGCCCATTTTAATCCTAAAAGATTCTTTTGTAGGAATGACTCGAGTGATTGTTCTTCAAAACCAGTGAGAAAGTTAAGAAATCATCCTTACTCCTGCCTGGCCTTCAGAGAGGTCCCTGCAGGATTTTCTTCCTAAGTAACAGGCGTTATTAGTCATGACATTTTCCTTCTTCCCTAGATGTTCTTTCACAGCAAGAGATGGCCAAGTCTGAATTATAGACAAAGCAAGCTTCTGACACTCCTTCCCTTTTCCCCTCTTATATATATGCTGCCTACTCACCACCTTTGTGATGAAATAAGCCTCATTCTTGCACTTCTGTAGATTGAACGAATGTTTGAATGGCACAAAGGATACACATTTTTCTTTACTGTGCTGTTGCTGCTACTGCTGCTAAGTCGCTTCAGTCGTGTCCAACTCTGTGGGACCCCATAGATGGCAGCCCACCAGGCTCCCCCATCCCTGGGATTCTCCAGGCAAGAACACTGGAGTGGGTTGCCATTTCCTTCTCCAATGCATGAAAGTGAGAAGTGAAAGTGAAGTCGCTCCGTCGTGTCCGACTCTTAGCAACCCCATGGACTGCAGCCTACCAGGCTCCTCCATCCATGGGATTTTCCAGGCAACAGTACTGGAGTGCCATTCTTTGCTGTAAAAGTCCTTAAAGCTGTGTTGGGAGGACTTCCCTGGTGGTCCAGTGGCTAAGACTCTCTGCTCCCAAAGCAGGGGGCCTGGGTTCAATCCCTGGTCAGGGAACTAGATCCCACGTGCCACAACTAAGACCCAGTGCAGCTAACAATTAATAAATAAATAAATATTTTTTAAAATCTCATTGAAAAAACTGTCTGATGAAGAAGGAATCCCCCTTTGAGAACAATGATTTCTTTCTTCAGATGTCAAAATTTTAAGCTTTTTCACTTATAAAGGGGTTCTCATAGATTAAAGGCTTTCTCTGTACATACATAACTGACCAAAAATATCTTTGAAGAATATCATGTACAATAGTATCACGTCAATAGTAAATACAAATTCTTGGTCACAAAGATGTATAAAACCGCATCTTACCTCCTGAGTAATGGAATTTTTCTCAGAGCTTCTGAGACTGTTTCCCAGGTTGCAATTCTCAATTGACTCAAATAAAAATCTCTTTTCTTTCTTCAAAAAAAAACAGCAAAAACAAACGAACTGTGTCAGGGACTCAGAGAAAGAAAATAGAGAGGAGATTGAGAGGGTGTTGGAAGAAGAATTGGTAAAACAAAACTGCTATTTTTTTATGAATTGGAGGAAAAATTTGTATAACAAAAGTACTACTGTCTTATGAAGACTTGAAAAAACTTTAGGACTAGAACAACCATTTGTCCATCCATTTGTTTTTCTCTATACTTTTTTAAGGAAAAATATCCAGTTTGAAGATTACAAAAATTAAAAGCAGAGATGGAAAATAAGTGACGTCTGTTAGTTTGTATTTTCTGTTGGCTAAAATCCAGTGTTGGAGGCTGGAGGGGCATACATCATCAAAACTGCTCAGATGGAGCTAAATGACACCCTACAATCAGTATCCAGTAAGTCAGGAAGGGCAGCATTCAAAGGACTAATTTCTGTACCATTAACTCTGAATATTCATTGGAAGGACGGATGCTGAAGCTGAAGCTCCAGTACTTTGGCCACCTGACGCCAAGAGCCGACTCACTGGAAAAGACACTGATGCTGGGAAAGACTGAAGGCAAAAGGAGATGGGCAGCACGTGATGAGATGGTTAGATAACACCACTGAGTCAATGGACATGACTCTGAGCAAACTCCGGGAGATAATGGAGGACAGAGAAGCCTGGCATGCTGCAGTCCTTGGGCTCACAAAGTGTCGGACACGACTTAGCAACCGAGCAACAACATCTGGCTCAGGAGACTTGAAGATAGGTTAAGGAGCCAAACCCCTAAGCGGCTGTTAGAGGGCAAGTCACCAGTAGCACAGTGACAGAAAGCCATCTCCTGCTCATAGGCTGATACTCTTCTAGTCCCTTCAGTAAACGGCAGCACCACCTAACAGAATACTGCATTTATTTTTTCCAAGAAATAAACCTAAAATTGCCTGCTAATTACTTTCAACCTTTTCAGAATAAACTACAATTTCCCAACTAGTAAGGAACTATTCCTTTGATGAAGAGAATTCGAATTGATTTCCCATATGGATGACTTCCTAGGTGGAGAGGCCAGTTCACTTTAATTCCAGAATCTGGGAACACAGTTCTACTAGTGGCTAGAATTCTTGTCTCAGACTCTATTCTCGTCCTCACAGGGATCCCTGGATTCTTGCAGTCTATAGGACTGGCATTTAATAAATAAACTAATTTGTGAAATGGGTAACATTTTCTGTCTTGTTGGCTTGAGTTGGTAATTCCCAACCTGGGATGTGTGGAAGGAGACGTGGAGGATCTCTAAATGATTTTCAGTAACAAGGCTCCTATCTAAAATTCTGGAGCACTTGCCATGCACCAGACCATATGTTTGTTGCTTTGCATGCACTTTTCACCGATTGGAAAATAAACTGTAGAAATGTGATGGTTTGTCTCTAATCTAATCAAAATTTCAGTTACATCCTGACCACCTGGAGGGGTTTTGAAAACACAAACTTGGGAATTTATAACTCAGTAGGTCTCCAGTGGAGTCTGAAAATATGATTGCTAAGAAATTCTAGGTGATGCTGAGGATGCTTGTCTGGGGACCACTCTTTGAGGATGACTGCACTTACATGGGGTTATCCAAATTACATGCCCAGTACAAGCTCACACAGCCAGCAATGGGAGGAGATGATTCTAATACAAGGTTGTGCACTGAAGAGCTTTAAAAAAATTTTTAAAACCTTTGTATTCATCTAAACTGAAAGGACCTTGTGTGTGCGTATACTCAGTTGCTTCAGTCATGTCTGACTCTTTGCGACCCTGTGGACTGTAGCCCACCAGGCTTCTCTGTCCATGGGATTCTCCAGGCAAGAATACTGGAGTGGGTTGCTATGCCCTTCTCCAGAGGAATCTTCCCCACCCAGATATTGAACTCGAATACGTCTTTGGCAGGTGGGTTCATAAAGACCTTAAGGTTAACTAAAATTCAAAGTCTCTTTCCTCTGTGTGGGAGAGAAGAGACTATTTCCATCAATAGCATGTTAGGTGCAGCTAACCAAAGACTCTTTGATGAGTTACATTTGAGAAATGCATGGGTGCTAAGTCGCTTCAGTCCTGTCTGACTCTTTAGGACACCAAGTACAATAGCCCACCAGGCTCCTCTGTCCATGGGATTTTCCAAGCAAGAATACTGGAATGGGTTGCCATTCCCTTCTCCAGGAGAGCTTCCCAACCCAGTGATCCAACCCATGTCTCTTATGTCTGCTGCACTGGCAGGCGGGTTCTTTACCACTAGCGCCACTTGGGGAGTCCCTTTGAGAAATGAGCTTTTATTTAATATATATGTCCAGAAGAAAAAAAAAAAAATCCAAACCTGAGGTCTGAGAAAAAGGGGAAAAAAATAGAGAAACTTAGGTAGTGATATTGTTCAAAATTTGTGCCTAGAGGCAGTTTGGGGCCTGTTGCCCTATAAGAGTCCTTTTGAGCTGGAAACTTATAGATTTCCCAAGCTGACATGTTAGGCAATAAATTATTTCGTAAAGCAGAGGTTAGCATTGCCTAGAGATACGAGATTCATTAAAATTTAATTTTAATTTTTTTTCCTTTGGCTACCTTGAGTTTTATTTTACTTTGGAGTTGACTAGATCTTGGGTTCAAATCTAAAACTCTGGTGACTTGTAAATATTTCTTACTAGGAAGAGGTGAGCCAAAAAGTATCTGCATATCAAAGTCAAAAGAATATTTCTGCAAGACACAAACCTGCCAGTTCAAGGCACTTCAATTCTATGTGTGGCAGGATAAAAACAGAAACTGCATACAAAAATGGAAAAAGACATGCTTGGCTGGAGGGGAGAGGTGTTATTTTTCAATTGCTCCTCTTCCCAGCAGGTGGGATGTGAGGTTTTATTTATTTATTTATTTTTAATTTTATTTTATTGTTAAACTTTACATAATTGTATTAGTTTTCCCAAATATCAAAATGAACTGTTTGACTGTCTTAAGGCACAGTTCTGAGGAAGGGAAAGATGGACATCCAAATGTCATTGGAGTGCCTAATAATACTCACTTCAGAGACTTGTGGTCTTCTATGCTTTCAGAGCCACCCTGTGAGATGGTTATCATATTTCCTTTGCACAAATAGGAAACTGAAGCTCTGGAAGCTGGTTACTGCCAGAGAGCACCCTGTTAAATGTGGCAGAGGAGTAATTTGAGGGTAAATCTAAGTGACTATAGATCCATGCTCCTGCTTTGATAGCCCATGGACAGGATCTATCAGAAACTGCATCCATTTCCCCTGGAGAGGAAGGGTTGAAATGTGCAAGAAGTGTAGTGCCTTCAGACAGCTGCTGCACCCACCCTACTCTGCCTTTGCACCTGTGCTAGCTTCCTGCTTTGGTCTTCATGGATTCTGTGAATTCTTCAGGAATCACAGGCATTTGATCGAACTCTACTGACTTCTCTGGCTTTTGCCTTTGCAAAAATTCAATAAAATATTCTTGCTTAAATACCACCAAAACAAAATTAAACATATAAATGGTTTAAAAAGGAATTCTTAAGGTAGATGTGAGAAAGTGAAAGAGAATGTTTATAATTAGTAGGAACCTCAAAGTACAAAGCTGGCTTAGTAAAACAGTGAAATTGGGGTGCATAGGGCAGAAGAAGAAGAGAAGCAAGGAGATAGAGCAGGAAGGAGAATGGGAAAGTTAAAGTATCCTGTGTGGAATTACTAGTTTGTCTTTTTATGTCACACTAGATAAATTTGTGTGAATATCAGACAAGACACAATATTTGATGGTATGGAAAGAATGAACAAGAAGGACAAAAGAGATAAATAAATTGATGGAATCATTAGAAATAAGAGAAAAAGAAAATAATTAAAACAAAATAAATATATACAAGTAAAATGAAATAAATAAAATCAAGTAAATTAAAGTTCCCTTTAATGGGACAGACTGTAATATTTACACTTTTTTTTTTAATTACACTGTTTATAGAAGACAAAGTAGTATATCTGAGTTGAAATTAGACATGTTAAAAGAGATATTATTCAAATGTAGCTGCAACCACCAAAAAAAGGCAGGAGTGGCTGTATTAATATTATATAGGAAAGAGTTCAAGGTTGCATTCACTTACTAGAATGTAAACTGCAAAAATGCTGGAAATTATGTAAATGAAAAGCAATGTTTATTTATTTTTTTTTCTTTTTTTTTTTATCCTACAGAAATGTAAAA
>NW_011494920.1:99399-104374 GCF_000754665.1 Bison bison bison | reverse complement strand
ACATATCTTGTTTCCAAGAGTTTGAAGTGGTTAAATGGGTTTACAACTATTTCCTACCACAAAATCATGTATTTTATTTATTCTTAAGCTTCCTCATGTAATTTATTGGGATATCAAAAGTCTAGATGAGTTAAAGTATCTTGAAAATTTTAGGTGTCTTATTTTTAAAGTTACAGATGCAATGCTAGTTTAAAAAGCATCAACAATTCAGATGTGTTAACTTCCTGACCACATACATGACATAACCAATGTAAATAATTTGGTAACTGTTCTATAATTTATCCAGTGCAAGCAAAACCATAGATGCACCAACAGCAATACATACAAAAATCACATTTTTTTGAGGAAAAAATAGAATTACATTACAGCTGCTATTACCCAACTGCTTTGTTTTTTTTTTTTTTTAAGATCATATCTTGAATAGTTTTCCAGGCTTTGTAAATATCTATGTAATATTCCATGGTATGGATGGATATGTATTTTATTCAACCACTTTCTATTGATGGGTACCAAGGTCATTTTCAGTGGTTTGCTGTGACAAATTCTGCTGTGATAAATATTCTTATATCATTATGTTTTTATTCCAGTAGACTCAACTTCTAGAAGTGCAAGCTTCTAGAATTGCAAAATGTTGTTTTGAGTTTTTCTGATGAAATGTTTATTTAAAAAAACATAAATCTGAATTAATCCTACAGAAATGTAAAATTAAAGCTATTTAAAGTTTAAAAATAAAATAAAATTTAAAAAGAAAAAGAAAAGAAAATTAAAATGAGACTTTGGAGAAAAAAAATAAATAAATAAAAAACTAAGGGGACTTACTATAGGAAATGTTAATACATCTGTTTTAAAATACAGCAGATTTTATAAATAAGAAATAACACTCAACTCTCAAATTTACTAGCAATTTATGGAACTTGAGCTTGAGTTAGTATTTTCTGTATGTTCACTGAATGTCTAAAAATCTTATTTACTAACTTAAAAACAATAAACTTTAAATTTTAAAAAGTGTAAATCTTACAAATCAATTTTCTAATCCTGAAGATATAAAGTTTAGGGGGGGAACTGTTATTACACAAAAATTAGAAAATTCACCTTGAGATAGTGGTTGAATCAAAGAAGTATTTAAACCTAAAAGGACAAATTATCAAAAAAATATAAGGGAAGAATTGTTATTACAAAAATCTAGTAGACATATCAAAAGCTCTTCTCAGAGAAAAATACATAACATTACATGTAACTTGCAATATTAAACATGAAAGATTAAATATTAAAATAAAACTGGTACTTGTATCAGTCAACATTTTAAATGGGAATCATAAAAATTCACAGAATCTACTCTAGAAAAGAGAAAATAAATCTATAAAAGCATTATGATTGTTAATTTTTTAAATAAAATTTTTGTTTATTTATTTATTAGCTGTACTGGGTCTTCATTGCTGCTTGGGCTTTTCTCTAATTGCAGCAAGCCAGGGCTACTGTCCAGTTTCAGGGTGCAGGCTTCTCATTGCAGTGGCTTCTCGTTGCAGAGCACAAGCTCCAGGGCCCGGGGCTTCAGTAGTTGTGGTTCCTGGGCTGTAGAGCACAAGCTCAACAGTTGTGGCCCAAGGGCTTAATTGCTCCTCGGCATGTGGGATCTTCCCAGATCAGGGACCAAACGTGTGTCTCCTGCATTGGCAAGCAGATTCTTTACCACTGAGCCACCAGGGAAGCCCTATGATGGTTAGTTTTATGTGTCAGCTTCACTGGGCCATGGGGTACCCAGATATTGGGTCAAACATTGTTCTGGAAATTTTGCTAAAGGTGTTCTTAGATGAGATTAACATTTAAATCAGTAGACTGACTCAAGCAGATTGCCCTTTCCAATGTGAGTGAGCCTGATCCAATCAGCTGAAGGCCAGAATAGACTAACAGGCTGACTTTCCCAAGAGTGAGAACCCCTTCTACCTGATTGCCTTTGAGCTGGAACACTGGTTTATTTGCTGCTTTCAGACTCAAACTGATACACTGGCTCTTTCTGGGTCTTGAGCCAGCTTGAATTACATCATTGAGGCTGGAATTACATCATTGGCTCTTCTGGTTCTTGGACCTTTGGACTCAGATTAGAACAAAACCACTGGCTCTCCTGGGTCTCCAGCTTTCTGACTCATCGTACAGATATTGAAACTTGCCATCTTCTATAATCACATGAACTGATTCTTTATCATGAAACTCTTTGTATGTGGAGAACCCAGACTAATATCATTACCCAGACTAATACTATTCCTAGGATAGCTTTGAGAATCTTGAGGAGGTCCAGAGAATCAGGTTTGGAAGACACAAAATCTCATCCTCAAATTACAGTACTGGGCTCTTCCAGCAAAACCCTATGCCCTTCATTGGGAGTGGTGATGGCCAAGTCACTAAGTCATGTCTGACTCTTGCAAACCCATGGACTATAGTCTCCCAACCTTCTTTGTCCTCAGTCCATGGGATTTCTCAGGCAAGAATACTGGAATGGGTTGCCATTTCCTTATCCAGGGGATCTTCCCAACCCAGGGATTGAACTGGAGTCCTCTGTGGCTCCTGCATTGCAGGTAGATTCCCTACCAACTGAGCCACCAGGGACTAGAAACTCCCAAGTTTAAACCCAAACTCTTCCACATCTGCCTATGTCACTGCTCTGTTGGAAGGCTGATGACCCTACTGTAATATTGTATAGGTGCTGTCTTGACCCAGTATTGAAGTTGTGGTTAAAAAGTCTCAGTTCCCCTTTGCGGGCAGTTTATTAAGCCCCCAGCTCCACCACTTCCCTTCTTGGGCTCCCATCCTTTGGGACCACTAGGCACAATTTTCCAATTGCCTCTGGACCAGGTAGCATCACTTCTATGCCCCAGAGCCTGTGTATTATTTGAATTAGTTGATCCCCAGGAAGTCCAGGAAAGCAGGCTATTCTCTTCCCATTCTGTAATGTCTGCTCCTACAGGTCCAGTAAGCAGTCACTCTGTGCCCTTCTGTGGCAGCCTTTTCCCATTTAGAACTGTGAATAGCAAAGTGTTCTGCTTTTCGTCTCTCCCAGGGTCATTGTCTTTTATCCTACCATCAAAATGACCTTTAAATCTTATAAAACAACTGTTCAGGTCATCCTCACCTGGAAGGGGTCCATGACATGGCTGCTTTTAGCATTGGGATCTGCTGATTGAATTCTCATTTAGGTAATTCTAGCAGGTAACGTCTAGCTCATCTGACTGCTCTCTTGCAGCAAGAGAGACTGGATATGTTACACTTTTAACTCTAATTTGTCTTCTAATTCAGAGCCTTCTCAAATACGGCAATCATGCTAGGCAGAATCATAGGTGATAAATACCTATCTAGATATCAACCTGAAATATTTTCATTAGGTAATAAGCAACACAGTAATGCAAAAAAGGAAGGAGGAAATGAAAATAATAAAACCTGAAATTACTAAGACAGTAAAAGCAGAGATGCATAAATGCTAAGTTGATTCAATCCTGTCTGTCTTTGCAACCCTGTGAACCCATTAGGCTCCTCTGTCTATTGAATTTTCCAGGAAAGAATACTGGAGCAGATTGCCACTTCCTACTCCAGGGGATCTTTCCAACCCAGAGATCGAACCCATGTCTCTTCCATCCCCTGCATTGGAAAGAGGATTCTTTGCCCCTACTGTCACCTGAGAAGCCCCTTTATGTAACATATCTGCAGAAATTCTGGTGGCATGGACTTGGCATTTTGAAAGAGAAAAATACTGGGCTGACCAAAAAGTTCATTCAGATTTTTCCTTAACAGCATATGGGAAAACCCAACCAAACATTTTGGCCAATCCAGTACTTTTCAGAACCAGCCTAACATGAAACAGCACTGCAAAAACAGTGGAGAAGAAAACAATTGCTTAACATTATTCTTTCCAGGTGTCTTATTTGCATAATTTTACTTATCTATCACAACCATTTTATATACAGTAATACTATTGTCCTAATTTTACAGATCAGAAAACAGGCTGAAATCGGTCAAGTAACTTATCCAAAGTCATGTAGCCAATATAACAGAGTAAATATTCAAACTCAGTTCTGTGTGGCATCAAGCCACTTTACTGGAACTGCTGGTTTTATCAAAGTTTGAATTATTTTGACAAGAAGAGGCCGTCTTTTGGTTTCATCTGTAACTATATTCAGATGTTTCCACTGTCAGGGTTTTTTACAGCTTGCTGGGAAAGTTTGTGTTGGAGCCCTAAGATTTCACTTCCTGGGACTTGGACTGTGTTTTATTTTGGGATTCTTCTACAATAAATGATTCAAGTAAAAAGCAGTCAAGAGACCAAGTTGAGATACAGCCTTAATTCAAAAGAAATTGCTGAGGTCAGTGTAATCATATGAAAATAATTTTCTTCTTTTTGTTTGTACAGACAGCATGGATGGCTTGCCCTAAATCTTTCACTAAATTTATGTACCTTAAAGTAGGTTCCATAAATCTGATAGTCTTGAGATACGTATTAGTTGGAATACTAGCAGGAATCCTGGCATAACAAATGAAGTATTAAAAAGATCCGGAGTTTAAGAAGTTGTTCAATGGATCTGAATAGATATTTCTCCCCCAAAAAACAGAGTCAATGATGTCCATGAAAAAATGCTCAGCATTATTACCCATCAGGAAAATGTAAATCAAAACATTATTGCTTTCTAACATCCTATTCTTTACCACAGCACCATTTGGGAAGTCCAAAGTTCAGTGAGTTCCATCTCTCGGTCGGGTATGACTCTTTTCGACCCCATGGACTGCAGCACACCAGGCCTCCCTGTCCTTCACCAACTTCTGGAGCTTGCTCAAACTCATGTCCATTGAGTCAGTGATGCCAGCCAACCATCTCATCCTCTGTCATCCCCTTCTCCTCCTGCCTTCAATCTTTCCCAGCATCAGGGTCTTTTCAAATGAGTCAGTTCTTCACATCAGGTGACCAAAGTATTGGAGTTTCAGCTTCAGC
>NW_011494920.1:61405-99299 GCF_000754665.1 Bison bison bison | reverse complement strand
CACAGTTCAAAAGCATCAATTCTTCAGCGCTCAGGCTTTCTTTATAGTCCAATTCTCACATCCATACATGCTGCTGCTGCTGCTAAGTCACGTCAATCATGTCCGACTCTGTGTGACCCCATAGATGGCAGCCCACTAGGCTCCCATCCCTAGGATTCTCCAGGCAAGAACACTGGAGTGGGTTGCCATTTCCTTCTCCAGTGCCTGAAAGTGAAAAGTGAAAGTGAAGTCGCTCAGTTGTGTCCAACTCTTTTCGACCCCATGGACTGTAGCCTACCAGCCTCCTCCATCCATGGATTCCCCAGGCAAGAGTACTGGAGTGGGGTGCCATTGCCTTCTCCACATCCATACATTTTTACCAGAGAAACCATATTTTTTACTAGATGGACCTTTGTTAGCAAAGTAATGTCTCTGCTTTTTAATATGCTGTCTAGGTTGGTCATAGCTTTTCTTCTGAGGAGCAAGTGTCTTTTAATTTTATGGCTGCAGTGATTTTAAAACCCCCAAAAATAAAGCCTCTCACTGTTTCCATTGTTTCCCCATCTATTTGCCATAAAGTGATGGGACTGGATGCCATGATCTTAGTTTTCTGAATCTTGAGCTTTAAGCCAACTTTTTCACTCTCCTCTTTCACTTTCAGCAAGAGGCTCTTTAGTTCTTCACTTTCTGCCATAAGGGTGGTGTCATCTGCATATCTGAGGTTATTGATATTTCTCCAGCAATCTTGATTCCAGCTTGTACTTCATCTAGCCCAGCATTTCTTATGATGTACCCTGCAGATAAGTTAAATAAGCAGGGTGACAATATGCAGCCTTGACGTACTCCTTTCCCAGTTTTGAACCAGTCTGTTGTTCCATGTCCAGTTCTAACTGTTGCTTCTTGACCTGCATACAGATTTCTCAGGGGGCAGGTAAGGTGGTCTGGTATTCCTATTTCTTGAAGAATTTTCCACAGTTTGTTGTGATCCACATAGTCAAAGGCTTTGGAGTAGTCAGTAAAGCAGAAGTAGATGTTTTCTGGAACTCTCTTACTTTTTCAATGATTCAATGTTAATCCAATGTTAGTCTTGCACATTCTTGTTTTTTTGTAATTATATTTAGCTGCCTTTTATTCTTGCGAAACCATGGTTTCTGTTGTCGAGAGCAAGTATTGTGCCTTTTTTTTTTTACCTGCCTCCCTAACGAGCCTGTGCATGCTAAGTTGCTTCAATCATGTCCAACTCTTTGTGACCCCATGGACCTTGTGACCCCAGGAGGCTATGGACTGTAACCTGCCAGTTTCTTCTGTTCACAGAGTTCTCCAGGCAAGAATACTGGAGTGGGTTGCCATGCCATTCAGGGATTGAGCCTGTATGTCTTAAGTCTCCTGCATTGGCATATGGGTTCTTTACCACTAGCCCCATCTCTAATATGTTTCCTAACAATTGACATATAGTAGATGTATCAGTTATCTATACTTGTGTAACAAGTTATCCCCAAACTTAGTACCTTAAAGCAATCCCCACTTATTACTTCTCATGAGTTCTTGGATCTTCTGGGTATTTCTGTTTCTCTGAATTAGGCCCACTTACTTGCCTCCAAGTAGCTATAGGATGGGTAGCACCATACTGATCTTGACTGGGCTCCATTCATCTCTGGGGCCAGGGCTTAGACACCTGGCTGGCTGACTGGTCCATGTGGTCTCTCATCACTCAGCAGGCTAGAATGGGCTCTTGCATAGAATGCATGTTCACAAGACCTCTTGAAGCCCAGGCTCAGACTAACCAAACTGCTGCTGTGTTTTATTGGTAGAAAGATTGACAAGAGTATCCTGGATTCAAGGGTAGGGGAAACGGGTTCCATCTCCTGGCAGGAGTTGCTGCAAAACCAGTTTAGTACACGGGAGGAAAACAATTGCAACATTTTTCTAAATAATCTATCACATTAGGCAAGCAAAAGATTGTCACTGGAAATAATAACAGTCTTAGCTAACAGTGCAAGATTGCTCTCCTCTGAGTCTTATGCTACATGTTCTATAGGCATCGGTTTATTGCATTCTCTAAAAGTCTTTCGGAGGTAGATGTTATTATTAATAGTATCTTCACACTTCAGGTGAAGAAAACAAGGTTTAGAGAAGTGAAGAGATAAAGGTATACTGAAAACCTGCCTGCCAATGTAGGATACATAAGAGACACGGGTTCAAACCCTGGGTTGGGAAGATCCCCTGGGGAAGGGAATGGCAACCCATTCCAGTATTCTTGCCTGGAGAATCCCACAGCAGAGGAGCCTTCTAGGTGACAGTCCATGGAGTTGCAAAGAGTCAGACACGACTGAAGAGACTTAGCGTGCATGCACAAATGAGTAACATCTTCTGTTGGGGTGATTCCCCAAAGACAGTATGTGCATACGTTTTAAACATTTGCAGACCTCAGAACTAGGTAGAACAACGTCTCCCAAACTTGTTCAAGCATAAAAGCACCCTGGGGGCACAAGTTCAAGATACAGAACCTCGGCTGTATCCCAGATGTCCTGATTGAGAAGTTCTAGGGAAACTCCAGGAGTCTCCACTTTTAACTAGAACTTGGGTGACTCATAGTGGTTAGCAGGTTTGGGAACCACGGAGCCAGAACATTTTCTTAGATAAATAACCCCAAACTGTCAGGAGAAGAAAAGAATATTTCCTCTCTAACTTCTTAACATACGCAAAGAATACTTAACCCCTGGTGCTTTAGTCACCACTTTTCCTGAGTGAGAGTACATCATTTTATTTATGCGTATATACGTATGGTAGTGGTGGTGATTTCGTTACTAAGTCATGTCTGACTCTTGTGATCCCATGGACTGTAGCCCTCCAGGAGCCTCTGTACATGGAATTTTTCAGCCAAGAATCCTGGAGTGGGTTGCATTTCCTTCTTCAGGGGAGCTTTCTCACCCAGGAATTGAACCCTCATCTCATGCATTGACAAGAGGATTCTTCACTGCTGAGCCACGAGGGAAGCCCACATATACATAACACATACCTAAATATATACATATATACAGATGTATACGTACATATGAATACATATACACACATAAACACCCTCCCCGCAACATGAGACTGTTTTGGACCCAGCACAGAGCAGGACACTTAAGAAAAGCAATAGGAATTCACATTACCATAATCAGGGTGTCAGGGTGAAGTCAGAGTTGCTGAACCATGCAGTGCATTAATGGAGTGGAAAATAAGGATGTCTGCCAGGGTTTAGATTTAACACAAATTAAAGATACGGAAATCTAAGCTAAATATCTTTCTTCCATCCCCCCAAAACAAGGTCTGCTCTTTTGGGAGTTTAAGACTCTTGCTCACTGATGGGATGAGAGTGTATGCTGGCAAAGCCTGAGGTAAGACAGTGCACCTCACGACCACCTTTCCTAGATGGCTCAGCAGTAGTGGTGTCTAGCCTTTGGAGGGCCTGTGTGTAATGGCTTATGATTTCTCCAAATTTCATTTTTCTCTTCAAAAATGAGGTGGTGCATGGGCAAATTAAACCCCTAGAGGAGTGATTTCCATAGGAGTTCCATGGATACCGTGTGGGCAGGTGCCTCTGACCTCCCACAACTTCAGGCTTTGTCACAGGCTGAAATGGCAGCAGACCCTGGAAGCAGAGGACAGAGCTAACCTTGAGGAAAAGGGAGAAATGGAATCAATTTTCCTGAATAACAGAATGAGAGAAAAGCTCTTTTCTTTTTGGTCATTGTCTCCTTCTATATGACGTGTTTTCTTTATAATCACACTCTAGGTAAAATAGCACCTCTGTTTTCATTAATCACAACTCTTCTTTTTATCATCTTTTTCCTTTTCCATTTTCTTTGGTTGACTCTAGTATTCATTTTCTAAATTCTAAAATACGTCTTAGCACAATTGATTCAAAATGTTTCTCCTTTTCTAATAAATAGCTAAGGCCATACATCCCTCTCAAAGGACCACTTTGACCACAATCATAGGTTCTGCTGTATAAGCTTCAATTTACCAGCCCTTGGAAAATTTGGAAAGGAATGTGTTGGAAAGTGTCTATGTAAAAGTATTTCTTTTTTTAAATCTGAAGCTCATGGCACAGGCTTCTCATCTGGCATACATTTACATTTGATGACAGCTCAACTGGAGCTTTGAGAAGCAGCCGGTGCTGGGACAGGCACTGTTTGTCCCTAGGCAATTAGGCAATGTCAGGGGACAAACAAAAGCAGAACTCCAACAGTTCCTTTAGATTGTATCCTCCTACCGTCTCACCTGCCTCTTTCTTTCCCCAGGTAAAATCTGGGAAAACTGGTCAACCATTTGTAAAAGAATGAAACTAGAACACTTTCTAACACCATACACAAAAATAAACTCAAAATGGATTAAAGATCTAAATGTAAGACCAGAAACTATAAAATTCCTAGAGGAAAACATAGGCAAAACACTCTCTGACATAAAGCATAGCAGGATCCTCTATGACCTGCCTCCCAGAGTAATGGAAATAAAAGAAAAAATAAACAAATGGGACCTAATTAAACTTAAAAGCTTTTGCACAATGAAGGAAACTATAAGCAAGGTGAAAAGGCAGCCTCCAGAATGGGAGAAAATAATAGCAAATTAAGCAACTGACAAAGAATTAATCTCAAAAATATACAAGCAACTCCTGCAGCTCAATTCCAGAAAAATAAGTGACCCAATCAAAAAATTGGCCAAAGAACTAAACAGACATTTCTCCAAAGAAGACATACAGATGGCTAACAAACACACGAAAAGATGCTCAACGTCACTCATTATTAGAGAAATGCAAATCAAAACCATAATGAGGTACCATTTCACGCAGGTCAGAATGGCTGCTACCAAAAAGTCTACAAACAATAAATACTGGAGAGGGTGTCGAGAAAAGGGAACCCTCTTACACCGTTGGTGGGAATGCCAACTAGTACAGCCACTATGGAGAACAGTATGGAGATTCCTTAAAAAACTGGAAATAGAACTGCCTTATGACCCAGCAATCCCACTGCTGGGCATACACACTGAGGAAACCAGAATTGAAAGAGACACGTGTACCCCAATGTTCATCGCAGCACTGTTTATAATAGCCAGGACATGGAAGCAACCTAGATGTCCATCAGCAGATGAATGGATACGAAAGCAGTGGTACATATACACAATGGAGTGTTACTCAGCCATTACAAAGAATACATTTGAATCAGTTCTAATGAGGTGGATGCAACTGGAGCCTATTATACAGAGTGAAGTAAGCCAGAAAGAAAAACACCAACACAGTATACTAACGCATATATATGGAATTTAGAAAGATGGCAACGATGACCCTATACGTGAGACAGCAAGAGAGACACAGATGTAAAGAACAGACTTTTGGACTCTGTGGGAGAAGGTGAGGATGGGATGATTTGAGAGAATAGCATTGAAACATGACATATGTGAAATAGATTGCCAGTCTGGGTTCAATGCATGAGACAGGGTGCTCAGGGCTGGTGCACTGGGATGACCCTGAGGGATGGGTTGGGGAGGGAGGTGGGAGGGAGGGTCAGGATGGGGAACACATGTACACCTATGGCTGATTCATGTCAAAGTGTGGCAAAAACCACCACAATATTGTAAAGTAATTAGTCTCCAATTAAAAAAAAAAAATCCTTCCACAAGGCTTCAAAACAATCCCTGTCACACCAGGAGGTTTTAAATTATTTTCTACATTTTTTTTCTTTGCCCCCTACCCCAACCCTGCCCCACATATTTGTTCAGGGATTGACCTTGAGGGAGAAAACAAGCAGTCTTGCTGGTTCAACATTTTAATAGGAACATGGACTTTGGAAGAGATCTAAAAAATGGAATGTTGCACCATAGTTTTTAAACTAAGCTTTTAATTTTGATATGATTGTGTATTCACCTGCAGTTGTTAATAAATAATACAGAGAGACTCCAAGCACCCTTTGTCCAGTTTCCCCTTATGCAAACATCTTGCAAACTACAGAACAATATCACAACCAGAAAACTGACATTAATACAATTAAGATCATTACAGCAGAGACATTTGCATCCCCACAAATATCCCTCAAATTGCAAGTTTGTGATGAAATGAATCTTCATGACTTTTGTTCTGTTTTTAACCAAATTATTTGATTTTTTACTGTTGTGTTATTGTTATATTCTAGATATTAATATCATATTCTAGATACTAGCCTTTTGTTGGATATATAATTTCCAAATATTTTCTACTGATCTGTGACTTGTCTTTTTATTAAAAAAAAATCTTTGCATAATAGTCATTTACTAAAATGGCCACTGAAACTCAAGAAGAGCTCTCTTTTTCCCTTTTCATCATAAAGACCTGAGCACCTATTTGTACAAAATATTCCACTGATTTTTAGAGATGAGTCTTCAAGATTAAAATTGGTGAAGCTGCAGAGGTTGCATATTAGGGGTCATAGATGATTTATACACTTCAGTAATGAAATAAAAATTTATTCTTGGGAGGCCTTTTGTTTACATTGGAAGGGAACACACTGACAAAATATTTTCTTGGGAAAACTCTGTGCTGGCAAAATAACAAAAAAGACTGAGCATTAAAGATATTTAAACGCTGTGAGCCAAACAAAACAACACAAACATTATGCTTCAAACTGAGTTGTCGAATATTACAGGCCTGGGACATGTCAGAGCTGATTATTGAGGTTAATTTCAATATTTTTATATCTTGGCCTAGGGCCAGATAAAGCTGTTTAGGGCTTTGGACTAAAAGCTTTTCAAAAAGAGCTTCACTGTTGTTGCTGTTATTTTCCTAGTTTTCAGTTGTGTGAGACATGACTTCCCTGATGGTTCCGAATCCATCTGCCAATGCAGAGGACACAGGTTTAATCCCTGGTCTGGTAGGAGTCCACATGCCATAGGGCAGCTAAACCCCGGCCTGTAACTGCTGAGCACGTGTCTCAACTAAGGCCCGTGTGTGTTTGGCAACAAGAATAGAAGCCTGGGCATTGCAAAGAGAATAGCCCTCACTCGCTGCTCCTGGAGAAAGCCTGTGCACAGCAACCAAGATCCAGCACAGCAAAAAAAAATGACCGAGACATAGAAACTTACAAGTTACGCACTTAGAAAAAAGACTCATAGAAAGAAATACCCTAGGAACAATTATCGGTATAAGATTACAGACATATTAGTACCTCATACTCAGTTTTAAATTTTCCATGTAATCAGTCCATTACTATTATTATGCTCAGTTGCTCAGGCATGTCTGAGTCTTTGTAATCCCGTGGACTGTAGCCCACCAGGCTCCCCTGTCCATGGGATTCTCCAGGCAAGAACACGGGAGTGGATCACCGTTTCCAGCTCCAGGGGATATTCCTGACCCAGAGATCACACTGCAGTCGCTTGCATCCCCTGCATTGTCATGCAGATTCTTTACCACTGAGCTATTAAGCCTTTAACACAGTTTCATTAAATACTCCAGCTGACATGAGTGATGTTTGGGGGAAATTAATGTGAGAGTGACTCCCCCAGTGAAGTAAAACTTTGCAGAAAGAAAACGACTGCCGAGTTTAGGTCTGGCTTCCTCAGAGTGATCACCAGAGAAGCTTACAGAAAGAGCCAGAACCAGAGAACCATGTAAAGAAGAGTGTATGTTATCCATCTTGGCACACAGGTTGTCATTCTGCCCCTGGAATGGAGGGAGGGAAAGTCTCCTAAAAGAACAAGAAGGATTTTCAAGTTATACCTCCTTTTCTTTATAAGCTGATCTTAGCGTTTTAGCCACTTGGACCATATCTCACTTCTATTAACCAGTCATAGAAGCTCCCAGAAAACTACAAGACTTTTTCAAAGGTCACAGCATTGACATAACTTTCTTTTCCTTATTGAATATTTAAGAGTGAAAAAAGAATTCTAATTGCAAATTACGAGTTCTTCTTAAAGATTAAAACTTTTCAACTTTTGATTTTTTTAAAAAAAATACATTGTTTGTCCCCGATTTTAGTTTTCTGCTCTACTCTTGACTTTGGGATTTCTGCCAAATGTTTCCTTCTTGCTATCTTTCCATTATCAGTACCTGGAATTGTGATTGTTTGTGCTACTCTTGAAAACATGCTGGCTTGATGATATATATAAGAATTATGAGAAAAATAGCCTCTAATCATTATAAACATAAGGGTTTCCTAAGAAATATTCAGTGCACTTCTGTGAAATATGTAAGGTGAGGCTAGTCCTTAAATAGGTATAGAAATTAACAAGAGTAATATCAATCTCCTGTAGTAGCTCAATGTAACATAATGAACTCTTCGTTTCATAAGCACGATTCTCTATTATCTGGTACAATGAATGACAAAGAGTTCTTTTTTTATTTTATTAGACTTCAGCTTGTTGAGATGTTATGAAATAGTCAGGGTCCTAAATACTAGATGTGCGTTCATGCATGCTAAGTCGTTCAGTCGTGCCCAACACTTTGCCACCTACGGACTGTGGTCTGCCAGGCTCTTCTGTCCATGGGATTCTCCAGGCAAGAATACTGGAAGAGATTGCCATGACCTCCTCCAGGGGATCTTCTTGACCCAGGGATAGAACCCGATTTTCCCTCATCTCCTGCATTACAGGCAGATTATTTACCACTGAGCCACCATGGAAGCCCAAATATTAGATAAGCCTATTAAATTTCATCAAGTTTTCTTCCACAATGCATTAGTACGTGGCCTTGCTTTTTGTCAAACCTATTCATTAATCCTTCCTTCCTTCTGGGCCATCCAATTTGATCTTACCTAGCATGTACTCATTGAACGTTAATTTCCTTTTTTAGGAATCAGATGGCAGCATGACATATGTATTGCAGATTACAGTATCCATTGTGAATAGTACATAATAACTATCTC
Organism: Bison bison bison; assembly: GCF_000754665.1. Lineage (NCBI taxonomy): Eukaryota > Metazoa > Chordata > Mammalia > Artiodactyla > Bovidae > Bison > Bison bison. The sequence continues at coordinate 90,444 of NW_011494920.1, read as the reverse complement.
CATTAATTTGCAGAAAGAAAGTTTTATAAAGCTACAATTCTTAGCTTATGAAAGAACCTTCTTTCATGATACTTCTTACCTCAAAGAAGCACTAGTGTCTTCCACTAGTTTAATTAAAATGAATACAATATAATATATTCCCTCTGAAAAATATCTTGTAGGCATGTCCAGTCATGTCCAACTCTTTGCATCCCCATGGACTGTAGCCTGTCGGGTTTCTCAGTTCATGGGATTTTCCTAGCAAGAAAACTGGAGCGGGTTTCCTCTTTCAGGATTAAACCTGCATCTCCTATGTCTCCTGAGTTGATAGGCTGATTCTTTACCACTGAGCCCCCTGGGAAGCCCAAAAGATATATTACCTGTTATTTTATTCTGGTGTTACTACAGCATCTGTATAGCACAATCTTTTCATAATTATAGTTAATTCAGTAGGATGAGTCAAAACATCTTCTGTTGTAAGTTCTCAGTGTTAGAATTAAGATTACATAAATAAAGTTTATTTCTGATTCAAATATGTTTCCCAGTTATAACCATGTATACCCTGCAGGATACTATATACAATTGTTTACTATAGAGTTTTTATCACTTTGATAAGTAAAACTAACTAAAATTTCAAAATAGAGCAAAAAGATGGCTGTGTTCCTTTGCAATGTCATGTCAGAGTGGTGCCTAACATATATCTAAGAATTGTATCATTTTATAAGGATGCATCTTTGAGTCACCGATTAAGGCCCAGATTTTGTAAAATTATACCTTAATCTCTGTCTGGAAGAGACATAAATGATTTTTATCAATTAGAAAAATTAACTATAAAAGTTATGGTGCTATTACCCCGTAGAAAGTGAAAGTGAAAGTCACTCAGTCGTCTGACTCTTTGCGACCCCATGGACTATACAGTCCATGGAATTCTCCAGGCCAGAATACTGGAGTGGGTAGCTTTTCCCTTCTCCAGGGGATCTTCCCAACCCAGGGACCGAACCCAGATCTCACACACTGCAGGCGGATTCTTTACCAGCTGAGCCACGAGGGGAAGCCCTTTACCCTGCAGGGCATTAACCAAGTTTGCTTCGTTCTTAGAACAAATATCTCAGCCTGGCTTTTTCTATGAATTATATGAACTATTCTTTAAGTGGCCACCGAGCAGATCTATCCGTGTCTTAGTTTGCTCCTCCAGAGTGAACCAAAAGGGGCAACAGAGACTTACTTTTGTTCTTATTTTCTCCTGTTTTCCTCTGTGCTCTTTTGTTGTTTCTGGTTCATGGGTATCTTTAGTTATGGTTCTGCTTGGCAAAAAGTCAGTAATGCATTCCCTGTAAGTGATGACAATACTCAAGAATCCAGTCTCGTGATGTTAATTAAAGTATTGAACATCTATTCTTTGAGAATGAGAAACTACAGAAAATCTGGTTTGTAGTCCTCTGTGTCTGTGTTTCCAGGGTCTTCCAATCACCCACATGTTCAGTGATTCACTAGGACTCCAGGGACCTGGAGAGTCACAATTGTATTCATGACTCTGTTTTATTACAATGAAGTGACACAGAACAGAACCAGCGAGTTAAAAAATGCACTCCACGAGGTCTAGAGGGATCCCGGCACAACTTTCAAAGCTTTTCCTGGCCACAGAACAAGCTTCTAACTTCAGCTATGAACTGAGGCAGTGGGCCTGAAGTCTTTCTGGTTAGAGAAGTCTGCACAATACACAGAGCTGAGAGTTGTCATTGAGAGCTGGTCATACCTATCCTGCAGTACCAGCCACAATTAACAAAACCCCAGACACCCAGAAGAATTTTTACAAACAACCTAGGCAGACTCATACAGCAGAGTTCAGGCCCCAAGCATGCAAAACAACCTTGTGCTCAGTCGCTCAGTTTTGTCTGACTCCTCATGAACCTGTGGACTGTAGTCCACCAGCCTCCTCTGTCCATGGGATTTTTCAGGCAAGAATACTGGAGTGGGTTGCCATTTCCTCCAGGGGATCTTCTCGACCCAGGGATCAAAACTGCATATTCTCTGTCTCCTGAATTACAAGGGAATTCTTTACTCGCTGAGCCATTGAGGAAGCCCAATTAGGAGAGTTTTCTTTTGGGGAAAAAAATTCATATGTTGAAGCTCTGCTGCTGCTGCTGCTAAGTCGCTTCAGTCGTGTCCGACTCTGTGCGACCCCATAGACGGCAGCCCACCAGGCTCCCCCGTCCCTGGGATTCTCCAGGCAAGAACACTGGAGTGGGTTGCCATTTCCTTCTCCAGTTGAAGCTCTAACTCCCACTGTAATTGTGTTTGGAAATAAAACTTTGGAGGGTAATTAGATTAGGTCATAAGGGTGGGATCCTTATGGTGGAATTAGTGCCCTTACAGGAAGAAACACTAGAGGGCTTGCTCTCCTCTGCCAGGTGGAGACACAGGAAGAAGGTGGTCATTGGCAAGCTAGGAAGAGAGCTCCCATCAGAACCCAACCCTGCTGAAGCCCTAAACTTGGACTTCCACTCTCCAGAACTGTGAGAGATAAATGTCTTCTGTTTAAACCACCCAGCCTATGGTTTTTGTTATAATAGCTTGAGATAAGACATCATCCTGACAATAATCAAGAAAATCCTTTCCCTTTTATTGTGTGTTTAAAATATTGTCTCATTTTCAAAGTGTATTAATAAGCAGGATACATGCTGTGCTGTGGTAAGTTGCTTCAACCATGTGCGACTCTACAACCCTACGAACTATGGCCCACCAGGCTCCTTTCTGTCCATGGGGATTCTTCAGACAAGAATACTGGAGAGGGTTGCTATTTCCTCCTCCAGGGGATCTTCCCAACCCAGTGATCAAACCTGTGTCTCTTATATCTCCTGCATCGTCAGGCAGGATCTTTACCACTAGCACCACTTGGAAAGCCCAAGCAGGGTTATAAATGATATTAAAAATATCTGGTTCTGATTGGATTACAGAAACAAATAAAGTATAATATCATTTGTTTTTATTTTTTAAATGCTACCTTATTTCAGTTTTGAGGCCCTGGCTAGAAGCCAGTCAGTTCGCCCTCTTTGAGCAGCTGATTGTCTGTACAGCGACCACTTCCCTTATGGGACTTTCAAACTCCAGGTCACTATACATCTCTCCTGATCACTCTGGGGCCAAGTACCAGAAAACTAGGGAAAACTTCTATGTACTAAAGGTTGCCAAAATTATTCACATTAGCCAACCCACAAGGAGTCTGTGAAACCTATGCAACCCCACCAGGCTTGCCATCTTCTTCCCCATATAGCCACTGTCACATGTCCACAGGTACAACCTTCTGTGTGGCCCTGCCTGGAAGTTCTCTTTTGTTTGGAATTATAAGTAACAAAGTAGTCTATTTTTCATCTAAGTGTCATTGGGTTGTGCTTTCAAAAGAAAACATAAAGTTTATACGAATATTTTAAAGTACAAGAGTTCCCAGGAAAAGAGCATATGCTCTTACTGGGTCCTTCCTCTCCACCAAAGACTAAATCCTGATTCTCGTAGGCATCCTTTGCATGTAATTTATTAACTTCTTTCTGATGCATTCTACAGAGGTACTAGCTAAACACTGTCCTTGAGAGAACTGAGAAAATACTCAAATAATCTTCTGTGGCCTATGGTTCAAATGAGGACTCACAGGCTTCTAAAGGGAAAAATAAAACTTATCTCAGAAAAAAACTTTACTCAAATATTTTATATAAAACTTTAAGTTCATATGATCAAAATGAACCCTTGGGAAAATGAAATTGGTTGGATATTTGGGGGTTTAGAAACAGTTGTATGTATTTTTCTTGTATTTGTCAGAGTAAAGTATAAGAAAATATTTTTTTTTAGGTTTTGGTTTGTTTTCTCACAAAGAGACTGCTATTATGAATGTCCTAAAATTTATACTGGTTTATTTCCCTGATTAACTAATATTCTTCCATATCAATTTTAAAAATATAAAATTATGTGTTCAGTTAATTGAATTTTAATTTTAGCCAACATTTAAATATAAATAATGATTTTTTACCCAATACAAAGATATATTGTACAACACAAAGAATATAGCCAACATTTCTAATAACTATAAATGGAAAATAACCTCTAAACATTGTGAATCACTATGTTGTACACCAGAAACCTATCAACTATAACTTAGTTTTTTAAAAAGGGAAAAATAAATAAATAAACACACGAAAAACCAAATTATTGTCAGTTTTTTTTGTTTGTTTGTTTGTTTTGTCAACATAAACAGAATTTCCAAGAGCTTAGTTAAATTTAAGACTTTGACTAATATCAGAATTAATTAATAAAACTTTTATTTGTATGCATAGATTATAAGTAACAGAACACTAAAAATTTGATCATCGAGGGTAAGTTTTATTTTTAAATATTGTAATGTCTATACCTTTGAGATGTTTTAGTTAACATCTTTATTCTTACCACTATAAAAGTGAAAAGAATGTGATTTTAGAAGTTGTATATGTGTGTTCACAAACTTCTCTGGTCTGCCAAAACGCTTATATAAGACAGTTCCTAATTATCTACCTCTCATTTTTTGATGTGAAGCAGAACTTGGTACTTTGGTTAAAAGTGGTAATTAATATGTATGGACGAGACTCTATGCAGAAAAATAACAGAAAATAAATACAACTTGTGTATACAAGGCAACGGAATGTGTTTTTATATTTTTAGAAGGAACTAGAGAACAGTTTTATCTTAAAGTGTCAGGTCATTTTAGAATATAAAAGAAAATAGTGGATGACAAAATTCGAATGACTGTATCAAGTTAAGGAAAGTGAATTTTCTTTGACTTGGATCATAATACCCAAAAGGATGTGTCTAAAAAGAAACAATGCAGCGTGTTGACACAGTTTCAATGGGTTGTTCACAAGTGGAAAAGAAGGCTTGTGAGTTCTTTACTGTCAAAGATTATATTAATGCAATGTCAGAATCTGGACTTTCTCTTTGCTAAAATTGATCTCAAAGTATTTAGTTCCTCTTAATAAGAAATAATAAAAAGGTTACTCTTTATGTTCTGTGTAATTTTTTAGACAGCAGAGACTCTGTATGTCATCAGAATAATTTTTTGGTTTGTTCTGCTGTCTTTATAATGCCCTTGATTGTTGAAAAAAAAACAAAAAACAAACCTAAAGAACAAGAGTTACTTCTGAAAGAGGGAAGGGATCTTACAATTAGGTTACCTGTTGCTATATGTTTTAAACTATTTTTTGACATTGTATTTGCTAGGTAGTTGGGTTATAATCATTTTTTTAGGCACTTCTGTTCCTCTCAATTCAGTGTCTAATCTCCTCTGATGATTCTTTTGATTTTGCTCTTCTAAAATAAGCTCCTAGATTCAGAAAAATTGTTTTCAGATATCTTTAACATGTAAAAAATGTGTGGAGTTTTTCAGAGGTCCTGGGTACCTACAGATTCAAATTTCATCTTATTAAAGAAGGAATACCAGTAATAATTAGGTTGTTTGATGTTCTCAGCATTTCTTAATTAGCTAAACACTATTATAAGAGCTGCTTGAGAAGAGATGTCAAATCTGGAGAAACCATACCTTCCCTAAGTTAGTTTTGTACAGGAAACTATTATTAATACAAATATGTGTCAAGGGTTATCCACATTCCAGAGAGAACTGGAAGGCTCCAGGATTGAGGCAAGGCCTTTCTTGTTCATAGTATGTCTGATCCACAGGGGAAAATTGGATTAAATCCATCCTTAATATATCACTTATGTATTAAGACCCAACAGAGCCTGTTATTCCTATTGAATCTCATAGGGTTCTACTTTAATGAATTGGGGCTTCCCTGGTGGCACTGGAGGTAAAGAATCTGCCGGCCAATGCAAGAGACATGAGGCAGTTTGATCCCTGGGTGGATAAGATCCCCTGCAGTAGAAAATGGCAAACCACTCCAATATTCTTTCCTGGACAATCCTATGAACAAAAAAGCTTGACGGGCTACAGTCCATGTGATCACAGAGTCAGACACAGCTAAGCACATGCGTACACACACACACACACACAGAGCTAATAAATTAATCAATGTTATTTAGTCTTGTCATCAACAGATGGTTTACACTTTTCTCTCATGTTTGTCCAAAGTCTCATTATAAGCTACGGTCTAGAAATGTGGTCTTCAAAAAAGAAGCATGTTCTCAGTGCCTCAGAGAAAGACTGTACTAGTGACGCTTCAAGAGAAAGGCTTTTGAGCAAAGGCTTCTGAGCCAACATCATTTAGACAGGGGACAGATTCACTCAAGATTTCAAGAGCTCTTTTTCATCAAGAAGCATACTTTATGGAAGCAGGCTGCTGATCAAGATCCAAAGGGGAAAGTTGATTAGGACTGAATGAACTGATGAGGAAAATTTAATTGTGGTTATTCATTTTAAAAAATAGGTTATATATATAGTATTATATATATAATATTTTGTCTATGTAATATTTTACATATAATATTGTTCAATGTACTGTTTTCTGATGGCTATATGAGCAACCATTTCTATTTAATGTTTTTGCAAATTGAAATGATATATTTTTTTAATGTTCTCTTTTTCTCACTGACCTTTCAGTGGACAGGAGCAGACTAATCTCTATTGTTCATGGCAATATGATTATTTACATAGATCTACTGAAGTTCTGTTCTCTTTTTTTTAACCAAAATATAATTAAGCAAATCAGTGTACAATCAAAGACACGACTAGAATGTCATGTTTCAGACTAAATATTTGTTCACACGTTAGAAGTATGAATGACCATTAAAAGTAAGTAATGACATATTAAAAGTAAGTATGACCCACAATTAAGTAAAAAGTGTCATAGCTTATATGTGACCAATGTCTATACAGCTCTTTCAGGGACTAAAAACTAGGGTCTTTGCCTTACGGATATTAATTAAGGAAAGTCATTTTCTGATAGTTCAGGACCCTCAATAGATTTTTTAAATTGCAGTGTAATTGCATTACAGTGTTGTGTTAGTTTCTGCTGTATAACAATGTAAATCAGCTATATGTACACATATATATATATATACACACATCTCCTTCTTCCTAAGCCTCCCTCCAACCTCACATCCCACCCTTCTAGGTAATCATAGAACACTGAGCCTTCAGCAGATTTTGAAAACCACAGGAGAAAGGAATTAACCAACATTACATGTACTGCAAGCAAGATTTGGTGGAGATTAACCTTTTTTTTTTTTTTTTTTGAGTCATATACTGAAAAAGAAGGGTAAATAATGGAAGCTTTTAAAAGTTCATTCTTATATTCTTCATGAAATCTCCACACATTTGAATTCTGTGAGGTTAGTAGTTTTTGTATAACTTTGTATAACTCTAGATTAGAAGACCGTCTAGAAAGGACATATACATACGTTACTTAAAGTCTCTTTCTAAATCTATATAGATGAAACATGAGACCAAACTTTCATGATAAACAATATAACTTCTGTTGGTTATTTAGGATCATAAGGAAAGTTTGTTAAAAAAAAAAAACTACCCTTATATTTTTAGATAACAGAAGAGCATGCCTTCTCAATATCATACTGGAAATTGTCTAATAGACTTACCCCCAAATTACTTCTCTATATGATATGCTTATGGAGAAGAAAATGGCAACCCACTCCAGTATTCTTGCCTGGAAAATCCCATGAACAGAGGAGCCTGGCAGGATACAGTCCACGGGGTTGCAAGAGTCAGACACCACTGAGCAACTAAGCCACCACCACCACGGTATACTTCAGTTGATTCACTACTTAACTCAAGATCAGTCTTACGCAATTATATGTTTAACGAGATTTTAGTCAGCAATTGTGTCGTTTGTTGTCATAGAGCTTCTGTTAGGGATGCAAATGACTGCTAACTGTTAGAAAAGTTTACTATTTTATTGTCCTGTAAGACATTAACCAGTTTTGCGTCTAACTTCCATTTCAACATACCAGTCTTAGATGATCATATAAATATTTTCGATGCTTTTGCCTTTTAATTGGGGTATAACTGTTTTGCAATGTTGTTTTAGTTTCTGCTATACAATGAAGTGTATCAGCTGTGTGTTTACATGTGTCCCTCCCTCTTGGACCTGTCTCTCACAACCCCACTCTATCCCTTTAAGTCATCACAGAGCGCCATGGGCCAACCATAGTCCAAAAGTACATGGAAAATTCCAGAGATAAACAATTCATAAATTTTAAACTGTGCACCATTTCCATTATCAGCTGCTGCTGCTAAGTCGCTTCAGTCGTGTCCGACTCTGTGCGACCCCACAGACAGCCGCCCACCAGGCTCTGCGGTCCCTGGGATTTTCCAGGCAAGAACACTGGAGGGGGTTGCCATTTCCTTCTCCAATGCGTGAAAGGGAAAAGTGAAAGTGAAGTCACTCAGTCGTGTCTGACTCTTGGCCACCGATTACCAGATCAACTATCAAACATACCCTGAACTTCCTGTGCTTTATATCAACTTTTCACTAGCTATTTTATCCTTTTTGATGTAGCTTAATTGTTCTAGGGGTTCCTTCGTTAATGACAAGTATATATGATGTGTTCTTACTATATATTTAGGTGATTCATGATTTGAACTTTTTAAAAACTATACTTTGAGTAACATATTAGTTTGCAAATGTAACAATGCAGACATAGCTATTAGTTCCTAAATATATTTGTAATTTAAGTAAGATGTCATCTAGTATATGGGAAACAGCCCTTGATTTTTTAAAATTTTTTGTGTCTATATAGATATCTTTATTGAAGTTGCCAAACATATAACTCACCAATATATTTGGAATCTGTGCTATATTTGATTAAAGACAAATACTTACTGCTAATTTAATGCTCTAAATATCTTCTCTCTGGTTTATTACTAACAGCACCATCAGAAAAATCTCTACAACATTTATTTATCATTTTCTTCCAATGAAGAATTATTCTCTACAAATTCTTTCTTTTGGGGCTATTTTGTCTCTGTTCTTTTTTACATTCTCTGGTTTACCTTTCTAGATGTTATCTGTTTTTCAAAACTCAGTTCAAAGCTCTGGCTCTACGAAACCAATCTTGAATCTTTTTAATAAAGTTACTCGCTATATAGCTCTAATCATATACCTCTATATGATCGGTCAGCAGTTCTACTGAAATTTTTTCTTCATGTGTTTGCCCTAGTTAATGTTGAGTATCAAGAGGGTAACTGTATTTAATAACAGAGCAAAATTTGACCTATTTCACAAAACCTACTAAATGGAGTCAATCACTGCCTTTTCAAAGTATTCTATAATAATGAAAGCCTCCTCAATTATATTATTAACCATATCCCACCTTATGATAGCTATTAGATTTTTCTCTTTCCCTAATTTTTTAATCACATAGAGTCATTTAGCTTCCTGCCTTGTTCTTTTCAAATAAACTTTAAGTTCACTAAAGGCAAAATATGGGACTTCCGTTTGATTTTTGTACTCCAAGACATGATCACATTGCTTTTCATAATAGCAGATACTCAGTAAATGTTAGTTAGATTTTGTCTTTTGAACACTGCTAATTTTGATTTTTGCCAAATTTAAGCAGAACATAATTTTATAAATTCCTCATAAATATTTTTATGGGACATGTACATTGTCCTGAATATTAAGATGGTTTTCTCAGTGTTTTATATTTATGTTTTCTAACTTTAAAACTTTTCATTTTGTATCAGGTTATAACCAATTAACAATATTGTGATAGTTTCAGACGAACAATGAAGGGACTCAGCCATACGTATACATGTATCCATTCTCCCCCAAACTCCCCTCCCAGTGTTTTTCTCTGTGACTGTTTTATTTATCGCTTTTTAAAATTAATTTTTATTGGAGTATAGTTGACTTACAATGTTATGTACATTTCTGCTGTACAGAAAAGTGAATCAGTTATACAAACACATATATCCACTCTTTTTAATATTCTTTTCCCATATAGGTTATCACAGAGTATTGAGTAGCATTCTCTGTGCTATACAGTAGATTCTTATTAGTTATCTGTTTTATATATAATAGGGTTCTCAGTGTTTTCTAAAAGTATGCAAAGATGTCAGTATAACTCTTTGCTGGCTACAATCTCAACTTTCAAACACAGCTCAATCTGGGAAAAATTTTAAATGCTGCTTCAAGACAATCTCAGTAGATTAATTTTCCTCCACACCCCATGCTAATATTAGACCCTGCTTCATCGCAAAGAATATAAAGAGAACTCTTTGACCAACGTATGTCAACGGTGTGAATTCTAGTAGTTGCAGTTTTGTCTTGTTTTCCTAGTCAGCAGTTTCATTTATACTTCATCTCTTTTCTCAGCATGTTCCTAGCTGGTGGATGACTATTAATTAATATTTATCACTTACAGTGGTGGTTTATTTTCCCACATACAATATTTTGTAGCCTACCTTCTGACACTTTTTAAATGATTTTGAGTTAATATATTGTAACTAGTCATGGAGTTTCATATTTAAAATCTCTTTAAAATAGTTTCTAATCGGTCTTTCATCCTTACTATTCTACCAAAGCTGTTTTAGCAAAGTCACCAATTTCCTACCATGTGCTAAATCCAATGATTAATGTGTCATCCTTGTCAAGCTTGACCAAGGAGTAGCATTTGCTGTAGGCCATCACTTCTCCTCTTCACTTTTGGCATACTTTAGCTTTTTGTCCTACCTCCCTGGCTCACACTTCTTCATCCTCTCTCTGATCTCTTAATGTATTAATGCCCCCAGGGAACTGGCTATTTTCTACTTACCATTTAGGTAATTTCATCTCATTTAATGTCACAGTTTTAAATGTCATCCATGGACCAAAAATTCTGCTCCTCTCCCTGAACCGCTTTCATCCATGAGTAGGTATCTTCAGTTTAAAATGTCCAAAACTACCCTTGAGATTTTCCTTCTAAGTGCGTTCCCCTTTCAATCTTTCCCATCTCCATTATCGGTAATGTTACACTTCCAGTTGCAATAGTTTCTCTTTTCTGTGGTTTTATTTTATGTGATTTGTTACCATGGTCAACCACAGTCCAAAAGTAAATGAAAAATTCCATAAACAATTCATAAATTTTAAACTGTGCACCATTCTGAGTAGCATGATTAAACCTCCTGCCCTCCTACTCTGCCCCACCTAGAACATGAGTCATCCCATATTCAGGGTATTAATCACTGAGTCATCATCTCAGCTGCCCTGGTGGCTCAGACAGTAAAGAATCTGCCTGCAATGCGGGAGACTTGGGTTCAATCCCCGGGTCAGGAAGATCCCCTAGAGAATGGAATGGAAACCCACTCCAGTATTTTCTGGATAATTCCATGGACAGAGGAGCCTGGTGGGCTACAGTCCATGGGGTCACATAGAGGCAGACACGACTGAGCCACTAATACTTTCGGTTGCCATCTTGATTATCAGATCAATGGTCAAAGTGTTAGTGTCACAGTGCTTCTGTTCAGTTGACCCTCATTTTACTTAATAATGGCCCCACAGCACATGAGTAGTGATGCTGGCAATTTAGATAATCCCAAGAGAAGCTATGTGCTTCCTTAAGTGAAAAAAAGAGAAAGTTCTCAATTGAACAAGGAAAGAAAAAAAAGTGTGTGCTGAGACTTCTGAGATCTACAATAAGAAGCCTTCTATCCATGGAATTGTGAAGAAGGACAAAGAAATTTGTGCTAGCCTTGCTGTTGCACCTCAAACTGCCAATGTAACAGTCACAGTGCTTAATAAGTGCTTAGTTAAGATGAAAAAGGCATTACGTTTATACAATGACATCTTTTTTTTTTTTTTTATACAATGACATCTTGAGAGAGAGAAAGAACCATATTCACACAGCTTTTATTACCATATATTGTTCTGTTTTGTTATTTATTGTTATTCATCTCTTTATTGTGCTAATCTATAAATTAAACTTTCTCGTAGGTATGTACATCTAGGAAAAAAACATTGCATACATAGAGTTTGTTAGCCTCATCCCTTCACTAAACCATAAGCTCCCTAAAGGTAAGGCTATTTTTTTTTTTTTCAGTGCTCTATTTCCAATATCAAATACCCAGCATATAGAGTGGATTGAGATGTGTTTATAGTATTGTGTGCTCAGTCAGTCAGTCATGCCTGATTCTTTGCAACCCTGTGGACTATAGCCCACCAGGCTCCTCTGTCCATGGAATTTTTCCAGGCAAGAAATCTGGAGCGGGTTGCTATTTCTTACTTGAGGGAATCTTCCTGACCCAGGGATTTAACCTGTGCTGCTTGGATCTCCTGCATTGGCAAGTGGATTCTTTACTACTGTGCCACCTGGGAAGCCCTGTTTATGGATCACCTAGTTAATTAGTAAAAAAAAAAAAAAAATCACATAGGACCAAATGACAGCAAGCTTTGATATAAATATATCTGTGTTTTTGATACTGATATGGTGACATTTGGAAATAGTGAGAAATCATCAAAAATTATGGCATATTTGTATGTGACATTATGTTTAACCTAAACTGTGTTTATCGTATTTCTATTATATATGCCTCAATTTGCAAAAGATTTGTAATAGTGGTTTCAATTTGGTAGTTGACAGGTATTTGAATAAATCTTAAATTGTGGAAAGAACTATGAGTTCATCCTCTAAATTGTCATCTGGTCATGCAGGAAGCATACAATCAGCAGGACATCTATTTCAATTTCAAATGATCTCTGTGGAAAATTATCTCTACAATGGCACTCACTTCAATGTCATTATGTTTTCAGAAATTTCTTTTTCGGATACTAAATTGAAATCTCCAATAGTTTGTTAATATTCATTTCCTCTTGCCCTGGACTCATTGAGGAAAAACAACTGATCTTCATTCTCATTTTAAGAGAGTTAATGATTATCAATAGATGTATATTTGCTGTTGGTCCTCTTAAAGCTAATATATATGTATAATATATATATATTGTGTGTATATATATATACATATACACATAGAATGGCTACACATTCCAGTACTCCTGCCTGGAGAATTCCATGGATAGAGGAACCCGGCGGGCTACAGTCCATGGGGTCACAAAGAATCAGACATGACTGAGCAACTAACACTTCCACTTACACATGCATATACATTAATACATATATATCCAGTTGTACTTATAGTTTGTACTTAAATCCTAAAAATAATCAACTGCTCTGCAAAAATATTTCTCCTCCAAGCATCAAATATTGCTCTAACATTTAGAAAAGGCATTAAAACAAAAAGAAAATGCTCAGTGATTCCTCAGAACATTAGACCCCATCATTAATGGATATAAAGATTTGTTTTCCTTTCAGATCTTTGAAAGCTTTGCTCCATGACTCTCCAGCATCAGTGTTACTGGTAAGAAGTGAAGTGAAGTGGAAGTCACTCAGTTGTCCGACTCTTTGTGACCCCATGGACTATACAGTCCGTGGGTAGCCTATCCCTTCTCCAGTGGATCTTCCCAGACCAGGAATCGAACCAGTGTCTCGCACATTGCAGGTGGATTCTTTACCAGCTGGCTGTTTTCCTAGTCGTGACAGTAATTACAATTGTCTGTAAAATGACCCCAGTTAGAATCGCAGGAACATAAAACTTAATAGACTTTTTCTCAACATTCCCTTTGTTGGATGAAATCATAGAATCATAGAATTGGAAGACACCTTAAAGTTACCTAATTCAATGTGTGAATGTTTGTATTGGACGGTTTAAGTGATTCTGTCAGTTTGTGCCAAGCTGATACAAAGGAAAGTGACAACTGGAAAGAGATGTCACACAAATAGCTCGTCTTTGGAGAACAGCTATCATGCCATGGATGAAAGATGTCCTTTTAAGCTTTGTCCCTGTCTGAGAGCAGAGAGAGAGAATTCAAGCAAAAATTCACATCGCCTTGTATTACTGTCAGAAGGGTGCTTTTGTCCCTTCATGCTTTAACCTAACTCGAAGCTTATTTGAATTGTACTCGGTTTTCTACTTCCTCCTGGATACAGCAGATCCCAAAGCAAAATCAGGGGGGAAAAAAACCAACAAACAAACCAAAAACAAAAAGCCGTAGTTGCAATTGCACAGCAGAACAAAGGAGATCCAATGCTCCAAATACCCCCGTGTTTGCTCACGCCTTACAGGCTTATACACAGCTCTTGGCAATCAAAGATGCCCAACAAAAGCCCAAGGAGTTTAGGGACACCACCTCACTTTTAGACACCAGGGAATGTTACACCTTTAACACTCATATGTTCACTTTCGTGTTTCATAACAAATTTAATGATGGTGATGAATTATCTCTGCCAGACAAAGTTCTAAGTACTCTTCAATATTAATCCATTAGTCCTCCCAACACTCATAAGAGAGCAGTGTTATTGTTAATTCTCGTTTTTCAGAAGAGGAAACTTAAGCAGGGGGAGATTTGAAATTTGATAAGACCAGAAGGTTCAGATGAACATTTACATAACTTTTTCCAACACTCTGTGAGCAAACAAAATTCCTCTTTGAACTTATAACACGGAAATATTATTATTCATTTGATTCACTGGCTACTTATTTCTCTCTCTTAATTCTTTAAACAAACATTTCGTAAATAGTGGGGTTGTTCTATGCACTAGAGGTTGTGACTGGAGTCTTGTCTGTTTCTAAGCAGATAGATATTGCCCCAAAGCTAATTTTCTTTTTACAATAAACTTTCTTTTAAAGAATTCTGTTCCATTGATCTATTTTTGTCTGCCAATAACATACTATTTCAATTACTTTGAAATCACAGAGTGTCATACTTCAAACTTTGTTCTTCTTTCTCAAGATCGCTTTGGCTATTTAGGGTCTTTTGTGTTTCTACAAAAATTTTAGAATTACTTGTTCTAGTTCTGTGAAAAATACCATTAGTATTTTGATAGGGTTTGCACTGAATCTGTACACTGCGTTGGGTAGTTCGTTTTAACAGTATTAATTCTTCAGGGCATAATCACTGTAAGTCTTCCCATTTGTTTGTGTCATCTTCAGTTTCTTTCATTAGTGCCTTACAGTTTTCAGAGTACGAGTCTTTCACTTCCTTGCTTAGATTTATTCCTAGGTATATGTTTTTCTTTTTAACACACATGTAAAGAGGATTTTTTTTTGTAATTTATATTTCTAATAGATCATTATTAATGTTTGAAACACAGCAGATTTCTGTATTCTGTGACTTTACTGAGTTCCTGGGTGAGTGCTAATGCTATTTTGGTGGAGTCCAAGGGTTTTCTATATAGAGTATCAAGTCTTCTGGAATCGGTGACAATTTTACTTCTTCCTTTTCAATTTGAATTACTTCTACTTATTTATTTATTTTTGTCTTTGGCTAGGACTTTCAGTACTATGTTAAATAAAAGTGGTGAAAGTAGACATTTTTGTTTTATTCCTAATATTAGAGGGAATGCTTTCAGCTTTTCACCATAGAGTATGGTGCTGGCTGTGACTTGGTCATATATGCTTTTTATTATGCTAAGATATGTTCTCTCTCTACCCACTTTGTTGAGAGTTTTTATCATAAATGAATGTTGAATTTTATCAAATGTTTCTTTCTTCATCTATTGAGATAATCATAAAATTTTTATTCCTTTCTATTCTTTATATTCATGTATATGGTGTATTACATTGGTATATTTGCAGATACTGAACAATCCTTGCAGCCCTGGGGTCAACCCCACTTGATCATAGTGTATAGTCTTTTTAATTTATTGTTGAATCCAGTTCACTAGCACTTTGTTAAGGATTATTACATCTAATCTCCTTGATGTTATTAGTCTAAAACTTTCTTTTTTGTGTGATATGATTTGTCTGATTTGGTGTCAGGATGAGACTTTATGGATGCTGGCTTTATGGAATAACTTCAAATATTTTTGGAATAACTTGAGAAGGATAGGTGTTAACTCTTTTTGAAATGTTTGGTAGAATTCATCTGTGAAACTTTCTGGTACTATATTTTCATTTTTGGGAATTTTTTATTACTTAAGTTGATTACTGGAAAACCATCTGTTCATAGTTTCTGCTTCTTCCTGATTCAGTCTTGAAAAAGTGTATATCTCTAGTAATTTACCCATTTCTTCTCGTTTGTTCATTTTATTGATAATACCATTACTCATATTAATTTCTTATGATCCTTTGTATTTCTCTGGTATTACATGTAACTGCTCTTCTTTCATTTCTCATTTGATTTATTTGAGCTCTCTCTCTCTGAATCTGGTTAAAGGTTTATCAATTTTATTGTTTCAGAGAACCATTCCTTAGTTTTATGGATCACTTCTATTGTGGTTTTTTTTTTTTGGTCTCTGTTTTATTTATTTCTACTCTGATTTTTAATATTTCTTTCCTCTACAAACTTTAGGCTTTGTTTTTCAATTTCTGGTTCCATTAGCTGTATGTTTTTTCTTGCTTCCTAGCTCAGGCTTGTATCACTATAGAATTCTTTCTTAGAGCTGCTTTTGCTGTGTCCCATAGCTTCTGGATCATTGTTTCTGTCTTCATTGTTCCCACATATTTTGGGGTTTCCTCTTTGACTATTTAGTGACCCATTTGTTGTTCAGCATCACATTGTTTAGCCTCTATGTATTTTTTGCTTTCTTCCCTTATAGTTGATTATGTATGAAATAAAATCTTGAAATTGTCTTTGATTCCCTCCTTATCCTCAATGTCTACATCCAATTTGACAAATATTAGGTTCCTCTAGTAGTTGTGTTTCCTGTCATGTAGTGGAATTATCTCCTTCCCAACTTTACTTTCAGATACCAAGTTCAGACTTTCATTAGGTTTTACCTTGACTTTTACAGTTGACTTCTCACTCTCCAGTGATTCCAATTTCAAATTAATCTTTCTAAATGCAACTCTGATCATTTTATTACCGGTAATTAATTTTCTCAAAAACCATCCCCAAATCCCTTTTGGATACTAAAGTAAATGCACCTTCCTCTGCCTTGAGCTTGGTGTTTTCAGTGTGTGGAAGCCCCTCTTTCCCATCTTTTTTTCATTCAGTTCTTGAATTTACATGGTTCATCCCAAATGAGCTGCTGTGAGTTCCACCTCATAGTTCCCAGCCTCTGTGCTCATTCTAGTCTATTTCTGAAAGTCTCTTTTGACTTTACAAATCTTTCTTTTCCCTCAACTTCATCTCACATTTTCCATGGACTATCCATCCCCTTTTCTTCGTCTCCAAGTTGATGAGAATTTCTGTTTCTTTGAACTCCTATAAAATTAGTTACAACTCTAAAGCTATAATTTTCTCTTGCTTTAGATATATGTTTCATTTTTGCGTTCCTTGGCCACTATTTGCAGGTACTTGAGACCAGAAGCTGGGTAATAATATTCATTATTATATCATTTTAAGTTCTCAGCACACTTTCTGACACTGAATATATATTTACGTGGGTGTATTTGAGTTGAATATATGCACATTTCATCTCTCTTTTCTAATTAAGTTACATAGAATGTTCATTTGGAATGGCAAATAGAGAGAGAGTTTTAAATATCATATGATATCACTTATATGTAGAATCTTAAAAAAAAGATACAAATGAACTTATTTACAAAACTGAAATAGAGCCACAGACATAGAAGGCAGACTTATGGTTATTAAGCCTATGGCAAACTTACAGATAAAGCTGGATGAAGCACAAGCTGGAATCAAGATTGTGGGGAGAAATATCAACAACCTCAGAGATGTAGATGACACTACCCTATGGCAGAAAGTGAAGAGGAATTGAAGAGCCTGTGAAAGAGCCTATGAAAGTGAAAGAGGAGAGTGAAAAGGCTGGCTTAAAACTCAACACTCAGAAAACTAAGATCATGGCATTTGGTCCCATCACTCCATGGCAAATAGATGGGGAAACAACGGAAACAGTGACACTTTCTTTTCTTGGGCTCCAAAATCACTGCAGATGGTGACTGCAGCCATGAAACTAAAAGATGCTTGCTGTTTCAAAGAAAAACTATGACCAACTAGACAGCATATTAAAAAGCAGAGACATTATTTTGCCAACAAAGGTCCGTCTAGTCAAAGGTATGGTTTCTCTAGTAGTCATTTATGGATGTGAGTTGGACTATAAAGAAAGCTGAGCGCTGAAGAATTTATGCTTTTGAACTGCAGTGTTGGACAAGACTCTTGAGAGTCCCTTGGACTGCAAGGAGATCCAACCAGTCCATCCTAAAGGAAATCAGTCCTGAATAATCATTGGAAGGATTGGTGCTGAAGCTGAAACTCCAATACTGTGGCCACCTGATGCAAACAACTGACTCATGTGAAAAGACCCTGATGCTGGGAAAGATTGAAGGTGGGAAGAGAAGGGGATGACAGAGGATGAGATGGTGGGATGGCATCACTGACTCAAGGGACATGAGTTTGAGCAAACTCTGGGAGCTGGTGATGGGCAGGAAAGCCTGGCGTGCTGCAGTCCATGGGATCGCAAAGAGTCAGATATGACTGAGTGACTGAACTGATGGTTGTCAAAAAGCAAAGAGGAAGAGGGATAAAGTAGGAGTTTGGGATTACCATATACACACTACTATATATAAAATAAACCCACAAGGACTTACTGTATAGCACAGAAAATTGTAATCAATATTTTGTAATAACCTATACAGGAAGGGAATCTGAAATATATATATCTGAATCAACTAACACATTTTAAATCAACTATATTTCAATTTTTAAAAGTTAAAGACAAAAATGAAAATTTATAGACAAGAAACACAATTCATATGTTTTTATGCACATTTTAAAATGTTTTAATTAAATTATGATCCCTCTATATCTAAAAAAAGAAAGACAGTCTCTAAACTTTAAATATTTGTTCTAGTTTTAATTCAGAAAAAGAGTTTGACAGCTTTGTAATGAGTTAAACAATAAGTCTGATCTTGAGGACTGTCTAATAAGAGCAGGTAATGGCTGGATATCAAAATTTCCAAGGTCTCAGAAGCTAGCAAATCCATATGTTGGGGTATGCCCAATGGTAGATCTTAATACTGTAGCTTCAAAATGGGTAATTACATATAACGAGGCTGCTGAAATTGTTTGTTTGCTTCAGAATTAAATGACAGCTCTGGCCCAAATTCATTAAGAAGCATTTTCTCTTGGGTGTTTCATTATGAGAAAGGGTCTTGGTGCCAATAAACTTCTCATGTGATTGATGCTGGAATGCAGGGCTCTGATGGCCTTGGGAACCGTTATTGCCAAGCCTACACTTTAATATCTTGGAAAATCACTGATGCCTGAAATGTAACTTCAGAGTGAAAAAACAAACAAGTGAAAAAGCAGCGTATTCCAAGGTAACACTCCAGGGGCTAATTGCGGCCTTGAGGAAAGCAAAGTGTCTTCTAACCTCCTGCCAAAATTTACTGTATGTCTCCATCAGATATTTGGACTTTTCAACTGAAAGGTCTAAGAACTATCTTCAGTTTGAAAGTTTTTGTTATTAAAAAAATGTGAATGGGACTTCCTTGGCAGTCCAGTAGTTAATATTTCATCTTCCAATGCACTGGCTGTGGGTTCAATCCCTGGCTTGGGAGCTAAGATCCTACATGCCATGTGGCCAAAAAAAACCCAAAATAAAAAATAGAAACAATATTGTAGCAAATTAAATAAAAGACTTTAAAAGTGGTCCATATTAAAAATATATTTGAAAATGTAAATATTTGTTAAATATTTGTAAAAAAAAATTGTAAATGTAAATGCTAGGATTTTGGTTTTACTTTTGTTTAGTAATATTACATCCACAGTGATGTTCAGGCCCCTGGATTGCAGTTTCTTTCTAAACACATTACCGATATAAAAAAAATTCATATCTTGTTTTTTGAATCTTTTTGTAATCATTCATCTTTGAACACTAGTGTGAAAGGAGAAAATTCCTTGGCCCCATTAAATAAACTTTAAAAAAGGGAAAAAAAACACAGTTTTTCTATCATTTTATTAAATTTCTAAGATCTCTTGCATTCCTTTTTTTTTTTAGTTCGTTCCTTGTTTCTACCCTTTCTCATTGCATATATTTACTCCACTGGCCATTAATCAAAAAATATATTTTTGTGTCAGGCACATACAAAGATGAATTAGGTTCTCAGCCCATAAGGAGATTACAGTCTACAAGAAGGAAAGAGACACTTGAAGAAATAAATGCAGTAGTGTATTATGGGTTCTTTGATCCAAGTAAACATTTGAGTACAAAGGCAATCCAAAGGAATTATTGAACAGTTTGACCTGGGTTAAGATGAAAAAGCCTTTAGAGACACTAACACACAAGTTGAGTCTTCAGTGCTGAGCACATGCTTCCTAAGTAGACAGATAGGGTTGAGGAAGCAATGTCAACAGTAGCCTGGCAATCTCAGCATGGTCCTTCAGGGCACCATACATCATTACATACAGTCAAGAAGACTGTAGCAAGGATAAGTCTGTGTTACTCAATGCCTGATCTCTCTTAAGAGCAAACTGGCATTTTCTCCTTGGTTTCAGGTACCTTCAGCTCTTCTCTTTCATATTCCCATGATGGTGCTTGGCAAGGTATACTCTGGTGGTTTAGTTGCTAAGTCATGTCCAACTCTTGCAACCCATGGACTATAGTCTGCCAAGCTCCTCTGTCAATGGGATTCTCCAAGCAAGAATACTGGAGTGTGTTGCCATTCCCTTCTCTAGGGGCTCTTTCAGACCCAGGAACTGAACTCAGGTCTCCTGCATTGCAGACAGATTCTTTACTGACTGAGCTATGAGGGAACTCTGACCTTCAATAAGCTTACCAGCTTATCCACAGGACTTTTCCCTTTACTATTTAACTCTTACTTGCTCTGGTTAAATTATCTACCACTTGTCCTCTTTTGAAAAGTTTCTATCCTCAAACATCTTTATGAGATGCATGAAATTTCAGAAGAAATTTTAAAATCCATACTCTGGACCGCATTGTTCTTGGGTACCAATGACCCCAAGCACACAAAGTATTGTCAGTATGTTAGAGACAGGAAGAAGAGCAAGCACCAGTGTTGATCACTGTTATCTCCGATGTAAATGACATGAAGTTTATATCTACCTACTAATTTGTTACTACCTTCCCAAAAAGTGGCTAGATGTGTTTTGACCAATTTGGCCTGATCTGAAATACAGAACACAAGTTGTCCTGACATCACTCATAGAGTGGAAGAATAATAAAGAAGAAGACTTTCCTTTTCTCATGAAAATAGAGTGAGGGTTGATGTAGTTATTAATCAAGAGAAAAACGCCATGCTGTTAAAATAAAAATGCAGGGGAAAGAAACAGTCTTCAAATCACAAGTGATGAGAGGAGATACTTTGAATCCCAAACCATGATTTTTCAACCAAACTATTTCTCACATAAGAAACTCTAATTAACTGCTCTAGACTGAGTTGAATAGAAATGTATTTAGTTATTCGTTTATGTTTTCTTGGCCATCTGTCTATCAAAAGCTATATCTCTCCCAAACAATAAGGGATAGGTCAGAATTTCTACCATTTATTTAAAGACTAATCACAAGTCTTTAGGCATAGAATGTAGGTTCCATACTCACATATTGGTTTCTCATTTGAATCTTGTACATTAGCTAGTGTCATAAGCAATATGACCCAAGTCACATCATATGCAATGGGTTGTCATCCTCTCCTCCAGGGGATCTTCCCGACTCAGGGATCAAACCCACATCTCTTATAACTCCTGCATTGGCAGGCGGCTCTTTCACCACTAGCGCCACCTGGGAAGCCCAAGCAGATTTGGTATCTGGCTCCAAATTCCAAGTCTGTGACCACATTGATTCTAGTTAGTGAGCTAGATAATTCTGTTCAAAAGAGAGTTAAAGCATAATGTTGCTTACATGTAGCAGAGATAATCCACTCTGAATCTGGAGGAGTCAGCTTTCTGGAAACAAAACTCTGATTCTGGCACTGAGTTAGCAAGACATCCAGGATTTGCATTTATACGCACAAGAGCCTTTGCTTCGTTCCATTGATATTCTTGTGCCTATGAAATCAAGATTCTCATGAGTGCAAAAAAAAAAAAAAATTTAGACTATTCTTAGGAGAAATACCATTTTCTCAATTTTGCCCCTCATTTGCTGTATAACTAACTTAATCTAAGATCCCCTCACTCATCCTAGGAACTTAAATTTCACCAAAATTTTAAGTAATATTGGTGGCCATTTAAAGAATTTATGAATGATTTTGACACCATATGATACAACCACCTAAAGCTTATAATTTATTATACCAGACTGTTGTCTGATATATACAAATCAAGACACACGAATGTCCTGGGAGTGTTATAGCTTCTGGCATCTAATATTTTCTCAGATAAAATATTTTTATTTATATTTTTCAGAAAATTCAACTCGCTCTTCTCCAGAAAAATAATTAAGTCAAAACCCCAAGTCATTCTGTGTAGCACTCCAGAAACTAATGGGTTACTGAGAAAATAATTTTTTCATATGATAACTTTACAAATAAAAGCTGCCACCATATCTGAGTAGAGTACAGTACACTATTATGGAATAACTAAATATAGAATCAATAGTGATGCCTTATATCCAAGTTTACACTGGAAGAGGTAAAAAATCATAATATTGTATTTGAGTTGCTTTAGAGCTTATCTTAAGTGATAACAAATGATAACAAGGTATATCTCAAGACTTTAAAGTCTAGGTGAAAAGGGTAGTAATCATCCTTTTTTAGAAGATTTTTATCAAGAGTATAGTTGCTTTACAACATTGTGTTAGTTTCTTCTGTACAGCAAAAATAAATCAGTCATACTTACACGTGCATACATATATCCCCTCTTTTTTTGATTTCCCTCCCACCTAGATCACCACAGAGCAGTGAGTAGAGTTCCCTGAGTAGGTTCTCATGAGTCATCTATTTTCTACATATACGCTACTACATACAGAGTAGTGTATATGTCAGTCCCTGTCTCCCAGTTCATCTCCCCCTCCACTTACACTTTGGTGTCCATAAGTTAGTTCTCTTTATCTCTGCCTCAATTTCTGCTTTGCAAATAGTTTCATCTGTGGCATTTTTCTAGATTCCACATATATGCGTTAGTATGCAATATTTGTTCTTCTCTTTCTGACTTCTCTCTGT
Source organism: Bison bison bison (assembly GCF_000754665.1). Lineage (NCBI taxonomy): Eukaryota > Metazoa > Chordata > Mammalia > Artiodactyla > Bovidae > Bison > Bison bison. The sequence goes on along the minus strand of NW_011494920.1, from coordinate 67,418 downwards.
ATGTGAGCATCCTTTTGGTGACACCGTGTGTGGTGAGGAATGCCCAAGATCACCCTTAGTTTTGCTGATTCATCAGGAGGACTCATAGGTCTCAGTTCAGTTCAGTTCAGTCACTCAGTCGCGTCCGACTCTTTGCGACCCCAAGAATCGCAGCAGGACTCAGCAAATAGTTGTGTTCATGGTGTGATTTACATGCGTGAGTACTAAGTCGCTTCAGTCTTGTCTGACTCTTTGTGACCCTATGGGCTGTAGCCCACCAGGCTCCTCTGTCCATGCTGCTCTCTGGGCAAGAATCCTGGAATGGGTTGCCATGCCCTCCTCCAGGAGATCTGGATCCCACTGGTCAAACCTGCATCTCTTATGTCTCCTGCATTGATAGGCAGGTTCTTTACCACTAGGGCTACTTGAGAAGCCCCTGTGATTACAATGAAAGGACACAAAGCAAAATCAGCAAAGGATAAGGCACATGGGACAACATCTGGAGGAAAGCAGATGTAAGCTTCCAGAGGATCTCTCCTGGGAGACTCACATATGATTCACTTGATTCCTGCAGCAGCATGTGTGAAATGTTGTCTACCAATGCAACTCATTAGAGATTCAGTGCCCAAGGCTTTCACTGGGGGTGGACCACATGGCACCCTCTGCCTAGCACATGCCAAAACTTCAGACTCCCAGAAGCACAGAAGGTGCCCAGCATAATCTGCATTATTCATACAAACACTTCTGGCACAGTTTGGGGAAGGGCAGGAAATCCTTCCAAAATCCAAAGTCTCATGTCAGCCAAGGGTCAACCTTTCAAGTCTGTCCAACTTGCCATCCTGTCTAAGGACAGTGACAGTCCTGAACCTGCTGTGTTCACTGTTCCTGCACACCTTGCTTGCTTGAAAGTAATACCTCTTCTGGCCCCTGTGACTCATCCACTGGCCCAAGCAGAATCTAGACAGAGAAACTGAAATTGGTAGGGAAAGAAGGGAGGAGATAAGCAGGCTCCTCAAAGGAACACTGGAGGTGATCATTCCTGAGATGCTTCCACATGGAGAGGCTTGAGCCTCCAGTCAGCTAGTGCCTCCTCACGAGGCCTTTACACCTAGAGCGGAGGAAATGATAAGCCCTGAAAAGTGAGGGGTGCTGACCCGTCTCAAGTGCATCTGAGCTTGAAAATAATTATAAAAGATTAATTATAAAAGATTATAATTAATTATAAAATTATTTCTATTTTATAAATATATTTATAATTAATGATAAAAGATTCAGATCAGCATGCTAATGTCATTTGGCATGAAATTACCCTTCTCTTGATCAGAACCTGAATGACAGTCATTTTTTCAGTTCTCAGGAGAAACACGAGGTACCTCTTAGTTCACTGCCTGGCTTCACTGTTCCTGGGCAGCTCAAGCTCTAAGATCAGCAAGGATAAATTCCAATTGGCCAACCTCAGACTCTCGGCTCAGAGATAATAGGAACTAATTTAGTTCTTCGTGATGATATGATAATACTCCTTCTCTGGGGTATGAAATGGAAATCAGTTCCCGTGTGAAATACAGAGGGAGAAAACCACGGAACCGGAAAATAAGTTTGGCTCTTTGAGGCTAAATTTTGCTCTTTTTCTATAAACCCTAACACTGCATTTGCATGAGGCTGGGATGAGAAGTCAGCAGGAAAAGGTAAAGGCTGAAGAATGCCCGCAATTACCTCTGTGACAGTTCTCCGTTTTTCCCTGGGGGCCAGTGCAGAAGAAGAGGAAAATGGATGACAATTTGCTAATTGTTCTGAAGTGTTTCAGACGGGTCTGACTTTATGCTAAAGAACACAATTAAATTCTCGGAAATCCTCTCTCCAGCACAGGAGCTTCTCCCTGGGGAGCCTAGGAATAAAGGAGAAAGGATTTAAGTGTGAATTTCTGCAAATTGTTCTTATAATCTCCATGCCTAGCTTATAGGCTTTGACAAAAAAGCAGAGGATAATTCGGGGGAACATGAAAACATGCATGGGCAGATAGTTTGTCCAGTACTTTATGGAGACTTTAACCTTGCTCTTTTAAAGAAGATTCGGATTTACAAGCAATGCCCCTTGCTTTCTTTGCCTTTCATCTCAAGCAATAAAAAAAAATAAACACAATATTTTATAAAGATCTAACATAATTTAAAAATTCTGTATGCTCATCTGTTCACCCAATGTAAAACATTAAAGGAGTGTTTGTTCATTAAACTATGTTAGAGGAAGTGTATGTTGACATTATTTTTTTAAAGATGGAATTCCTGCAAAGGATTGTTATCCATATAACTATGTAGGTGCTTCTCGTTTTCCAGATGTAGCTATTTTCCTTCTGATCCTGATGCCATTGTCGATGCTTCCCTTAGACTTACTTTTACGGTGTCAATAACATCTCTCCTTCAAAAGAAATATTTCATAGCTGGTGATGGCACTAGGTACCCTTGATGTATACCATCCTTCCACTGAAAACTCTAAGAAAGATATTTTCACCACTCTTAGTTTTTACAAAGACATGATAAAACACTATTTTCAATTAGAATCAAGATTTATATTTATTCCTTTTATAACTGTTCCTGTCAATGGCAAAAGCAAAGCCTGAAGTGAGGAGGAGCATGGATGCAGGTTATTTTAGGTTAATTTGTGAAACTAAGCAATTTAGACAGCACTTGTTTTAGAACAGCTAAACAAAGAATATTGAAAACCCAACAGAGACAGCTGGGTGACAGTGCAAACTGAAGTATTATGTACAGACTTGGACCAGGCACAAACTAAGCCTGGTTCAGACTGTTACAGGAAGGGAGACCCTTCCAGGGCCCAAGAGTGGGCTCTTGTCTAATATTTGGAAATGAGTTGTCCGAGGAGACACAAATGCTGACAAAGCAAGAGACTTTACTGGGAAGGGGCTGCTGGGACAGCGGCAGGACAGAGGAACCCAGGAGAACGGCTCTGCCACGTGGCTAGGAGTGCAGGTTTATGGTGATGGGGTTAGTTTCCAGGTTGTCTCTGGCCAATTATTCTGACTCAGGATCCTTCCTGGTGGCACTCAGCCAAGATGGATTTCAGCGAGGAGGATTCTGGGAGGTTGGTAGGACATATGGACTGGCATCTTCTTTTGACTTTTCCTGAATTCTTCCAGTTGGGCTTGTTAGTACTCTGTTCTTCACTAGGCTCTTCAGTCATAAAATTACCCATGCAAATGGTTACTATGGTGCCTGGCCAGGGTGGGCGGTTTTAGTCAGTGTTTCCCCTAACAAGATTATAGCTATAGCATCCAAATCTTCAGGTTCAAAATGTTTCTGAGGTGCCAGATCTCTAAATATTCTTTTACCAGCCATGCATCCTACTGGGGATCTGAAGATTAGATTTCATTTCATACTTTGTCCAAATGTATGCCCAATCTAGGATTCTCAAACCTACTTTCTTCCTCTGTATTAGCAGATTATTACATTTTTCTCCTCTTAGAAATGAAAATCCAGAAGACAGTGACAGGTTTAGGCTCCGTATAAGGTAGAAAAACTTCCTGGGTCAGCAAGGGTTCTTGAGAAAATTGAATTGTGTTCCTTAATTTAAAATGAAAAGTGCTTCCTCTTGTCCTGATCAATGCAATCTAGCCTGAAAATTGTTATTGGTTTTAATTATGTCATTTTACTTATGAAAGATCAAGAATGTAATCCGATAGTAATCCAATCACCTCTTCCTCCAACCCCTGAGCAATTATCCCTTTTATGTCTGGGTTTTAGAAAGAAATAAGCCAATGAGAGTCAGTCTTTAATCCTAACCCACCATACAGTATTTCTACAGGCGGCTGCTGCTGCTGCTAAGTCGCTTCAGTCGTGTCCGACTCTGTGCGACCCCATAGACGGCAGCCCACCAGGCTCCCTCCCCCGTCCATTGCCTTCTCCCATTTCCACAGGAGGAACTCATTAAGTGAAGGCCTATTTTGAATAGATGGAAACTGGGGAAGGACCTACGGTAAGGGTTGCCCTCAGAACTACTATATAATTTATGCGACTCAGTGCAAAATGAAAACAGAGAGCATCTTGCTCAAAATTGCTAAGAATTTTAAGTCAGTGATAGCAGAGCCCTAAACCAAGTGTGGGTGTCTCCTGACGGTGGATCTTTGTGCGTCTGTATTGACTACACATCCCTGAAGGTGGCCCTGTTTGTACGGCATCTGGACACATATCTGAAACCAATCTTCCCACAGTTTTGGGTCTGCCATAGGGTCTGGCTCTGTGTGTAAAATTCCCTTTTCCTCTTATGGAGATCTCTTTCTCAGGGTCTTCTAAGACTCCTTCTGTAAACTGGTTGATGTTAAATAAAAAAGTCACTTAACCAAACATTTGTCAGCTACAAATTGGCACTTGCTAAAAGCATTTGCTAGTGACTGAACAAGGACATTTCCCATCTGCTTCTGAGGAGACTGAGCCCTGTGCTCCTGCATCTGCTGACTTTCAACACCCCCCTGAGGGGGGTTCAGAGTGGACAGAGAGGCACTCTGTGCTCCAGAGAAATTGGTGGAACACGTCTTTAGATAGTTGGATATTTTCAGGAACTGATTTCATGATTCCAATCCTTTCATCTCTTCATATCTAGAAAATCACTAAATCCCTTCATGGTGACATCAGCTCCTTGTGACTAGCAGAAAACCTTTTGTAAAGTAAGCACTTGATTGCATTGAACTCCCCTTCCTCAAAAATCTTATATATTGACCTTCCCCCACTGGTTCTTTGGAACAGTCTCTCAGAGCTATCTGAGATGCTGTCTCCCAGGATGCAGTCCTCTTTTTGCCCCAAATAAAATTCAACTCGCAACTCTCACACTGGGAATCTTTTTTTTTTTTTCCAATAGGAAACAACTTTATTTGTTTTTTGGTTTTTTTTTTTTTGCTCCCCATCCTGAACCCCCCTCCCTCCTCCTTCCCCATACCATCCCTCTGGGTCGTCCCAGTGCACTAGCCCCAAGCATCCAGTATCGTGCATTGAACCTGGACTGGCATCTCATTTCATACATGATATTTTACATGTTTCAATGTCATTCTCCCAAATCTTCCCACCCTCTCCCTCTCCCACAGAGTCCATAAGACTGTTCCATACATCAGTGTCACTTTTGCTGTCTCGTACACAGGGTTATTGTTACCATCTTTCTAAATTCCATATATATGCGTTAGTATACTGTGTTGGTGTTTTTCCTTCTGGCTTACTTCACTCTGTATAATAGGCTCCAGTTTCATCCACCTCATTAGAACTGATTCAAATGTATTCTTTTTAATGGCTGAGTAATACTCCATTGTGTATATGTACCACTGCTTTCGTATCCATTCATCTGCTGATGGACATCTAGGTTGCTTCCATGTCCTGGCTATTATAAACAGTGCTGCGATGAACACTGGGGTACACGTGTCTCTTTCCCTTCTGGTTTCCTCAGTGTGTATGCTCAGCAGTGGGATTGCTGGATCATAAGGCAGTTCTATTTCCAGTTTTTTAAGGAATCTCCACACTGTTCTCCATAGTGGCTGTACTAGTTTGCATTCCCACCAACAGTGTAAGAGGGTTCCCTTTCCTCCACACCCTCTCCAACATTTATTATTTATAGACTTTTGGATCCCAGCCATTCTGACTGGTGTGAAATGGTACCTCATAGTGGTCTTGATTTGCATTTCTCTGATAATGAGTGATGTTGAGCATCTTTTCATGTGTTTGTTAGCCATCTGTATGTCTTCTTTGGAGAAATGTCTATTTAGATCTTTGGCCCATTTTTTGATTGGGTCATTTGTTTTTCTGGAGTTGAGCTGTAGGAGTTGCTTGTATATTTTTGAGATTAGTTGTTTGTCGGTTGCTTCATTTGCTATTATTTTCTCCCATTCTGAAGGCTGTCTTTTCACCTTGCTAATAGTTTCCTTTGATGTGCAGAAGCTTTTAAGTTTAATTAGGTCCCATTTGTTTATTTTTGCTTTTATTTCCAATATTCTGGGAGGTGGGTCATAGAGGATCCTGCTGTGATGTATGTCAGAGAGTGT
>NW_011494920.1:60862-61300 GCF_000754665.1 Bison bison bison | reverse complement strand
ATTTATCTCTGGGCTTTCTATTTTGTTCCATTGATCTATATTTCTGTCTTTCTGCCAGTACCATACTGTCTTGATAGCTGTGGCTTTGTAGTAGAGCCTGAAGTCAGGTAGGTTGATTCCTCCAGTTCCATTTTTCTTTCTCAAGGTTGCTTTGGCTATTCGAGGTTTTTTGCATTTCCATACAAATTGTGACATTATTTGTTCTAGCTCTGTGAAGAATACTGTTGGTAGCTTGATAGGGATTGCATTGAATCTATAAATTGCTTTGGGTAGTATACTCATTTTCACTATATTGATTTTTCCAATCCATGAACATGGTATATTTCTCCATCTATTAGTGTCCTCTTTGATTTCTTTCACCAGTGTTTTATAGTTTTCTATATATAGGTCTTTAGTTTCTTTAGGTAGATATATTCCTAAGTTATTTTTATTCTTTTT
>NW_011494920.1:48888-59611 GCF_000754665.1 Bison bison bison | reverse complement strand
CAGCCCTGGGGTTCTTCATTTCTTCCTTTTCTAGTTGCTTTAGGTGTAGAGTTAGGTTGTTTATTTGACTTTTTTCTTGTTTCTTGAGGTATGCCTGTATTGCTATGAACTTTCCCCTTAGGACTGCTTTTACCGTGTCCCACAGGTTTTGGGTTGTTGTGTTTTCATTTTCATTCGTTTCTATGCAAATTTTGATTTCTTTTTTGATTTCTTCTGTGATTTGTTGGTTATTCAGCAGCGTGTTGTTCAGCCTCCATATGTTGGAATTTTTAATAGTTTTTCTCCTGTAATTGAGATCTAATCTTACTGCATTGTGGTCAGAAAAGATGCTTGGAATGATTTCTATTTTTTTGAATTTACCAAGGCTAGCTTTATGGCCCAGGATGTGATCTATCCTGGAGAAGGTTCCATGTGCGCTTGAGAAAAAGGTGAAATTCATTGTTTTGGGATGAAATGTCCTATAGATATCAATTAGGTCTAACTGGTCTATTGTATCATTTAAAGTTTGTGTTTCCTTGTTAATTTTCTGTTTAGTTGATCTATCCATAGGTGTGAGTGGGGTATTAAAGTCTCCCACTATTATTGTGTTATTGTTAATTTCTCCTTTCATACTTGTTAGCATTTGTCTTACATTCTGCGGTGCTCCTGTGTTGGGTGCATATATATTTATAATTGTTATATCTTCTTCTTGGATTGATCCTTTGATCATTATGGAGTGACCTTCTTTGTCTCTTTTCACAGCCTTTGTTTTAAAGTCTATTTTATCTGATATGAGTATTGCTACTCCTGCTTTCTTTTGGTCCCTATTTGCATGGAAAATCTTTTTCCAGCCCTTCACTTTCAGTCTGTATGTGTCCCCTGTTTTGAGGTGGGTCTCCTGTAGACAACATATGTAGGGGTCTTGTTTTTGTATCCATTCAGCCAGTCTTTGTCTTTTGGTTGGGGCATTCAACCCATTTACGTTTAAGGTAATTACTGATAAGTATGATCCCGTTGCCATTTACTTTATTGTTTTGGGTTCGAATTTATACACCATTTTTGTGTTTCCTGTCTAGAGAATATCCTTTAGTATTTGTTGGAGAGCTGGTTTGGTGGTGCAGAATTCTCTCAGCTTTTGCTTGTCTGAGAAGCTTTTGATTTCTCCTTCATACTTGAATGAAATCCTTGCTGGGTACAATAATCTGGGCTGTAGGTTATTTTCTTTCATCATTTTAAGTATGTCTTGCCATTCCCTCCTGGCTTGAAGAGTTTCTATTGAAAGATCAGCTGTTATCCTTATGGAAATTCCCTTGTGTGTTATTTGTTGTTTTTCCCTTGCTGCTTTTAATATTTGTTCTTTGTGTTTGATCTTTGTTAATTTGATTAATATGTGTCTTGGGTTGTTTCGCCTTGGGTTTATCCTGTTTGGGATTCTCTGGGTTTCTTGGACTTGGGTGATTATTTCCTTCCCCAGTTTAGGGAAGTTTTCAACTATTATCTCCTCTAGTATTTTCTCATGGTCTTTCTTTTTGTCTTCTTCTTCTGGAACCCCTATGATTCGAATGTTGTAGCATTTAATATTGTCCTGGAGGTCTCTGAGATTGTCCTCATTTCTTTTAATTTGTTTTTCTTTTATTCTCTCTGATTCATTTATTTCTACCATTCTATCTTCTAATTCACTAATCCTATCTTCTGCCTCTGTTATTCTACTATTTGTTGCCTCCAGAGTGTTTTTAATTTCATTTATTGCATTATTCATTATATATTGACTCTTTTTTATTTCTTCTAGGTCCTTGTTAAACCTTTCTTGCATCTTCTCAATCCTTGTCTCCAAGCTATTTATCTGTGATTCCATTTTAATTTCAAGATTTTGGATCAATTTCACTATCATTATTCGGAATTCTTTATCAGGTAGATTCCCTATCTCTTCCTCTTTTGTTTGGTTTGGTGGGCATTTATCCTGTTCCTTTATCTGCTGGATATTCCTCTGTCTCTTCATCTTGTTTAAATTGCTGAGTTTGGGGTGTCCTTTCTGTATTCTGGCAGTTTGTGGAGTTCTCTTTATTGTGGGTTTTCCTCGCTGTGTGTGGGTTTGTACAGGTGGCTTGTCAAGGTTTCCTGGTTAGGGAAGCTTGTGTCGGTGTTCTGATGGGTGGAGCTGTATTTCTTCTCTTTGTTCAGTCGCGCTGTGGGGAGGGAGGGAGGGATGCTGCAAACAAATAACACTGGCATGCGCTCGCAGTGCCTCAGCCACACTGGGTCTGCCCCCGCTCATGGTGCGTGTAGCCTCCCTGCCCACACTGCTCGGGCTCTAGGTTGTTCCACCGGGAACAATCCAAGGCTGGCCCTGGGCTGCATGTACCTCCCAGGTCCAGGCCACTCAGGTTCAGGCACTCGGGTAGTCCTCAGAGGCGCAGACTCAGTTGGGCCTGAGTTTTGTGCTCTTCCCAGGTCCAAGCAGCTCAAGTGATGAGGTGTTTGGTGAGCGCCAATGCTGTGGCTTATTGCCTCCCCGCCACTCGGTTATCCGGGTGTAAAACCGGCACACCTTCTCAGGCAGATGTTAACCGTCCAGACCCCCAAGAAGTTTTAGTTAGCAAAGAAGCCTGCTTACAGTTTTATAGATAACGTCTCTCTGGGGCTGCGATTGCCCCCTTCCGGCTCTGGCTGCCTGTCACCAGAGGGGGAAGGTCTGCAGCCGGCTATCTCTGTTCAGTTTTTTGTTCCGTGCGCGGGCCTGGCGGTGTCTTAGGTTGGGGCTGGCTTTTCGCGTGGTAGATATCCCACAGTCTGGTTTGCTAGCCCAAATTATTTCGCTCAGATAGCGCTCAGGGTATTCAGGCCAGATTCTTACTCTAAGTGATGCAGCCCGCGCTGCGCCTCCCTGCCCAGCCCCCGCTTGCTAATGGCGCGTGCAGGCGTCTGCGCTGCTTCTCCGCTGGGGGAGTTACCGAAGGACTCGCAATCTTCGAGTTTTAATTGTTTATTTATTTTTTCTCCCTGTTATGTTGCCCTCTGTGCTTCCAAAGCTTGGCACAGATTCGGCAGTGAGAAGGTTTCCTGGTGTTTGGAAACTTCTCTCTTTTTAAGACTCCCTTCCCTGGACGGAACTCCGTCCCTCCCTCTTTTGTCTCTTTTTTTGTCTTTTATATTTTTTCCTACCTCCTTTCGAAGAGTTGGATTGCTTTTCTGGGTACCTGATGTCCTCTGCCGGCATTCAGAAGTTGTTTTGTGGAATTTACTCGACGTTTAAATGCTCTTTTGATGAATTTGTGGGGGAGAAAGTGTTCTCCCCGTCCTACTCCTCTGCCATCTTCTCAACTTTTCGGGCATCTTTTTAGCTGTCACACTGAAAGTGCGTTTGTATGTTTCAAGCCTATTCGAAAACAAAATCCAGATTGTCATCCTTTTCCCATTGTAGGAGCCTCTCCACTTTCTATGTAATTCACAGACGTGAGTGGACAAAAAGGGAAAGGGGCAGAGGACAGAGCAGGATAATTGAAGATCTCAGACGCTCACTTCTCCAGTAGGCAGTCCCAGCCCCCACACTCCCCTGTACTCCTAGACCCGCCACACAAGAAGCCTTGACACACATTTGGCATCTTTACAGCAAACTTACTGTGAGACACAACAAGCCAATCAGTCTGGATGCAATGATTAAGGCAAATGTTGCACTGATTCTGTCTTTTAGGTATCTTCAGGACAAAGAACTGTGCTTCCACCTAGCCTTTCCACTCCCTCCTGTCAAGGATATAAATCTTATGCTACTCCCTCTTTTTTGCTTAATTATTCAGTCAAGCCTTAATTTGTTAAGAATTATTCATATATTCACATGTAAATTTTAAGTGCCTCTAACTATGGTGACCAGGAGCCAAATTCAGACAACCCAATTGAATTTGGTGTTCAGCCCACATTCCTGGATCAGCTTGAACCTCAGCATGTTTCAGAATAACCCCACACTGAGTCATAAATGAGTAATTCAGTACTGCCAACTCCTCTTCCTTTCAAAAATCCAATCAAATCAGGCCACATAAATTCAACTTGACACATTGATAAAGATTTTTGGGAAAAAATATTGAGAAGGGCAGTGGGAGCTTTCCTCAGCTCAGGTTAAACCAGCTTCATCTCATAAGAATAGTGGCAATCAAATTTGTTCTTGCCTTTCTTAAAAATGTAATTAGAATGCAGAGAGAAGTATATGAAAAGGGATGGGGATTATTTATAAAAGTTTTAGAATAAATCTTTCTGGGTCAGGAGATTTGCCCAGGGGCAAGAATTTAATACATAAGCATAACCCTTTAGAGAGTTGCTGCTCCAGGGAATTTTTTTTTTTCCCCCAACCAGGGGGAACTTGAGGAAATGAAAAATTTCAAAGAAATGTTAGAAGTGGATGGGCGAAACCCAATTTGATCTCCACTGTAATGGTATTATTCCATTTTGCATTAAAGAATAATATCCATAATGTGAAGATTATGCCAAGTACTCTACAAAAGCCTGCAAACCTTGAGGCAGTCACCGCAGACTTGCTTCCAATTGTGCTTGGAATGACACACACAGATATGCTGAGAAGTGTAGTGTCAGCAAAGCTTTGGGGCTGGCAGTTTGGAAAAGTAGGCAGCTGTGTCCCACCTCAAAAATAGAGAAACCACTTATGTATGTGAGAAAAAATGTGGTTTAGAAGTTGAAGACCTTGTCTACCAAAAGGGTGTGGGTATAAGGAAAGTATGAAATGATCATTAATTTAGCCTCCTTGATTGAAAAATAATGTATATTTCATGTGTACATGTATGTACATGTACATATTTTTAAGCATAGTATATACAGAGAGAGTATGTGTATGTATGTGTATATATATATATATATATATAAAGAGAGAGAGAAGTCATATAGAGAGTTACTGAAAAAGTAAATAGACTCAGACATAGAAAACAAACTTCAGGTTACTAAAGGGGAGGGTGTGGGGTAAAGTAGTTCAGGATTACTATATGCACAGTGTTGTCTATAAGATAAGTAACTAATAAGGACCTGCGATATAGCACAGAGAACTATATTCGATATCTTATAATAACCTATAATGGAAAAGAATCTGGAAAAGACTATATACTGTATGTATATCTTTATACATACATGTATAAACATCATTGAATCACTTTACTGTACAACTGAAACAAATACAATATTGCAATTCAACTATAATTTAGTAAAAATATTTTTTTTTTAAAAAAGAGTTACTGAAAATGTGTCCATGTCCAGCAGAGCATTCATATATGAAACCCAAATTTGACTTTTGTACCATTTTGAGGCATTTCTATCCTTTTTTTTTTTTTTTCATTTCTATCCTTATACCCTTGCTTCCATCCACAGAGAAAGGTCAGAGACCTAACCAGAAATAGCAGTTAGGTTTCATCTCACGGCACATCCAATCTCGTGTCTGTGTCATGAGATCAGTAGGAGTGATTACACTGACTGATTAGTGATGTCTATCATGGCATACAGGGAAAGCTTTACGATAAATTTTTCATCTTTCTTCTGGACTTAACCAAGTTTGGGGAAATAGATAGGAAGGGGTGGATTTATAGTTTAATGGTGATCAGGGGTGATGGAAGTGGTGTGGTTGTTCTGGAGGTACATGATTTCCCTTCAGTGGTCACACACCTTTGGGATCCACTGAAGTGCTCACACACACTTAAGCCATGAGCTACCTGGCTTCTCCCAGCTAATGAATGAGCACAGCTGAGGTGCTAAATGCAAATAGTTTCTGCTTGACACAGGGCTCTTCTAAGCAACCTCTGCCCTGGGGTTCCTCATCACCCTGGTCTAGACTTTCTGCAAGATGCACTGCAGACTTCTTACCCAATCCTTCTTCATTTCCTTGCTTTTTTGACAGCATCACATCTGAACATCATCAAGGCCTCTCTCTGCCTTCTGTTCTCTCCCCCTTTTTCTCCCTACCTCTTTCACAGGCATTTTCCTAGTCAACATCTTGTACTTCTAATACTGTCTATGGTAGTCTATTCTCAGAAAACAAGAAATGACACAATCAGGATAAAAATTAACCCTACACTTGGCCAAATTGCTCAATAAAGTACAATTTATTCCCTTCCTCCCTTCCCCATTTAAATAGAACTTAAGTAATATTGATATCAATTGATGTATAGTTTAACATAGAAGCTCCTCTATATCAAACTTTCATGGAAACAAACAAAGATACATGTTCAAGGAATAGTGAATCATCATTGTTCACCACTAATAATCCAATGATGTGGAATGACTTTGGGCTTGAGGACCATGGATTTCTGGATGCTTTACCCAACCTGACTGTGAGTGGTGAAGCTTCTCCAATAATTAGACTGAGTCCAGAAAAAGGAAATGGGATATATCCTTCACAACCAGTTGGTCCCTGACATTAAACTTTGAATTTTACCTGCATTTATTATGACAGAAATTATTTTCATATCTCTTATTGTTGGCTTAAAGGGTCTTAGTTTTGAATCTGATAAAGCATCTTATTTTTTTAGCAGCATTTATATCTGAATATGGATTTCCCAGGTAGTTCAGCTGATAAAGAATCCACCTGCAATGCAGGAGACCCCAGTTCAATTCCTGGATTGGGAAGTTCCCCTGGAGAAGGGATAGGCTACCCATTCCAGTATTCTTGGGCTTTCCTGGTGTTTCATACAGTAAAGAATCCACTTGCAATTCAGGAGACCTGAGTTTGATCCCTGGGTAAGGAAGATCCTTTGGAGGAGAGCAAGGTAACACACTGATAGGTGTGTTCCTTACCAGCTTAGCTACTGATGAAGCCTAAATGTATGTTATATAAATCTAATTCTTGTAATGACTAAATATCAAGACATAGGGCTGACAAGACAAATCAACTCCAAATAGACAATTTAGCAATAAACAACTCAGTGGACAGCACAGAGGCTGTGCTTTATTTTCCAAGCTCACATTCACCAGTCATGGCCTTTTTGGGTTGGGCTCGGGTTTTTCCATAAGATGATATAGTAAAATGCAAACAAACTTTTTGGCCAACCCAATATATCAGGCTGGCTAAAAATGGAAGAGAACTTCACACTTAAATTATTAACATTTTCCCCACTGTGATATGCCTTCTTGTGGTTGGCCTGTAGTCAGTTCGTCCGCACCCTTCCTTCAGGAACCTACAGGCTTTGCCAGTCACTGCAACAGTATAACCTTACGTGATCTGTTCTGATGACACCACCAGCTCTATTTCTGTATGTATAAATGTAGCTGTGAAATGACAAAGTCAACCCCATTATGCTCAGTCAGTTCAGATAACTATGTGTTCAGGGTACTGGAAAAGCTCTTTTGCAGAACACATTGATTTTATAAAGGGACATTTGCCATGTATCCGCTTTAAATAGCAAAGACTTTTCACTGTATCTGATATAGGCTATATATTGTAATTTAAATATTCATGAATATTATGGATTCCTTTTCTTTACACTCTGTCCCTCAGTGTTTACAGTCTTATAAAAACCTCGAGCAAGGAAACCAAAGGAGAGGCGTTCTGAGAAAAAAAGGTAGAAAACAGTATCAGGAGAAAACGCTTAGTCTCTTCTAAACTTGAACAGATTACATCAGATCTGCTAAAGAAAAAAATACGTCTAACTTAGGCATATGTGTTGTAGACAAAGGAATAACTTCACCATCTAGTGGGACACAGCTTAATGATCCATTTCTTAGATAACAGCAGGATATTTTCCTGTTATGATTTTAAAGCCTGTTCTTTCTTTTTCTAGTGAATGATTTTTTTTTTCATTCCTTCCCTATAATTTCAGTTCACTGCCGATGCTTCTGAAATGCTTTGCATAGGATTGAATTTCAATCTGCTTCTGGTGAATCCATCTCAGAAATCAGAAAAAAAAATTAACACTATAAGCTTGGTTTCAGATCATATTTTTGGACTCATCACTAATGTAAAAATACTGGTTAAAAATATACTGGTTAGCGATTAAAAGGATCCAAACAGATTCCTGGGTAAAAGCTGATTTTGTTTTGTAATTAAAGTACAGAACAGTTTCTATAGGGAAAAAAAAAAAAAAAAACTTGGGTAGTTCTGTTCTTTATGTACAATGCACTTCTGGAATTTTGATTTATTTTTCTATATTCATTTAATGAGGTCTCCATATAGGGGTAGATACATCATTTTTCAGGCCACATAGTTTTTGAACAGTTTTACTTAATTTGACTGTGGCAATTTAATTTTTAAGTTGGTTGGGTTCAATTGTGAAAATCTATAGTTATTATTTAGTTCAATTTATTAGCAGAAGTTTAATTTTACAGGGAACTACATACATCTCCAGGATATCTATAGTTACAAAAGTGAAAGGGAAAGTCACTCAGTTGTGTCCAACTCTTTGTGACCTAATAGACTATACAGTCCATGAAATTCTCCAGGCCAGAATACTGGAGTGGGTAACCTTTCCCTTCTCCAGCGGATCTTTCCAACCAGGGATTGAACCCAGGTCTTCCACATGGCAGGCGGATTCTTTACCAGCTGAGCCACAGGGAAGCCCAAGAATATTGAAGTGGGTTGCCTATCCCTTCTCCAGCAGATCTTCCCAACCCAGAAATTGAACCTAGGTTTCCTGCATTGCAGGCGGATTCTTTACCAACTGAGCTATCAGGGAAGCCCATATAATTACAAAGGATATGAGCAAATTAAATAAGTCTGAGATGCAGTCCTTAAAGCTTTGGGTTTGAACTATATGGAAATATATGGTCATCTATTAAACTAAAGGCAATGGCACCCCACTCCATTACTCTTGCCTGGAAAACCAATAATTAAAGCTACCTAAAAACACCGGGTTTGATCCCTGGGTTGGGAAGATCCTCTGGAGAAGGAAATGGAAACCCACTCTAGTATTCTTGCCTGGAAAATCCCATGGACAGAGGAGCCTGGCAGGCTACAGTCCACGGGGTCGCAAAGAGCCGGATACGACTGAGCGACTTCACACACACACACACATACACAAACATAAAGTGTCTATTTCAGCTGTCAACATTATGCCCAATCTTTTCTTAGTCTAAAGGGATGAAATGATAAAATTAATGCTTTGATATGATTCTTTTTTTGTTGAAGTCATATAGATCTATTAGGTTCCCTGCATAAAGCAGAATGACTCTAACATTGAAAGCTGCTTTTGCCCTAAAAAGCTGCTTTTTCCCTACAGAGCATTGAAATTGCAGTTCTCAGGAGCAAACTCCACATCCACCTTCTTTACTGGGTTGCAACTTGTACAAGGTTTTAGCTTCTCATTCTTGTCTCTCTGCTTTGGGTTCATAGCCAGTTTCATCCATCTGCCAGCTGTGTGATCTTGAGTAAGCTAATTTCCCTCTCTAGGTTAAGATTCCCAATCCACAGATGACATTAAAATGATGGCCTCAAATATAGCAATAGTGATTATTAAAATTAAAAAAAAACCTACCTAGAGTGTTTGGTAGAGTCAATAATAAGAATTTTTTAATGATATTTTGTTTATAGTAATCCATATTTGAGGTGTTGCCCTAGAGAAACAACCTAACATATAGAAAAGTTTTATACAAAACTATTCAGTAGTGATAGTGTTGTTGTTGGACACTCAGTTGTGTCTGACTCTTTGCGACCCCACGGACTGTAGCCCACCAGGCTCCTCTGTCCAGGGGATTTTTCAGACAAGAATACTGAAATAAGTTGTCATTTCCTCCTCCAGGGGATCTTGCTGACCCAGGGATGGAACCTGTGTCTCCTGCTTCTCCTGCATTGGCAGGTGGATTCTTTACCCCTGAGCCACTTGGGAAGCCCTAACAGAAGTGAAAAAACCCATAGCAATGTGCAATGCTAGAGAACTGGTACAGATTAGTAAATACAGGTAATTTTATACAATCATGGAAAATGATAGCCGTAAGTTAATACATAAAAGACCCAAGTACAAAATTAAATTTATTGTATGGTCAAAATATTTGAGTATAAATACCCAGAAAAAATAATACCAAAATTACATCACTGATTCTCTTAAGATGGTAGATGAGATGGCTGAATCATAGGTATTGTTTTCTTTTTCAGAATATCTACAATGTGGTTATATTGTTTTTATAAATAAAAATTTTACCCCATGCCTCACATTGTTATTTGAGACCTGGAAGCCTGAGGTGGTGAAAAGAGAAAGTTCTCAGAATCGAGAGAGTAGCGTTGACATATATTCACTGCCATGTGTAAAATAGATAGCTGGCGGGAAGCTTCTGTACAGCAAGGGAGCTCAGCTCAATGCTCCGTGGTGGCCTGGAGATGTGGGATGGGGGGAGAAGGTAGAAGGGAGGTCCAAGAGGGAAGGGATATACATAAACTTATAGCTGATTTACTTTGCTGTACATCTAGTCCCATCACTTCATGGGAAATAGATGGGGAAACAGTGAAAACAGTGTCAGACTTTATGTTTTGGGCTCCAAAATCACTGCAGACGGTGATTGCAGCCATGAAATTAAAAGACGCTTACTCCTTGGAAGGAAAGTTATGACCAACCTAGATGGCATATTCAAAAGCAGAGACATTACTTTGCCAACAGAGGTTCGTCTAGTCAAGGCTATGGTTTTTCCTGTGGTCATGTATGGATGTGAGAGTTGGACTGTGAAGAAGGCTGAGCACCGAAGAATTGATGCTTTTGAACTGTGGTGTTGGAGAAGACTCTTGAGAGTCCCCTGGACTGCAAGGAGATCCAACCAGTCCATTCTAAAGGCT
>NW_011494920.1:44753-48788 GCF_000754665.1 Bison bison bison | reverse complement strand
CAGTACTTTGGCCACCTCATGTGAAGAGTTGACTCATTGGAAAAGACTCTGATGCTGGGAGGGATTAGGGGCAGGAGGAGAAGGGGACGACTGCCGAGGACCAGCCCCGGCTGATCCAGGGTACTCGAAGGAGAGACGGCGTCGGCGAGGGTCAGGATACGATAGCTTCAATTAGATATTAATTAGAGATATAAAGAGTAATAGAATAAGGATAGCTCAGTAGGAAAATTCAGTGGAGAAAAGAGGCTGAGTAGCTTGGTTTACGCGGGGGACCAATAAAACTTCAAGACAAGAAGTTTGCACCACTTACGTAGGCCGCAGGCGTCCTTCCATTCTCCCGAAGGAGAGGAGACACTGAGGCCTCCCCGGTCGGATCTTAGAAGCCCAGGCAAAATTAGTAAGCTTGGTGGGTTCCGCGCTCCAGATGGAGACTCAGCCAGAGGGAGAGAGAGACATGGGGAGACCAGTATTTCGAGAAACTGATCCCAATTCTTTATTTTCCATGGTCTACTTTTATACACTGAGATGTTATGCAAAAGTCACGCGGGGTCAGCAGTCCTGACTTTTATCAAAGTCAGGTGCTTCATACAAATGTATACAGAGGTCTTAGGGGTGTTACATCATCTTCTGGCCAGGGGGGCCTGCTGACAATTTACGACCCTCTCCTTGTGACAGCGGTCAGTCAATCAGGACACTTATTTCTCCAGGGCTGATTATTCTCAAAACAGACGCCACCCAAATAAAGTTACATTCCTACAGGGTGAGGGTGTAGTGGGTTTTAGTTAAGGAAAGAATTTACTTAGCCTAAGGTCTAACGTGATTAATATCAAAGGTTAATTCTATATATTCATTAATGTGTGTAAGGGCAGGGGATGTGGAGACTTAGCAACAAACATTGGCTCAACAAATGAAAAACCCTTCACCAACACAATTTCTAATCAGCCCATTATACTTATACTAATAGTTTTCTAACTTCTCTAAAGAACCTGTTTTTAGAGGGTTTAAAGCATCTTGTGCCTCTCACGGTTGGGAGGCTGTGAGCAATCACATGTGGCTGGACGAGCCTGTCAGGCAGGCTAGAGAACCTTCAGAGGAGTTTGTAGGTTAAAACACTCTTATCACGCCCAGGAATTATTATTAACTGGAGCTCTAGGTTAACTCCTTCTCCGAAAGAGGTGGTGGGGGACAGCCCCCCGTAAAGTCAGAGGTGTAGGTAAGAGCACAAAGTAGTAAAGTAGGCAGGCTCTGGTTATGGGGGTAGACGCTCGGGGATTTCCAGGGGGACTCCTGAGGCTCGATCCTGCCTTTGCGTATGTCGAGCCTCCTTCCTCATGACCTTTGCCATGGGCGGAGTACCTCACTCTATGGCTGGATGGCATCACCAACTCTATGGACATGAGTTTGAGTTAAATCCGGGAGTTGGTGATGGACAGGGAGGCCTGATGTGCTGCGATTCATGAGGTTGCAAAGAGTCGGACATGACTGAGCGACTGAACTGAACTGAACTGAACAGCAGAAACTAGCACATGGTAAAGCATTATCCTCCAATTAAAATTAAATGTTAAAAAAAAGAAAAGAGAAATTTCCCTGAACTGGTTTTACAGCACTGGAATTTACTGTCACGTGGCCTTAATTGAGAAGGCTGAGGGTGAGGTCCAGTTTTAATCCTTAAACAGGCAGACCATGTCAAAAGAGTTCTATATTGTTTCTCCTTTTGATAAAACACAAAACAACAACAACAAAAAAAATCAAGTTTCTATCAGCTTGCTGCATCACCATTAACCATTACAAAAGCACAAGAAATCTTGAGTACTAAGAAGTCAGTGAAGTGAAAGTCGCTGAGTCGTGTCTGACTCTGCGACTCCATGGACTGTTTAGTCCATGGATTTCTCTAGGCCAGAATACTGGAGTGGGTAGCTGTTCCCTTCTCCAAGGGGTCTTTCCAACTCAGGGATCGAACCCAGGTCTCCCACATTGCAGGCGGATTCTTTACCAGCTGAGCCACCAGAAAGTGAAAGTGAAGTAGCTCAGCCGTGTTCGAATCCGACACTTTGCAACCCCATGGACTGTAGCATACCAGGCTCCTCCTTCCATGGGATTTTCCAGACAAGAGTACTGGAGTGGGTTGCCATTTTCTTCTGGGTGGATTATAAATCTTTGAGTAGCAGTATTTCAAATTGGTACCCTGGAATTAGTTTATTTTACACATATATCTTAAAAAATCTTCAACTACTCAGCAATTCTACCCCTTCAGCTCCACCTAGTCTCTTATCTCTTCCACCTCATAATCTACAATTATTAGCCCCAAGCAGCTAGTTTTTCCCCTTTGCTTTTACTTTTTTTTTAAATTGTTTTAATTGGAGGCTAATTACTTTACAATATTGTATTGGTTTTGCCATACACTGACATGAATCAGCCATGGGTATACATGTGTTCCCCATCCTGAACCCCCCTCCCACCTCACTACCCATCCCATCCCTCTGGGTCATCCCAGTGCACCAGCCCTGTATCCTGCATCGAACCTGGACTGGCGATTCATTTCACATATGATGTTATACATGTTTCAGTGCTATTCTCCCAAACCATCCCACCCTCGCCCTTTCCCACAAAGTCCAAAAGACTGTTCTATACATCTGTGTCTCTTTTGCTGTCTCACATAGAGGGTTATCGTTACCATCTTTCTAAATTCCATATATATGTGTTAGTATACTGTATTGGTGTTTTTCTTTCTGGCTTACTTCACTGTGTATAATAGGCTCCAGTTTCATCCATCTCATTAGAACTGATTCAAATGTATTCCTCTTAATGGCTGAGTAATATTTCATTGTGTATATGCTTTTACTATTGAGAAACTCATTCCTAACTATTAGCATTCCTTCTTTCCATGTCAATTTATCTCTTGATCTTTTAAGTATGCTTCATGGCCACTTGCCCTCTACTCTCTGGAACCCCTATACTACTAGAAATCATTTATTTGGAAAAGATTTAGGAAATGCTTTTCTCTTTAACTTCTAATAATTTTTGAAATGAACATTTTCCCCATGCTCACATCTGATGTTTTAAAAATATTAAGTGAGATGACTGTTTCTCCCACCGACTATTTCTGGTTGCTTGTTCTGCTTCTTTCGACTCACAGTTTCTCTCTTCAACTTCAAAATAACCATATCACTTAAGGATTCTCCTTATGCAAAAGCTAGAACTAGGACAGTCAGTCCTTCTCAATATTTTGTGTTTATTTCATTCTTCTTAGAATTTTTGGCAGCAAACTTAAAAGTTAGTATGAAATCCAAAACAAATTTAGAAGAAAATATATGTATTACAAAGCAAAACCACCACAGTACCACACCATTTCTAATCTTTATGAAAGCTTTCACTGCTAACGGCCCATTTACTGGATCACTCTTCAGAACAGTTCAGTTCAGTCACTCAGTCATGTCCAACTCTTTGAGACCCATGAACCGCAGCACATCAGGCCTCTCTGTCCATCACCAACTCCCGGAGTATACCTAACTCATGTCTACTGAGTCAGTGATGCCACCCAACCATCCTGTCCTCTGTCATTCCTTTCTCTTCCTGGTCTCAATTTTTCCCAGCATCAGGGTCTTTCCATTGAGTCAGATCTTCACTTCAGGTGGCCAAAGTATTGGAGTTTCAGTTTCAACATCAGTCCTTCCAAAGAACACCCAGGACTGATCTCCTTTAGGATGAACTGGTTGAATCTCTTTGCAGTTCAAGGGACTCTCAAGAGGCTTCTCCAACACCACAGTTCAAAAGCATCAATTCTTCCAGCACTTAGCTTTCTTTATAGTCCAACACTCACATCTATACATGACTACTGGGAAAACCATAGCCTTGACTAGACGAACATTTGTTGACAAAGTAATGTCTCTTGGTTTTTAATATGCTCTCTAGGTTGGTCATAACTTTCCTTCCAAGGAGTGTCTTTTAATTTCATGGCTGCAATCACCATCTGCAGTGATTTTTGGAGCCTCAAAAAATAAAGTCAGCCACTGTTTCACTGTTTCCCCATCTATT
>NW_011494920.1:42614-44653 GCF_000754665.1 Bison bison bison | reverse complement strand
CTCCTTTTCCTATTTGGAACCAGTCTGTTGTTCCATGTCCAGTTCTAACTGTTGTTTCCTAACTTGCATACAGGTTTCTCAAGAGGCAGGTCAGGTGGTCTGGTATTCCATCACTTTCAGAATTTTCCACAGTATATTGTGATGTACATAGTCAAAGGCTTTGGCATAGTCAATAAAGCAGAAATAGATGTTTTTCTGGATATCTCCTGCTTTTTTGAGATGGGGGTGGAGAGGGGAGAAAGAGCCAGGCATCAGACATTGTCAGGTTCTGAGTGATTTCAGGGCGCTCCCAGGGCTGGCGTTGGTGGCTCTGAGGGTCTTAGGGAGATCGCCTCAGCTCATCACATTACTTGGTGCTGGACAGGCTCCTCACTGTTTGAACAGAAGCCAACCTAAAGATTTCACATCTGCAGCCTGTTACTCAATCACCCAGTGTCTCAAGAGACAAGGTAACAGGATTTGTTGATTTGGCAAGAGAGGTTGTTATGGCCTCCCAGGCAACATTAAGCACATCTCACTACAATTGCTCTGCCTGGGCTTAATTTCAGATATGCTCCCTTTTAGCTTTAACAGATACGCTCCCTTTTACCTTTATCAGATACGGCGCTTCAGAGCCTGATCTAAATCTGCTGCTAAGTGGACTATGATTTTATTTTTAAACCTTCCCTAACAACCTCACTGAACTATTGCATGCCCACTGTGTGGAATTTTTTCTCTTTATATGTCTGGGAGCGTTGTTTTCCTCCAGTTTTCAGCAACTGTTTCATTGGAGTACAATCCAATTGCCTGGAGATTGTGGTAGAATCAGAGATCAGTAAGTATTTAATGAGTACTCATTGTATGCAGGCAGACTGTTATATGCACAGGAGAAAATGCGTACTGTTACCTGCGTTGAATGAAGACGCTATGACTGGTCTTCTTAAGGAAGTCCCACTGTAATCAAGATGGCCAAAGAGCAAAATGCGTAAGTCAAATAAAATACATTGAAATAAGTTCTTATTCTTTTTATAAAGGCATTGTGAAAGAACAGGGTAACTTCTGAGGAAAGGAGGAAGACACAACACAAGTTATGGTGGCAACAGAACTTAGTCATCCCAACACGGTAACTCTTTCTGATTGATGAATATACACTGAAAAAAACTAAAGGCATAGAAGCTGTAAAGAAGAGAAAGAAAATATTAATAGTAATCCCACAACCCAGATAAAGCAGGATTATTTTATTTTTAGGTATGAATATGTGTACATATATGTGAGTGACTGTGCATTTTTATATGCATGTTTACAAGTCATATATTCAGGTATATATACATTATTCATGAGTATATGGTATATGTTTATATGTGCATATATATTTGAACACATCCTTTGTGTATTATGTGTGTGTATATATATATACACACATACTCTTTCATTTATATTTGTACTAAATATTGATGCATTGTATATTCACACACACTTCTGAGGTATCTGAGAGGAACAGAATAATAGCAGCCCTCTTTCCTGACCAGGTTCTTGTTCGGTTGAGAAATAAAGAATAGAAGAGGAAGTCTGTAATAATTCTAGTGCTGGTAAAAATTAAGTTGGAGAACATCAGTTCAGTTCAGTCGCTCAGTCGTGTCTAACTCTTTGCAACCCCATGGACTGCAGTATGCCAGGCTTCCTTGTCCATCATCACCTGCCAGAGCTTGCTCAAACTCATGTCCAATGAGTCGGTGATCCCATCCAACCATCTCATCCTCTGTCGTCTCCTTGCCTCCTGCCTTCAATCTTTCCCCTCATCAAGGTCTTTTTCAAGGAGTCAATTCTTTGCATCAGGTGGCCAAAATGTTGGACTTTCAACCTCAGCATCAGTCCTTCCAATGAATATTCAGGAATGATTTCCTTTAGGATAGACTTGTTGGATCTTCTTGCAGTCCAAGGGACTCTCAAGAGTCTTCTCCAACACCACAGTTCAAAAGCATCAATTCTTCGGTGCTCAGCTTTCTTTATAGTCCAAGTCTCACATCCATACATGACTACTGGAAAAATCATAGCTTTGA
>NW_011494920.1:40913-42514 GCF_000754665.1 Bison bison bison | reverse complement strand
GACCTGCCTCTTGAGAAACCTGTATGCAGGTCAGGAAGCAACAGTTAGAACTGGACATGGAACAACAGACTGGTTCCAAATAGGAAAAGGAGTATGTCAACCTGTATGTTGTCACCCTGCTTATTTAACTTATATGC
This sequence comes from Bison bison bison, assembly GCF_000754665.1. NCBI lineage: Eukaryota > Metazoa > Chordata > Mammalia > Artiodactyla > Bovidae > Bison > Bison bison. The sequence continues at coordinate 42,377 of NW_011494920.1, read as the reverse complement.
AGAGTACATCAGGAGAGACGCTGGGCTGGAAGAAGCACAAGCTGGAATCAAGATTGCTGGGAGAAATATCAATAACCTCAGATATGCAGATGGCACCACCCTTATGGCAGAAAGGGAAGAGGAACTCAAAAGCCTTTTGATGAAAGAGGAGAGTGAAATAGTTGGCTTAAAGCTCAACATTCAGAAAATGCAGTTCTGAACCTGGGGAGAACAAATTCCATTAGTAGTTGTGTTGGCCCTGGGGGAGCAGAGTAAAATTTAAATTTCTTGTAAGTAGGCTTCTTCCCAAAAAGGAGAAAAGGATGAGCTAAATTTAGTCTTTACAAATGTACAGATGTATGTACTTACTATGGAATATAAATGACTATATATGTATTCTGTAACATAAATGTAATTACAAATATATGTGGTGCAGTGACTCAATCTAGTACAAAACACATTCTCAAGTAATTAACCATTATTAATCTAATCCTCAAGCCAAATTATGTTTACCTATATTGGCCTGCACAAGTTATCAGAAGTTTTGCAATGAGATTGTATGGCAACACTATGATACTCTAATCACAAAATACATAAAGACCTCCTATTCATAAAATTTCAACAATAAAGATGCCTTAATTTTACCTCTAAGCCCTCTGTGAATATTAAATTTCTATGAAGAAATTAAAACTCAAAGATTAAATACTCTTGCATGTTAAATCCAGAGGAAATAAGGCTCAAAATCAAATCCCCTTGACTTAAAAAAATAAAGTTCCAAAGTCCTCCTTTCCAATTTGTAATTCTGCTCAGTTAAGTCAGAGAAGTTCACCACAAATGGATAGAAATGCATACAGTTGGGTGTTTTTCTTTCAGCAGCTACAGCCTGGGATGGATGTGACTACTTTAAGGCCTCATAAATTTGTAGTTAACTGCCAAGACACCATTTTCACTCTAATATGTGTGCGTGCTACATAGCTTCTCTCATGCCTCACTCTGTGCAACTCTATGGACTGTAGTCCGAAAGGCTCCTAGGTCCATGGGATTCTCCAGGCAAGAATACTGGAATGGGTTACCATGCCCTCTCCAGAGGATCTTCTTGACCCAGGGATCTAACCTGCATCTTATGTCTCTTGCATTGGCAGGCTGGTTCCTTACCACTAGCACCAACTGGGAAGCTCTTGCACTCAAATCAGTTCAGTCCAGTTCATTCCAGTTTGGTTGCTCAGTCATGTCTGACTCTTTGCATCCCCAAGGACTACAGCATGCCAGGTCTCCCTGTCACTCACCAATTCCTGGAGCTTTCTCAAGCTCATGTCCATTGAGTCTGTGATGCCATCCAACCATCTCATCCTCTGTTGTCCCCTTCTCCTCCTGCCTTTAATCTTTCCCAGCATCAGGGTCTTTTCCAATGTGTCAGTTCTTCACATCAGGTGAACAAAGTATTGGAGCTTCAGTTTCAGCATCAGTCCTTCCAATGAATATTCA
>NW_011494920.1:39694-40813 GCF_000754665.1 Bison bison bison | reverse complement strand
CTCAGCTTTCTTTATAGTCCAAGTCTCACATCCATACATGACTACTGGAAAAATCATAGCTTTGACTAGCTGGACATTTGTTGACAAAGCAATGTCTCTGCTTTTCAGTATTCTGTCTAGGTTGGTCATAGATTTTCTTCCAAGGATCAAGCATATTTTAATTTCATGGCTGCAGTCATCATCTGCAGTAGTTTTAGAGCCCCCCAAAATAAAGTCTGTCACTGTTTCCATTGTTCCCCATTTGTCTTCATGAACTGGTGGAACCGGATGCCAAGATTTGTTTTTTGAATGTTGAGTTTTAAGCCAGCTTTTTCACTTTCTGCTTTCACTTTACTCAAGAAGTTCTTCTTTAGTTCTTCTTCACTTTCTGCCATAAGGGTGGTGTCATCTGCATACCAGAAGTTATTGATATTTCTCCCAGCAATATTGATTTCAGCTTGTGCTTCATCCAGCCGTGCAACTCACATGATGTACTCCGCATATAAGTTAAATAAACAGGGTGACAATATACGGCCTTGACATACTCCTTTCCCAGTTTTGAACCAGTCCGTTGTTCCATGTCCGGTTCTAACTGTTGCTTCTTGACTGCATACAGATTTCTCAGGAGGCAGGACAGGTGGTCTGGTATTCCCATCTCTTGAAGAATTTTCCAGTTTGTTGTGATCCACATAGTCAAAGGCTTTGGTGTAATCAATAAAGCAGAGGTAGATGTTTTTCTGGTATTCTCTTGTTTTTTCTATGATCCAGGAGATGACGGCAATTTGATCTCTGGTTCCTCTGCCTTTTCTAAATACAGGTTAAACATCTGGAAGTTCACAGTTCATGCACTGTTGAAGCCTGGCTTAGAGAATTTTGATCATTACTTTGCTAGCATGTGAGATGAGCACAATTGTATGGTAGTTTGAACATTCCAGATGTTCAAGCTGGTTTTAGAAAAGGCAGAGGAACCAGAGATCAAATTGCCAACATCCAATGGATCATCGAAAAAGCAAAAGACTTTCAGAAAAACATCTATTTCTGCTTTATTAACTACACCAAAGCCTTTGACTATGTGGATCACAATAAACTGTGGAAAATTCTGAAAGAGATGGGAATGCCAGACCACCTGACCTGCCTCTT
>NW_011494920.1:38459-39594 GCF_000754665.1 Bison bison bison | reverse complement strand
CAGGTGAACAAAGTATTGGAGCTTCAGTTTCAGCATCAGTCCTTCCAATGAATATTCAGGACTGACTTATTTTAGGATTGACTAGTTGGATCTCCTTGTGGCACAAGGGACTCTCAAGAGTATTCCCCAACACCATAGTTCAAAAGCATCAATTTTTCAGTGCTCAGCTTTCTTTATAGCCCAACTCTTATATCCATATATGACTACTGGAAAAATCATAGCTTTGACCTGATGGACCTTTGTTGTCAAAGTAATGTATCTGCTTTTTAACACACTGTCTAGATTGGTCATAGCTTTTCTTCCAAGGAACAAGTGTCTTTTAATTTCATGGCTGCAATCACCATCTGCAGTGAATTTGGAGCCCAAGAAAATAAAGTCTGTCACTATTTCCATTGTTTCCCCATCTATTTGCCATGAAGTGATGATTCAGATGCCATGATCTTTGTTTTTTGAATGTTGAGTTTTAAGCCAGCTTTTTCACTCTTCTCTTTCACTTCATCAAGAGGCTCTTTAGTTCCTCTTCACTTTCTGCCATGAGTGGTGTCATCTGCATATCATGTTATTAATATTTCTCCTGGCAATCTTGATTCCAGGTTGTGCTTCATCCAGCCCAGCATTTCGCATGATGTACTCTGCATAGAAGTTAAATAAGCAGGGTGACAATATACAGTCTTGATGCACTCCTTTACCAGTTTTGAACCAGTCTGTTGTTCCATGCCGGTTCTAACTTACTTCTTGACCTGCATACTTGTTTCGCAGGAGGCAGGTCAGGTGGTCTGGTATTCCCATCTCTTGAATAATTTTCCACAGTTTTTTGTGATCCACACAGTCAAAGGCTTTAACTTAGGTAATAAAGTAGACACAGATGTTTTTCTGGAACTCTCTTGTTTTTTCTATGATCCAGCGCATGTTGGCTATTTGTTCTCTGGTTCCTCTGCCTTTTCTAAAACCAGCTTGAACATCTGGAAGTTCGCAGTTCACGTATGCTGAAGCCTGGCTTGGAGAATTTAGAGCGTTACTTTACTAGCTTGTGAGATGAGTGCAATTGTGCAGTAGTTTGAGCATTCTTTGGCATTTCCTTTCTTTGGGATTGGAATGAAGACTGACCTTTTCCAGTCCTGTGGCCACTGCTGAG
>NW_011494920.1:37995-38359 GCF_000754665.1 Bison bison bison | reverse complement strand
AACACCCAGGACAGATCTCCTTTAGAATGGACTGAGTGGATCTCCTTGCAGTCCAAGGGACTCTCAAGAGTCTTCTTCAACACCACAGTTCAAAAGCATCAATTCTTCAGCGCTCAGCCTTCTTCACAGTCCAACTCTCACATCCATACATGACCACAGGAAAAACCATAGCCTTGACTAGATGGACCTTTGTTGGCAAAGTTATCTCTGCTTTTGAATATGCTATCTAGGTTGGTCATAACTTTCCTTCCAAGGAGTAAGCGTCTTTTAATTTCATGGCTGCAGTCACCATCTGCAGTGATTTGGAGCCCAGAAAAATAAAGTCAGCCACTGTTTCCACTGTTTCCCCATCTATTTCCCATGA
>NW_011494920.1:26883-37895 GCF_000754665.1 Bison bison bison | reverse complement strand
TTTCCAGTCCTGTGGCCACTGCTGAGTTTTCCAAATTTGCTGGATATTGAGTGCAGCACTTTCACCACATCATCTTTCAGGATTTGAAATAGCTCAATTGGAATTCCATCACCTCCACTAGCTTTGTTCGTAGTGATGCTTTCTAAGACCCACTTGACTTCACATTCCAGGATGTCTGGCTGTAGGTGAGTGATCACACCATTGTGATTATCTTTTTTGTTCAGTTCTTCTGTGTATTGTCGCTACCTCTTCTTAGTATCTTCTGCTTCTGTTAGGTCCATACCATTTCTGTCCTTTATTGAGCCCATCTTTGCATGAAATGCTTCCTTGGTATCTCTAATTTTCTTGAAGAGATCTCTAGTATTTCCCATTCTGTTGTTTTCTTCTATTTCTTTGCATTGATCACTGAGGAAGGCTTTCTTATCTCTCCTTGCTATTCTTTGGAACTCTGCATTTAGATGCTTGTATCTTTCCTTTTCTCCTTTGCTTTTCACTTCTCTTCTTTTCACAGCTATTTGTAAGGCTTCCCCAGACAGCCATTTTGCTTTTTTGCATTTCTTTTCCATGGGGATGGTCTTGATCCCTGTTGCCTGTACAATGTCACAAACCTCCATCCTTAGTTCATCAAGCACTCTATCTATGCAATCTCAAAAACGACAGAATGATCTCTGTTCGTTTCCAAGGCAAACCATTCAATATCACAGTAATCCAAGTCTATGCCCCAACCAATAATCCTGAAGAAGCTGAAGTTGAACGGTTCTATGAAGACCTACAAGATCTTTTAGAACTAACACCCCCAAAAAATGTCCTTTTCACTATAGGGGACTGGAATGCAAAAGTAGGAAGTCAAGAAACACCTGGGGTGACAGGCAAATTTGGCCTTGTAATATGGAATGAAGCAGGGCAAAGGCTAATAGAGTTTTGCCAAGAGAACACACTGGTCATAGCAAACACCTTCTTCCAACAACACAAGAGAAGACTCTACACACGGACATCACCAGATGGTCAACACTGAAATCAGATTGATCATATTATTTGCAGCCAAAGATGGAGAAGCTCTATACAGTCAGCAAAAACAAGACCGGGGGCTGACTGTGGCTCAGATCATGAACTCCTTATGCCAAATTCAGACTTAAATTGAAGAAAGTAGGGAAAACCACTGGACCACTCAGGTATGACCTAAGTCAAATTGTGCATTTAGGTCACCACAAAGCATTGAGCAGAATTCCCTGTGCTTTGCACCAGGTTCTCATTAGTTCTCTATTTTATACATAGTATCAGTAGTGAATATATGTTAATCTTAATCTCCCAGTTCACCCCCCCCCCCCATCCTCCTTGGTGTCCATACACTTGTTCTCTACATCTGAAAATACAGTGTTTTGCACCATCCTTTTTTCACTTAAAACTTTGCTTCAGAGATTATTTTATATAAGTATTAGGTCTGAAACTGAAAGTGTTAGTTGCTCAGTCGGGTTTGACTCTTTGCAACCCCATGGACTTGTAGCCAGGCTCCTCTGTCTGTGGAATTCTCCAGGCAAAAATACTGGAGTGGTTAGCCATTCCTTTCTCCAGAGGATCTTCCTGACCCAGGGTTAGAACCCGCATATTTTGTACTGGCAGGTAAATTCTTTACTCTCTGAACCACCAGGGAAGCCCATATATAGGTCTACCTCAATTTTTGAAAAAGCAACAATAAAAGACCTAATTTTTTTTCATAGACCAAGGTATGTCTACAACAGTGGTTATGAGACTAAACTCTGAGTTCAGATCCCAGCTGTACCATTTACTAGCTGCATGTCCCTGGGCAAGTTACTTACTTCTCTGTGTCCCAGTTCCCTCATCTATAAAAGGAGGATAATAGTCATCTGAGCTCTCAGTTTTACTGAGAGGAAATAAAAGAATCAACACAAATAAAACACTTAAAATAGTATCTGATACTTGGTAAGCAGTCAACATTTTTTTAAATTATCCAGTTCCCTATAAAAAGACATTAGATTATTTCCAATATTTTTATATTACAAAGAATTCTATAATAAATATCCTCATATAAACTCATTCTGCACTTACACAAGAATATCTGTAGGAAAATTTCTGAAAGTAGAAATCTCCAGGTCAAATGGAATCTTCATTTTATATATTCCTGCCTATTGCCAAGCCATCCTCCACTCAGACTAATTTATTCTCTACTCCCGGTATGTGCGCTTTTCCTCTTTCCATTGCCAATGTGACGGTTAAAAAATGACATTGCAGCATAATTCTAACTTCAATTACCTTTTTATGTTAAGCATTTTTTCATATGTTTCAGAGCCTTTTGCATTTCTGTTTCTCTTTTTTTAGGATCAATTCATTCATATAATTGCCCCATTTTTTATTCCTTTTCTTCATTTAACTATCACATTTTTCTAAAATGTAAGTGGCCAGCACAGATCTCTGACTCACTCCCCTTTCCACTGAAATTGCAACCTCCGCCTCTGATTTGCTCTAAAGCCTCTGCCTGGAAGTCACCAGTGACCTCCTAATTGCTCCATTTAATTGCATCTTCTCAGTCAGAATTCTTTCTGCATTTTCAAATGCACTTGTCCATAACCCCTCCTGGGACATTCAGGAGATTTCTGAACCACACACTTCTGATGCTCCTCAGAGTCCCCTACCTGCTTCCAGTTCTTTGAGGGTGACCATGTAGGGTCAGCTGCCAGTTAAGTTAAGGACCATCACATAATTTACCATCCAATCCAGTATACCTTTTAGACTAAAAGAGGTGCTTTTAATAATCATTCCAGGGCAACAATTAAAAACAGAAGAATCTGTTTATAACTGAGACATATGATGACTCTACTCAAGCCTCTTAGAGCTTCCCAGGTGGCGCTAGTGGTAAAGAACCCACCTGCCAAGGCAGGAGACCTAAGAGATGTGGGTTCGATGAAGATCCCCTGGAGGAGGGCATGGCTACCACTCCAGTATTCTTGCCTGGAGAATCTCAAGGACAGAGAAGCCTGGCAGGCTACAGTCCATGGGGTGGCAAGAAGTCAGACACAACTGAAGGTACTTTAGCATGCAGGCACACACTCAAGCCTCTTAACCATCGTTCTGTCAACTGTTTTCTTGCTTCTCAAGTATCCAGAGCTTTACTTTAAAGCGTTGGTGACTGAGCTTTGCCAGGTATTTCTGGGAAGTGCATTCCTCTAAGATGAGGTGAGAAGTAGCTTAATTTATCACAGTATCCTGCTTCCCTTCAGTACCTCCAATCAAGCATTGAATCACCTGGGGTTTTAAGAATTGTTCTACTAGAAACTTTGGGGTCTCAGAGAAAGTATATTATCAGAGAATGTAGAGCATGTCCATATCTGAAACAGGGACCCAGTAGCTAAGTGAACAACTTTCGATGAAGCATGTGGGCAGGGAAGATGAGCTGAGCTCTTAAAGGTGGATGCTCAAAGGCCCTCTAGAAGCTCAACGTGGCCACATCTTTCCAACAAATGATATATTTCATTTTAAGCCATTGGAATTTTCTGATATCGTGATTGCTCATTTGTGAAAACTGCTGCAGTTGCTTTAAATTTGCTTGACCCAACACTCTGGAAGGGATTCCCTCTCTGCCCAAAGAGACACTGCTGGAACAGGTGGCAGAAGGTGAACCTCTGATGGGCACGCAGCATCGTTGGCATGAACTCCTCCTCCTGCTGGGGGGCAGCCCATTCATCCCCCATGCCCGTGAGCCATGCAGCTGCTTGGGAGGTTTCACGCAGGCTGGACTGGAGCTGCCTCAGTCTCTGCCTCATCTCTTCCTACATCCATATATAAGTCTGGCTTATGGGGATAACCTTGTATTCTTTGTGTAGCTCATAAAAGGGATTTTTGTGGCTAACGGCAAGAAAGATGTGATACAAAGGCTATGTTTATGGACCAGGTAAATTTTATTAAATTTTATGTGGGGACAATGTAGGGCCTCTGGCTACAAGCCAGTTTCCTCACCCTAATAAAATCCTTCATAGATACCTACGTAAGGGCAGGAGAAATCAGAGGAAATAAATGGAGACAGAGGAAATAAACCTTCAAATGCAAAGTGGATTATCTCAAGATATAAGGCCACATGTCCTTCTATCGTTTGGTGTAAATAAAAATTCTCATTTACTTATATGTAATGAGACTATTCCCAACATCAGGCATATGGATTTGTCAGCAGATCAAGAAAAAGGGGTCTGGAAATTATAACAGAGAAGAACAAGTGAAAGTGAAAGTCACTAAGTCATGTCCAACTCTTTGCGACCTCATGGACTCTACAATCCATGGAATTCTCCAGGCCAGAATACTGGAATGGGTAGCCTTTCCCTTTTCCAGGGATCTTCCCAACTCAAGGATCAAACCCAGGTCTCCTGCATTGCAGGCAGATTCTTTACCAGCTGAGCCACGAGGGAAGCCCAAACCTGACCCCATATTTCATATATTCCTTTAGCTCTAACCCTCGTGCTCTGTTGCCTGTGCTTAGTCATCCAGGCTTTGCTGAACTGCCTTATATACCTTCTACCTTTGCTCATTTTAATCTGTATCCTTTCACTGAAATAAACCATAACCATGAGTATAACAACATCTGAGTTCTGTGAGTCTATCTAGCAAATCACTGAACCTGAGGGTGGTCTGGGACCCCTAGCACAGTATTTCTTAGTGGCTTATTTAGAATTAGGGAGAAACCTAAGAGCACCTGGGTTACACAAAGTGTGGTAAGGGGACAAGCAAAATAATACAGTAATTAGCATTGTATTGACACTTTATACTTTACAGCAAGTTCTCTTTTAATCCTCCCAAAACTCTGTGAAGTGTGTATTATGCTCATTTTTTTTTTTTTTTTTTAGATAAAAGACTGTTTGTTGTTGTTATTGAGTCGCTAAGTCATGTCCAACTCTTTTCGACCCAATAGACAGTAGCCCACCAGGCTTCTCTGTCCATGGAATTTTCTAGGCAAGAATATTGGAGTGGGTTGCCATGCTCTTCTCCAGGGGATCTTCCTGACCCAGGAGTCATACCCACGTCTCTTATGTCTCCTGAACTGGCAGGCTGGTTCTTTCCCACTAGTACCACCCAGGAAGACCAATAAAAGACTGGGCTCAGAAGGTAAAGAACCCACCTGCAATGCATGAGACCTGGCTTCAGTCCTGGGTTGGGAAGATCCCCTGGAGGAGAGCATGGCAATCCACTCCAGTATTCTTGCCTGGATAATCCCACGGACAGAGGAGTCTGGTGGGCTACAGTCCATGGGGTCTCAAAGAGTCGGACGCAAGTGACTAAGCACACACAGTTAGTAATTACTGTACAGATAATTATCTAAAAACTTACTGGATTAAAGCAACAAACAAGTATTATCTCACAATTTCTGAGACTCTGGAATCCCACAGTGGCTTAGTTGGATATTTCTGACTCAGGATATTCGAGGGTTTGCACTATATTATAAAGCCTTGACTGGAATCCCAAGCTCTACTTCTGAGAAGACTCACCCTAATGGCTATTGGCTGGAACCCTCAGATCCTTGCTGGCTATTAACTGGAAGCCTGAAGTGTCTTACCTATAGGCTTCTCCATAGAATTGCCTGAGCATCCTCAAGACAAGGAAGCAGGTTTGTGTGTCCAAAGACACATGCTGCCTATGGCAGAAGCCACCATCTTTATAATCTAATCTCCAAAGTGATCTAACATCATTACTGCCAAACATCATTGGTCACACAGGTGAAACCTGGTCCAGTGAGGGAGGGGATCACACAGGGCTCACTGAGGGTCATCTTGGAGGCTAACTACCACAGGAACTGAGAAGTTAGCATGTAAGCATAAGATCACACTGTGACAGGCAAAGGAAGAAACTGCACTCCTGTCTCTTGACTCTAAATCCTTAGAAGTTACCCCACAATTGACCTATAAACATTCTCTTTGGTTATAAGAGAAGTAGATGAAAAACTACTTTAATCCTTACAGAAAGTGAAAGTCACTCAGTTGTGTCTGACTCTTTGCGATGCTGTGGGACTATACAGTCTATGGACTTCTCCAGGCTAGAATTCTGGAGTGGGCAGCTGTTCCCTTCTCCGGGGGATCTTCCCAACTCAGGGATCGAACTCAAGTCTCCCACATCACAGGTGGATCCTTTACCAGCTGAACCACCAGGGAAGCCCAAGAATACTGGAGTGGGTAGCCTATCCCTTCTCCAGGGGATCTTCCCGACTCAGGAATCAAACTGGGGTCTTCTGCATTGCAGAGAGATTCTTCACCAACTGAGCTACCAGAATTTTATAGATCAGAATGTTGTTTTAGTGGCTAAGACATATCAGGCTCTTTCTGACTCCATGGACTTTAGCCTTCCAGGCTCCTCTGTCAAAGGGATTCTTCAGGAAAAAATACTGGAGTGGGTTGCAATTTCCTTCTCCAGGGCATCTTCCCCACCCAAGGATTGAACCCATGTTTCCTGCTTGGTAGGCAGATTCTTTACTTCTGAGCCACTTGGGAAGCCCATAGATCAGAATAAAGGTTCAGAAAACTTACCTTTCCTTTTCCATATTCTATTATTCAAAATTGCTCTGTATCATGCTACAGGAGCAAAATATAAAATGAAACACCCATTTTGTTCCTTCATTTTTCTACGTTATTTTTTACCTAGTCTGAAATATCAATGATTGTATTACTGGAAAAGAAGAATGCTGCTGATAAAAGTATGAAGCAATGATTTAATACATGTACTACACAATCCATGGATTAGTCACACTAGCCTCTCATTGCCCTGAAATTTCTTCCATCTCTTCTGAGACACTTGTCAATTTCTTCTACTTTCAATTACATTGTTTAGAATCAAATGAAACAATCCTTTATTTTTTCTTAATTTTTAAGTTTTATACTAGACTATAATTGACTTACAAGGTTGTGTAATTTCTGGTGTACAGTAAAGTGATTTAGTTATACATGTACATATATCTATTCTTTCTCAAACTTTTTTCCCATATAGGTTATTACAGAGTATTGAGCAGAGTCCTCCGTGCCGTATAGCAGGGCCTTGTTGGTTATCTATTTTAAATATAGTGGTGTGTGTATATCAGTCCCAAACTCCCAATTTATTCCCTCCCTCATCTTTCAATCCTTTTGTACATATCGCATTAGAAAAACATAATATAGCTTCATTACTTGTCAATATTTTATCTCTTAAGTCCTTGACTTTTGCTCTACTTTAAAAAAAAGTAAAATTTTAGTTATTCCACCAGTAATGAATATTTGTGTCACTAAGAGCAAGTTTATGCCCTGCTGTGTCTGTGTCTTTTTGCTTCCATTCTAACTTACATTCAATACCAATTAAACTTCATCTGCAGTAAGAGACTATGTGCATATCAGTAAATTAATGGAAGTGATGACAAAAAGGAACAGTCTTCACCAAGTTGTCTATATCCACCGGGTGGAAATAATGCTAAGATACCCTTGACCCTATGATGACTGTTGATTTCTAATATGTTGACGTACAAAAGCTGTCTTAGAATCAACGAAATTCTATTTTTCTCCAAGTTTTACTCTAACAATGATAATTGGAACACAGCCATTAATTTCAAGTTGCAATTCAATCTAACTGAAAGCAAATCAGGCTTCTTTTACCCCACTTATCATATCCTCAAGCACAGCTTTATGTTTCACATCTCTCAAAAGTAAGTGAGAAATCAACTCAACATACCACATCTGGTGTTTAAAAGAGAATTGGAGAGTCGGCCATCAAAGTAGTTTATTTCAGCATGCAGTGGACCTCCACTGACAGAGCCTGACACGTATTATTGGGATAAAATGAAAAACAGAAACAATTGTCTTTGCAAAACAACGGCTTGTGAATCTCTTCTAACCAGCGATTTCAATAAATGAGAGAAACGCTCAGGAAGAGGTCAGGAATGGTTTCTGAGAACTGATGGAGTGAGATGGATCGAGAGGCCAATGCCACGTGCAGCTATGTCACCCTGACAGTCACAGCACCTAGGAGACAGCTTTCATTTATTCTACAAGCGTTTGTTTGCATTTCGGCTGTGTACATTTTAGACGCAAGTTGTGTTCATTTTTTATTTGCTGTCATAACTAATTACCGCGAGGCAACTGGCTTAAAATAGTACACATTTCCATCTTACAATTCTAGAGGTCAGAATTCTGACACGAATGTCACTAGGCTCACATCAGGATGTCAGCAGGGCTGTGTTCCTTTCGGGGGATCTGAGGAGCAAATGGATCTCCTTGCTTCTTCCAGTTCCTTGAAATCTCCCATATTCTCTGCTCACAGCTTCTTTTCTCCATTTTCGAAACCAGCAGTGTTGCATCTGACTATGAGACATGACTCAGAGTCATGTCTCCCTCTGACTCCATTAATCTCCCTTTTCCACTATTAAGGACTCTTGTGATTACACTGGGCCCATCATATAATCCAAGGCTTATTTTAAGGTCCTATTTAAAGATAAGATGATCAGCAACCTTAATTTCCCTTTACGGGGTAACCTGACATGCTCACAGGGCTTCCCCAGTGATTTAGAAGTAAAGAAGCTGCCTGCCACACAGAAGACGCAGGATTCTCGGGTTTGATCCCTGGGTCAGGAAGATCCCATGGAGGAGGAAATGGCAACTCACTCCAATATTCTTGAGGGGAAAATCCTATGGACATAGAAGCCTAGTGGGCTACAGTCCATGAGGTCACAAAGAGTTGGATTTGATTGAGCACGCATAACATGTTCACAGGTTAGGGGTTCCCCACGGGTATCTCTGAGGGGCCATTATTCTGCATAACATACTACTTTTGTTCTTAAGGTTGCCTATGCTTCAATTGACAAAATCATCTCAAAATTTTCAAATTTATCTTAGCATGCTAGAGATTTTAGGCTCATTTATTTTGCAACGTATATTTTTAGCACTCACTACCATTTTCATGAAAGACCACCAGGCTGTCTTAAAATAGGGCAGTTTCTTTCCTGTTATTGACTTTCTGAGGAAATAAATCACTTCACTTTTCTGAATCATAGCTTCCTGTGCTTAACATGTGCATAGATGTACATTTCCTATTTATCTTGTGGAATTGTGATGGGATGAGCAAATATATGTAAAATATTATATTGTCATTGTTATACAAATATAAGGCAGCCTATATATTAGTAATAATGCTGGTTGTAATCATTTAAATTTTCTAATTGAACCACTAGCTTCTTATCACAGAAGCTTCAAGGTACTACAGGGAGTTATAGGCTCATGAGAAAACACCTCCCGTGCCTTCAAAGAAAGAACTATTGTATAAGCACAGCATTTCCTTTATGAGTTGAATGTATTTCAGTTCAGTTCAGTTCGGTTGCTCAGTCGTGTCTGACTCTTTGTGACCCCATGAATTGCAGCATGCCAGGCCTCCCTGTCCATCACCAATGCCCAGAGTTCACTCAAACTCACGTCCATCGAGTCGGTGATGCCATCCAGCCATCTCATCCTCTGTCGTCCCCTTCTCCTCCTGCCCCCAATCCCTCCCAGCATCAGAGTCTTTTCCAATGAGTCAACTCTTCACATGAGGTGGCCAAAGTACTGGAGTTTCAGCTTTAGCATCAGTCCTTCCAAAGAACACCTAAAACTCCTGTGATCCCCAGGGCGCTTCATCTTCAGAGGCTCTGGTTTGAAATAGACTGTGTGACAGTTATGATTGGCTACATCTTCCACTTTCTGCAGGTGATACTTTCCTCCCCTCACCCCTTTCCATACCTACAACTGTATCGAGAAAGGAGACCTGCTTGTTTAAGCAAGAAGATGCACACAGGTGGGCCAGGGCCCATGGTCTTCAATTTAAGGGCACACTTTCATTTTCGATGCAATTAGCTATCTAATTGAGCATCCAAATTTAGCAGTGCATTTGCATGTGCAATTAATTATGACTTAAAAGCACTCTGAGTTAATGGTTTCTTTTCCATTATCTACAAATGTAATTACTGAAGGGTGGATTGAGTTTGGAAATCATTTGGGAAACTGTTTTTGCGCCACTGAAGCCCAAGGCTGTAAGTGGTAACAGTGAAAATCAGAAGACCACACCCAGAGGCATAAGGCTGAAAAGGGAGTTATTTGGTGGGTGTTGCGGGGCAGAGCTGCAGGACAGGACCAGACTGCTGATTGTGGTGTATGGTAATCTTTTTCTTGTTTACAGGAATCAGCTCAAATTAGAGTCACCATATGATTTCACTCAGAAAAATGATAAAGACTGGCTTTGCAAAAGTAGATTTTTAGAGGGAAAAATACTCACATTAAACATAAAGAAAGCCTAAATGGAGACAATATCTATGTAATTTTTCATAAACTACAAATTAATTTCTAGTTCAGCATAGGAACATTGGTATAGTTTTCTTGATTAAAGGAAGTATAACCTTAAAAAAGAGATACATTTCAAATTAGGAGCCAATAAAAATTAATAAAGAACAGATTGAAAGCCTAGTCATGGGGGAATTCACTGTGCATTCACAGGGAATTCTCCAATTCACTGTTGGAGAATATAAAAATGTTGAATAAGCAGATTGTGTACTTTCCACGGGTTGAACAATTAAAAAACTCTACTCTTGTTTCCTGAAGAAAAACACTAAGTGTTATCTAACCTGAGATTTCTGTAAATGTAATGATTGCAAGTTTGCAGTGAAAGAAGTTCAAGAAACATTACAGACTCTGAGCTCTTATATTTCCATCTCCAAGGAGCACATAGACCCTGAGGATAGAGTGACACTTGCTTGGGTTTGTCTCCACAGGACTATTTAAGAGGGAGATTAGGGTTTTCATTGTTTTAAATAAATTGTTTCACATAAATAAATTAGTTAAAACTATGTTTGAAATTATCAAGAATTAAATTTTAAAATTATTGTTTAAAATAAATGTTTTAATTTCTTAAAATGAGATATATATATTAATCAGTTCAGTTCAGTCGCTCAGTCGTGTCCGACTCTTTGCGACCCCATGAACCGCAGCACACCAATACACACACATATATTTTTTTTGAAAAAAACAAACCAG
>NW_011494920.1:25823-26783 GCF_000754665.1 Bison bison bison | reverse complement strand
GCAAACCAGTATAAACAATAAGTAAAAGTTTTCCTTCTCCCTCAGACTCCTGGTTCTTCTCCTCAGAGGTGATCACAGTTAATATTTTTTATGTATTACTCTAAAAAATAGATTCACTTAAAAATGTATACAATTTTTTGTACCACTGTATAATTTACCTCTATTTTGCTCCCTGCTTTTTTCATATTAAAAGTGCTTTGATTTCCTTGCATATCAAGACATTCAAATCTATCTCATTCCTTCTTATGGCTACTTTAGAAAGCTAATGAACAGGAGTATGATGATAGATTTGACTGTTCTCTTATGATGAATATCTGGGCAGTTCTAGTTTTGTCTTTTATATATAATAATGCAAAGAATGTTGACGTAATCACCTTGGCATACTTTGGTATGAATATATAGAAAAAATTTAGAAATGAAATTACTGTGTCATATGTGAGTTTTAAATTCTGAGAGATCTTGGCAAACACATTTGTAGAATAACAATATTCAGCGCCACCAATAGTATCTGAGAATGCTAATTTTTCCAACACTATTCCAACCTATTATCAATATTTTAAAACTTTCCCAAAGCTAATGAAGAAAAGAAGAATGAAAAGAAGAAAACTGATTTGCATTATTTTCATAATTATTACTGATGAAGTACAAGCTGGAATCAGGATTGTAGGGAGAAATATCAATAACCTCAGATACACAGATGACACCACCCTTACAGCAGAAAGCAAAGAGGAACTAAAGAGCCTCTTGATGAAAGTGAAAGAGGAGAGTGAAAAAGTTGGCTTAAAACTCAACATTCAGAAAACTAAGATCGTGGCATCTGGTCCTATCACTTAATGGGAAATAGATGGGGAAACAATGGAAACAGTGACAGACTTTGTTTTCTTGGGTTCCAAAATTACTGCAGATAGTGACTGCAGCCATGAAGTTAAAAGACGCTTGCTCCTTGGAAAATTAGCCATG
>NW_011494920.1:5083-25723 GCF_000754665.1 Bison bison bison | reverse complement strand
GACTGATACTGAAGCTGAAGCTCCAATACTTTGGCCACCTGATGCAAAGAGCCGACTCATTTGAAAAGACTCCTGATGCTGGGAAAGATAGAAAGCAGGAGGAGAGGGGGATGACAGAGGACGAGATGGCTGGATGGAATCACTGACTCAGTAGACATAAGTTTGAGCAAGCTCCGGGAGATGGTTTTCTATTCAATTTTTGTCAGTTGACTCTTGCTTATAAAATCTTGTGTTCTGAAATGCTGAGATATCTCTAACTTTCTGCTGCTCATTATTCTTAAAAATTTATTTGGACAAGTGATTTGAGGTCTAGGAAGAGAAAGCTGTGTCTGGAGGGGATGTACGAATGTTTTACAAGGTTTCCTAAAGGTTTTACTAGTCAGGACACTTTGACACCAGTTTCAAGGCTTGCGTTTCCCATTGTCATCAGACTATGACCATTGGCTTACTTAAGAAGTCCATCTTGTTAATTATTGTGGCGGAAGTCTACACTAAAATATATATTATACTCCCCATCTTGTGCATACCATGGATTTTGATGTCTATTTTGCCTCTTTAAATTTTATGGACCTAAACACAAATTTTAAATCTTTAAAATGGTAAACATTCATAAATCAAAATAACTTCTGGCCTCTGCCTTTATTTCTGGAATCTTTGCTTTGTTTTCCCTTTTACTTGTTGTGATAATTTCTCACTAGGTGTCAGTT
Organism: Bison bison bison; assembly: GCF_000754665.1. Classification (NCBI taxonomy): domain Eukaryota; kingdom Metazoa; phylum Chordata; class Mammalia; order Artiodactyla; family Bovidae; genus Bison; species Bison bison. Next base: position 25,016 of record NW_011494920.1, on the reverse strand, counting down.
ATTTTATACTTTTCAAGAAAATCCATAAAGTAATTTAGTCAACATTTTTAGCTATAAGCAGTATGTTGTTTTCTAAGTAATGATTTTCCAGTACCTTAACTGAAAGTCCTCTGCTTTCATTATTATCGATTCTGCCATTCAACTTGGAAGCGGATGGTGATTTTTCTGCTCCTTTTCTAGTGATTTAAGAATAAAAATAATTGTACTTATCTCAAGGTTTTGTTTTGTTCTCTAGTGAATGCATTTAGGTGTATGATTCTTTCTCTGAGTGCTGCTTTGGCTGCATACATGTAAGAAACGTGGGTTTGATCCCTGGGTCAGGAAGATCCCCCAGAGGAGAGCACGGCAACCCACTCCAATATTCTTGTCTGAAAAATCCCATAGAAGAGCCTGGTGGGCTACAGTCCATAGGGTCTCAAAGAATGGGACATGACCGAAGCAATTTAGCATGCACTTACCAGTTTTGATATGTGGTTAATTTTAAATACTTTGTATGATACATAATGATGTATACATGTCATTATACATTTGTCCAAACCCACAAAATGTGCAATAATAAGATGAATCCTAGGGTAAATGATGAATTCTTTTGTGGTTATGAAGTATCAATGTAGGTTCATCAGTTGTAACAAATGTACTACTCTGGTGGGATATATTAATAATAGGGAAGGTTGGGCATTTCTGGAGAGAGAAGGTATATGGGAAATCTCCATAGTTTCCTCTCATTTTTTGCTGTGAACATATAACCTCTCTTAAAAAACAACCTTTTGTAAAGCGAACAAACAAATACTATCCAGGGTCCACAGAACTGAGAGGTGGATCAGACATTTGCAGTCTTTTTGCTCCAAGGGCATTTGTTTTAGCTAGTTATTTGAGTCTAAAGCAAGTATCTGCAAACTTTTTATGTAAAGGCCCAGGTAGTAAATATTTTAGACTTAGAGAGCAATGTACAATCTGTGGCATATTCTTTTTGTTGTCCTTTTTTGCTACTGCTACTGCTAAGTTGCTTCAGTCGTGTCCAATTCTGTGCAACCCCATAGACAGCAGCCCACCAGGCCCCACCGTCCCTGGGATTCTCCAGGCAAGAACCCTGGAATGGGTTGCCACTTCCTCCTCCAATGCATGAAAGTGAAAAGTGAAAGTGAAGTCGCTCAGTCGTGTCTGACTCTTAGCGACCCAATGGACTGCAGCCTACCAGGCTCCTCCGTCCATGGGATTTTCCAGGCAAGAGTACTGGAGTGGGGTGCCATTGCCTTCAACCCTTTAAACATATTAAAAATTTTTGGATATAGTGCTAATGATTTCACAACACTGTGAATATAATCAATGCCAATGCAGTGCATGCTTAAATGGTTAGTTAAATGTGGAACAACTTTATAAAAGAGAAGACACCTTGCCTGCTCTGTGTCCTCCTGCCATCTAGAAGCAGCTAGCAGGAAAATCTCAGAAGCCAAGTGCTGAGAATGGTAGAGCAGTAAAAGGGAAGATGCCTGATTGGGTTATCACTAGGAGGTGAGCTACCTGACAATCAGGATTATTTGTTATGGATTTGACAAGAGAAATAATTTTCTATCATTTAGGGGAAATTATAATTTTAATATGTGTACTATTATAACTATATGGTATAATTATAACTGCACATACTATAATTTCAATTATATATGTGTGTGTATGTATGTATATAAATACGTATATATGTGTATAATGTATGTACATGCATACAAATAAATGAGAGCTAAGGCTTCCCTTGTGGCTCAGATGGTAAAGAGTTTGCCTACAATGCAGGAGGACCTGAGTTCAATCCCTGGGTTGGGAAGATCCCCTGGAGGAGGGCATGGCAACCCACTCCAGTATTCTTGCCTGGAAAATCCCATGGATAGAGAAGCCTGGTGGGCTGTACTCCATGGGGTCGCATAGAGTTGGACACGACTGAGCAATTAACACACACACACATACACACACAAAACAAATGGAAATCCACAGTGCACATTTCAAGAGACTCAGTCTTGTCCTTGTCAAGACAAGTCTTCCCCAGTGACTCAGTGGTAAAGAATTCTCCTGCAATGCAGATGTAGGAGACCAGGTTCACCTGGGTCAGGAAGGCCCCCTCGAAGAGGGCATGACAACACACTCCCGTATTCTTGCCTGGAGAATTCCATGAACGAAGAGCCTGGTGGGCTACAGTCCATGGATCACAAACAGTTAGACACAACTGAAATGACTGAACACATGAGCAATCTTGTCCTCATCAAATTAGTGCCTAAACAGAAAGGTTTTGTTTGCAATGTTGATTTTTACATCTTTGTTTCCTGGGATGAGTTATTAAGCCTTTCTGAGCATCATGCTTTTATGATTATAATGTCTACTTCTTAATGCTGTTTAAAGACTGTAGAAAAATGCCTCTCAAATTTTCAGTTCAGTTCAGTTGCTCAGTTGTGTCCAACTCTGTGATCCCATGGACTGCAGCCTGCCAGGCTTCCCTGTCCATCACCAACACAGAAGTTTACTCAAACTCATTTCCAACAAGTCAATGATGCCATCCAACCATCTCATCCTCTGTCGTACCCTTCTCCTCCTGCCTTCTATCTTTCCCATCATCAGTGTCTTTTCAAATGAGTCAGTTCTTTGCATCAGGTGGCCAAAGTATTGGAGCTTCACCTTCAGCATCAGTCCTTCCAGTGAATATTCAAGACTGATTTCCTTTAGGATGGATGGTTGGATCTCCTTGCAGTCCAAGGGATTCTCAAGAGCTTTCTCCAACACCACAGTTCAAAAGCATCAATTCTTCAGTGCTCAGCTTTCTTTATAGTCCAACTCTCACATCCATATATGACTACTGGAAAAACCATAGATTTGACTAGAGAGATCTTTGTTGGCAAAGTAATGTCTCTGATTTTTAGTATGCTGTCTAGATTGGTCATAGCTTTTCTTCCAAGGAGAAAGCATCTTTTAATTTCATGGCTGCTGTCACCATCTGCAGTGATTTTGGAGCCCCCCAAAATAAAGTCTCTCACTGTTTCCATTGTTTCCCCATCTATTTGCCATGAAGTGATGGGACCAGATGCCATGATCTTAGTTTTCTGAATGTTGAGTCCATGAAATTCTCCAGGCTATAGAGAATACTGGAGTGGGTAGCCTTTCCCCTCTCCTAGGGATCTTCCCAAGCAAGGGATTGAACCCAGGTCTCCTGCTTTGCAGCTGAGCCACAAAAGAAGCCCAAGAATACTGGAGTGAGTAGCCGAACTCTCCTCCAGGGGATCTGCCTGACCCAGGGATAGAACCAGATTCTCCTGCATTGCAGGCATATTCTTTACCAACTGAGCTACAAGGGATGCCCAAAAGTTTATTTTTGTTTTGTTTTGTTTTCTATTTTTTGGCTATGTGAAATGTGGGATCTTAGTTCCCCAACCAGAGATTGAACCTGTGCCCCCCGCAATGTCTTAGCCACTGGACCACCAGGGAAGTCCCTCTTAAACTTTACCTGGCACAAAATAGTCCCTCAATAGGTGTCCTCTCTCTTTTACAGCTTTGCATGCTGCTATAATGTCACCCAAGACCAAAAATATTACCGGAAAATAAGGGGAGAAACATTTCTTCATTGATGATGTCCTGGTGTAGTTTAATATGAAATCAATACTTATCCAAAATTAGAGGTGAATCAAAAATCTGTTTGTTCATTGCAGTTCATCATCTCACCTAAATTAGATTAAAACTTTAATTTTCTAAAACAAATGAAGTGTAAACCTACAATTGGAAAAAATATCCATACCCAAATAAAATACGTTTCGTTAGAATATTCTTTCATTTCCTACTCTCCAGGCCTCTTAGAATACAGCCAAATTGGAATCTTTAATTTTAGGTAGCCATTTGGAATTGCTTAATCAGTGCTGACTTGCAACAGAATGCATTGACAAATCTGATTCTCACAACTACATTCCAAATGAATTCCTAAGTATGTATATCGCAGGGTATCATGGAATCTTCCCTTTTCTTTCTCTAGATAGTATCAACTAAGCTGGTTAGAAACAGATCTAAGTGCCCCAAGTATACAGACACTCTTTTTAATGCGGAGGGAGAATTAATTTCTAATACAGTATTTACCCTAGAGGTTTCCAAGCTCTTTAGAAACTCTTGTGAGCTTCATGAAACCCTGGAATGAGGACCAATAGGGTTTAAATATGACAATATTATGGGGCCATGAATCTAAAGAATTATACATAGTTTTAAAAAGTTTTAAATGGTTTTACACTGAAGAGATCTAAAGAATGGTCTTACCAAGCAACAGTGAAGGAAACGATATAGTTTGATGATAGTTTCTCTCTCTCGTTAGGTTTATTGCCTCTACATAGCGTTATCTGGCAGGTGTTGAGAGGTGCTCTCTTAGATGTGTATGGTCCCATAGGATGTTCACCTGAATGAAGAAGAACTCCGTGACTTCCACTCACAAATAAAACTTTTGTTTAATACTCTTTTCAATTAGGCCAGACATGATTGTTAGAGTCTGCTTATCCATAATTTGGGAGCTGAAGTATTCAACTTATGTCCCTAGGCTTGAGAAAAACCACATAAATTAATAAATCTTTTAATTTATAATCAAAATCCTTTTCAGGCATAGGTATCTTACACATTTCCTTGATTCTTTACAGCCATCTTAATACTGAATTCCTTTCAAGTAGTCTTTTTACATTTTTTTCACAGACTATTCTTTAGAAAAAGAAAATGTGACTCAGGCCAAGATGAAAGGCTTCATTCAGATGATAAGGATCAAGGAAGACATGAAGATGGGTAACTCCCTGAGTGAAAACAGTTGGGAGTTTTAGAAGGCGACAACAAGGTCGGGACACGACGTGTCCCTGTGGTTTGGCTCTGGTGTCAGTTTGTCTTAACTTGCGAAACTTGGAGGCTTTCTAGGTTTTGTGCTTCTGCTCAGGACTGTTCGTGGAATTCCATCCCCGTACCTAACGGTACTTTCCCAGAACTTTTTTTTTTTCAGTTTTGTTGATTGAGCAAAATATGAGAGGGAATGTATGGAGGTAACGAAAAGAAAGAAAAAAGAGAGAAAGGGGAAACTGGGAACTTTCTATTATGTCTGTTTTAATCCTTGTATATAATACAGAATTATTATATTATATTATTTTATATTAATAAAATATATATTTATATTATATTATATTATATCTTTCTATATGTGTCTTTGTTCATTCTTTCCCTTGTTTTTCTTATCTACAGAAACAGGAAAATATCTTTACCATAAAACATCTCTACACTGTGAAAAATTAGATTAATTTTCCAGGAACATTATCACAATTTCCTATTTTATCCTTCCCACAGACTAGCCATCTCTTGGGTTGTTTCTGAAGTCTCTTTCCTATTTTCTACTTGGTGTTTTTACCCTGGTTTTTATACTATGCTTAGCTTGACACTTTAATTCTTCCCATAAGAACATTGCTAGTATTTTGAAACTTTCATAGTCTTCCTTTTGACCTAGAATGCTTCCTAAAATCCTTTGGAATTTAAAAATATCAGGATAAAAATATAGAGCTTGACCTTAAAATGGACATTTGAAGAGATATGTCATTTTAAAGAGAAACCTTTCTTATAGTAATACTCACAGAATTTACATTGTTAAGAGTATCAAAAAACTCCCTTGAAGCTTTCAACAATGATTTGGCTATCTATATTTAGAAGCTAATATATATATATTGTTAGGGACTGAAGCTTTCAACAATGATTTGGCTATCTATATTTAGAAGCTAATATATATATATTGTTAGGGACTTCCCTGGTGGTCCAGTGGTTAAGACTCCGTGTTTCCATTGCAGGGGGCACTGGTTCCACTCTGGTCAAGGAACTGAGATCCCACATGCTGTATAGTGAGGCCCTCCCCTCCCACCCCAGTTTTTTTTTAGCATAGCATATTTTTTATATAAATGAAGCATTCCTGGCTTTGTAGGAGTTCAAATACAAAAGCTATCTTGGAGCTACTGATTAGCATATTGTCCGTCTTTAGTTCAACCTCCTTTCTAGAAAAATATGACTTACACACGTGGGCCCAAATGTGAATGAAAATCAAGAATTATGAGTATTATTTATTTCTTTAGGATTTATAATTTATTGAAATTTTCTGTACCTCTAAAAATCCCTGAGAGATGATGCTTTGACAATTTTTAAGTTTCTTATATTAACAGAGATGCACACATCAGCATTAAGGATTGATTTGTGATTAATTTTCACTGTAAATAATAAGAGTACCTTATATAACATTAGACATAAATCATTTTACTCTCCACTCTAGAGCACACATGTCTGACTATCAAGCAGATGGACCTAGCATTTAGCCAAAGTCCAACAACTATTCAGTCAATCAATTCCCTCTTGATGGTTAACCTGCCCAAGAAGGCTGTAAAATATTCATTTCACTCCCTTAAAGTCATTCACAAGAAACTGATGGTTTATATATCCTGTTCCAAGGGGGCGCCTTGGCATTTACCCACCTGTAGTGAAGAGAAAAGCAGACTTTTGGTAATTGGAATTTAAACCTCAGTTGCATGAAAAAAAAAAACCACAACTATTTGTTAGGCCACAATCTGCATCAGACACATGCCATGAAAGCCCATTATCTGCAGAGTTCTGTTCTCCTTTCCATTGTTTATAGCTTGAACATCTTGTGCTGCCATCCATTGAATTCTCATAAACAGAACTGAACCATGTTGGTATTGCCATCAAGATTGGCATGGATGACCAAGAAATTGCAGGTGGTTGATGAGTGGGTAGAATAGGGAGTATATACTTTCAGGAAAATAAAACTACCTGCTATAAGTCAGTTCCTAAGGATTTGTGAGAGTTAAATAATATTTTGTGATCATTTCAACTTTAGCCAACATTTTCCATACTCTAACTTAGAATTGCATCTTCTGACTAAATATGTTCCTGAGGTCCAATTGTTTGGAGTTCATTATTTTAAATTATGAATACTTAAGGAAGGAATACATTTTTCTGTTTCATTAGAGGACACTGATTATGTGACTACTGACATGAAAATAAACTGCTTCTCAATACTTAGAGCTAGAGGACAGTAAACCAGGCCATCAATGAGACTCATGTTAGAATTTCAAAGATAGGCAATATGGACTAGAGAAGCCCTGAAGCTTTTTTTTTTTTTGGTTTTAGTGACAAATGAAGGTTTTGGACCATTGGGTTGGAACTGATTTAAAGGTCTCAATGATGTGCCAATAGTATCAAGCAGCAGATGAACACCTTCAGCTCAGTTCAGTTCAGTCGCTCAGTCGTGTCCAACTCTTTGTGACCCCATGAATCGCAGCACACCAGGCCTCCCTGTCCATCACCAACTCCCGGAGTTCACTTAAACTCACGTCCATCAAGTCGGTGATGCCATCCAGCCATCTCATCCTCTGTTGTCCCCTTCTCCTCCTGCCCCCAATCCCTCCCAGCATCAAGGTCTTTTCCAATGAGTCAACTCTTTGCATGAGATGGCCAAAGTATTGGAGTTTCAGCTTTAGCATCAGTCCTTCCAATGAACACCCAGGACTGATCTCCTTTAGGATGGACTGGTTGGATCTTCTTGCAGTCCAAGGGACTCTCAAGAGTCTTCTCCAACACCACAGTTCAAAAGCATCAATTCTTCAGCGCTCAGCTTTCTTCACAGTCCAACTCTCACATCCATCCATGACCACTGGAAACACCATAGCCTTGACTAGATGGACTTTTGTTGGCAAAGTAATGTCTCTGCTTTTCGATATATTATCTAGTTGTCCTTAATCACTAAGGAAGGAAGGATGGAGGGAAGAACAGACAAAAGGAGAAAGGGAAAGAAGGAGGGAGGGAGGGAGAAGAAAGAGAGGAAGCAGGGAAAGGGGAAAGGAAGGAAGGAAGAGAAAGAGGGAAGGAGAAAAGGAGGGAGGGAGAGAGGTCAACATGTACAAAGCAGCTCTATTCTCTAACCTAAGGGTTTAATATTGAGTATGCATAGATTACAGAGGATAAACTTCTGTAAGTTTACATCTATGAAGGAAAACATCTTCTGTCACTTCTCTGCACTTTGCTAAGTAGAAACAGTGTAGTTCATCATGCAACTCCTCAAATTCAGTTCCATGAACATGATGCCACCCGTTCAGTTGTCCTTAAGGCACACACAGAACCTCTGGAATTTAAGAATCATCTCAGTTACAAAGCACTTACTCTCTGTTCTTGCATTTCTGTCCCCGAATCCAAGTACAATTTAGTTCAGAGATAGAATCAAATGGCCTCATCCACATCAGACTGACACTAGAAGATTCAAATGGGAAGGTGAAATCAAGTACATTCATTCTGGACTGTGTGTGTGTGTGTGTGTGTCGGAAGATGGCTAAAATTTGGTAGTAAACTGGGCTTAGTCTTCAGAGAAATAAAGTGTGTAGTGAACATGATTAATAAAATATTGTCTAAAGGAGCTTAATGTTAAGCTGAGGAGATCATCTGGGCTTCAGTGGTCGATGAGGAATTGAGAATTTTAGAAATTTGAGGGGCAATGAATACTCCTGATCCAAAATTCCATTTTGCTTGAAAGTTAACAACCAAAAACTGTTGCACATTTCAAGCTGCTTGCTGAGTCTGAAAACCTTGTGATTCAGATTAATCCCATGGTAACAGCCTCCACCCCCCATTGTTTTCTTTATTAGGAAGCAAAGATTCCCATATGTTTCCATGTAAGACAGAATGACTCAGGCATTCTATATTTAATGCACCCTTGGATGGCTGCTTTAGATTTTATACTCTGGTACAAGAGCACAGCAATTGACTGTGACACCGTCTGTTGATGAAATGTACAGAATGGCCCAGGAGACACAGTTTTATGTTCTAGTTGAAAATATGCAGAAAATCTGAATCTATTCAATGCTAGTGTTTGCCAATGTCTCTCAAATGGACTTTTGGTTCTGGCATTAAATCTAACCAAAGAGTAGCAGTGATGAGATTGATTTGCCAACAGAGGTATTACTTTGCCAACAAAGGTCTGTCTAGTCAAAGCTGTGGTTTTTCCAGTATCATGTATGGAAGTGAGAGTTGGACTATAAAGAAAGCGGAGTGCTGAAGAATTGATGCTTTTGAATCGTCGTGTTGAACAAGACTCCTGAGAGTCCCTTGAACTGCAAGGAGATCCAACCAGTCAATCCTAAAAGAAATCAGTCCTGAATATTCAATGGAAGGACTGATGCTGAACCTGAAACTCCAATACTTTGGCCACCTGATGTGAAGAACTGACACACTGGAAAAGACCCTGATGCTAGGAAAGATTTAAGGCAGGAGGAGAAGGGATAACAGAGGATGAGATGGTTGGATGGCATCACCGACTTGATGATGAGTAAACTCCGGGAGTTGGCAATGGACAGGGAAGGCTGACGTGCTACAGTCCATGAGGTCGCAGAGTTGGACACAACTGAGTGACTGAACTGACCAGTGTAGAGGTCAAATGCAAGATGCTTATCCCAATATGCTTCAACAACCATAAACATACAAGAACTCGTGGTTGGAACAGAAAGGAAGAACTGTGTAAAAAACTTCCAGTTTCTTGAGATGAGGTCTGCCAAAGTTACCACCACCATATTCGTTTCCGTATGGTTTGTGCCTCCAATATGTGTAGGGGTCCTTTGAGATATATAGCTTGCATAGGCCTCCTGATATCAACCCAGGGAGTTGAAATGGACAAATGCAGTTACCCACCTCCATTTTCATACATGAATTTTTAAAAATGTGCTTCATTAGTAAGTTTTAACACAGTTTGCTAGGTCAAATAGTTTGATTCTTGTCAAAAATTTGAGAATAATTCTCCATTTTGTATCTTTAAGGACCCATGGTCACCAAGTCCTATGGACTCTGTCCTCTAAATATTTCTTACTTTGGTCTCTTCTTTGGCTAATATCTTAATGAAGTCTTGGTAGCTCTGCCTGCTTTATGGACCTAAAAATGGAGCTCCTAAATGTTTTCAATGGTATCAAATTACCATCTTTTTAGGATAATTTTTTTTAATTGAAGTATAGTTGATTTACAAAGTTGTGGTAGTTTCAGATATACAGTAAAATGATATATACATATAAATAAATTATCTTTCAGGTTCTTTTCTCATAGATTATTACAAAATTATTCATAGTCTTTTGATAATAGAATTTTAAAAAATAATAATCAAGTATAATCTGGAACTATATTTGAATAAAAATATGACTAAGCCAAGTTTTAAAATCTGTAGTAAGTATTTTTAATGTGATATTTACCATTAGCCTCCAAGGTTTTAATCAAAAAGCATATCATTTAAATGAGGATCTAGATCCAAGGACTTACAAGGACAACACTAAATTAGATAAATGAGATTGATATGTTTGTTAGCAAATTAGTCTCAGCACTATATTAGTATTTGCAAAGCGGCTCTGGGTGGGGCTATGTCCTCTGTGTCTTAGTAAATATATGTCAACTAAATATTTTAGAATAACCCGTTGTTTAAGGCATCCCAGAAAAATAGCAAATAAGTCCCCTGGTTTAAAAACTTTCAACACCTTTGAAACACTATAAAATCATGCTCTGTGTGACAATGAATCCATTAGTCAGGTTCCTTGTAATGCTCAGACACTTGCCCACTGTACGGCTGCTTTACACCTGCTAAGGAATGATCTTCACACACTAAGTATGCTTAGTTCAATTTAAACTTGGGCGCATATCTGTGAACATGAATTATTTAAATCCCTGAAGTCTTTGGGGGAAAAAGACATTTTAAAACTTTTTAAAATAATAACTTAAATCCAGACACATTAACTCCACAGAGGGGGAAACATATCAGTTCATGCCTCTTGGATCAAAAATATGACTGAAAAAAATTTTTTAATATATTTTTGTTGAATATAATTTGCATACAGGGAAATACCAAAATGTTAATTGTGTCTGTCAAGGTTTTAACAAATGCATACTAATGCCTGCGAGGCACGGAATGCTTTCATCACCACGGAAATTTTCCTCTGTCCCTTCCCAGTTAAAACCCTGCCTGAAGAAATAGCATAATCTGTTTTGCCTGCTCTAGAGCATTATATAAATAGAATCTTACAATAAGGACTTTGTTGGGTCTCTCTTCTCTCATTCAGCAGAGTTTTGGTGAATTTTAGAGCAGCAAATCTCAAGGTTCACCGATGTTGTTGGATGTTTCGGCCATTTGTTCCTTTTTATTATTGAGTAGTATTTAACTGGAGAAGGCAATGGCACCCCACTCCAGTACTCTTGCCTGGAAATCCATGGACGGAGGAGCCTGGAAAGCTGCAGTCACGAAGAGTTGGACATGACTGAGCGACTTCACTTTCACTTTTCACTTTCGTGCACTGGAGAAGGAAATGGCAACCCACTCCAGTGTTCCTGCCTGGAGAATCCCAGGGATGGGGAAGCCTGGTGGGCTGCCGTCTATGGGGTCACACAGAGTTGGACACGACCGAAGCGACTTAGCAGCAGCAGCAGCAGTATTTAACTGTATGACTATACCACATTTTGTTACTCTGCTTTTTGGTTGGTGTACTGCTCTATATCCGGTTTGGGGTTATTGCAAATAAAAGTTATGGTACCTAGGAGTGCAGTTGCTGAGTTGAGAAGTATGATAAGTATATGCTTAACTTCATAAAAAATTGCCAAACTGTTTTCCAGAAATTTTATACTATTTAAAACACCCAACACTATATTATTTAACACAATGGATTCAGCCATAAAAAAGAATGAAATAATGCCATTTGCAGCAAGATGAATGGGTCTAGAGATGATATGCTAAGTGAAGTAAGTCAGACAGAAAAAGACAAATGTATGATATCACCTACACGTGGAATCTTTAAAAATGATACAAATGAATTTATTGACAAAACAGATATAGACTCACAGGCATGGAAAACAACTTATGGTTATCAAAGGGGAAAAGGGAAGAGGGATAAATTAGGAATTTGGGATTAATAGATACACACTACTATGTATAAAATAAAAGCAAGGACCTACTGTATAGCACAGGGAACTATATTCAATATCTTGCAATAAACTATAATGTAAAAGAAACTGAAATATATATATATATAACTGAATTATTCTACTATATATCTGAAACTAACACAAAGTGTAAATCAACTATATTTCATTAAAAATTTAAAGAAAAAGTCCTTTTAAGATAACATTTCTTCTTGATATTGTATGGGACCGCAATAACCCACTACTTTGTACTTACAGATTTGGAGTATGCAAATTGTCACTAACATGTCATTTAACGTACAGCCCTCTGTCTGAAAAAACCCATATAACTGTGCTTTGAATTCTAATGGACAGAACTGTTCTCACAGTTTCCTAAGAATCTGTTACCTGTTATGATTCTCAATTTGGCTTGAATACAATTTTTCATTCCTTTCTTAGATCAACTGATTAATTTTTCATTGACAGTTTTTTTTTTTTCTGGTAGAAAAAAAATCTTTTTATAACCACATCCTGCATCTTGCACACTCAAGGCCCCTGAAGTAGAAGCAAAAATGAAACAAAATGATTAACTGAGAGCCCCAAGCTTTTGTAGAACAACAGGGAACCCACAGAAACAATTTGCTGACAGCCCACTGAGCTTGCGCAGGTGTTCTGAGGAACTTAGAATGACCATAGTGAACTTTAGATGTTATAGGCTGAAAGCTCACAGCATGCAACACAACACAAAAAATACTTCTGAATCTGTACATGTGATCAATAAAAAGTACGATGGACAGTCTCACCTGCACAAAGAACTGAAATTTAGAATTACTTTTCACCAATCACTCCCAAGCCTCCTCTCCCTTCTACTCTCTGCTTCCACAATTAATACTGCACTCAGAAAGATGATGGGGAGCTATCTGAGCATTGCTGTCTGACTACTCTCCTTGCTTGGCTGGAGAAATGGCAGAATAGCCATTTCTCTTCCTGCAGAAGACTCTTGCCTCTGTATTTATTCTTTCTGTTATGCAAAGACAAGGTGCCCACTTGCTGGGTTACTCTTTCTAGTGTATTTTTGTTGAGAATACTTTCTGTAGCCAGAATCTTGTGTGTTTATTTTCTTAATGGGGAACTTTTATGACCAGAAGATTTAATTTAGTTTTTTTTAAGTCTTTATTGAATTTGTTACAATATCATTTCTGCTTTTTATGTTTTGGTTTTTTGGCAGTGAGGCAGGTGGGATCTTAACTCCCTGACCACGGATCTCGAACCTGAACCCACACTCCCTGCAGTAGAAGGCAAAGTCTTAACCACTGGAATGCCAATGAAGTCCCAATATTTAGTTTTGATGATGTGTGGTTTGTCAATATTTTTCTTGGAAGGTTAATGCTTCCTGAGTATTAACCCCAAATTCTGCTACCACTATATTGGCGTGAGCAGAAGTGTGTGGTTGAACAGGGATAAGTGAAAGTACAAAATTTTCATTTACCAGAGTAAAGAGTCAAAAAACAATCTAGGATTAAAAATTCTGTTCTATTTAGAAGTAAAACATAATGTGGCATTTAGAAATATAAAGAGAAACAAGAAAGTGTTAAAATTAATTGATAGGAAATATCACCTTGGAATAGGATTCACACACAAGCATATGTGGCTGCTTTTGTTTCAGTCGTGAATCTTTGTATATTATTTAGCTTGTGAAAAATTATGTACACAGATTATTTTCATTAAAAAAGAGACAAACTTAACAGCATAGAATCCTCTTTTGTGTGGGTCTCATAGAAAGATCTGTAATGTAACTTTTCTTCTTGATAATTTTTATGCTGAAACATAATTTCTCAATTTGAAAATTAGTGAGATTTTAATCCTTTTATTTTATTTTAATTTTATTTTATTTTTTAACTTTACAATATTGTATTGGTTTTGCCATATATCAAAATGAATCCACCACAGGTATACATGTGTTCCCCATCCTGAACCCTCCTCCCTCCTCCCTCCCCATACCATCCCTCTGGGTCGGGAGAGGGTGGGATGATTTGGGAGAATGGCATTGAAACATGTATAATATCGTATATGAAACGAGTCGCCAGTCCAGGTCTGATGCACGATAATCCTTTTATTTTTAAGTAAGGAGAGGAAAACCATTTGTAGGGAAAAAAAATCACATGAATAGGTTGAACTGTGCTTTATTTTGTAATACCAACTCTTAAGGTTAGATCGTCATGACAACATTCTAAATAAATGGCCCCCTCTTTCTAATATCTTGTACAGGTAAAAACACCATTATGGCAACAACTAGAAAGGAAAAGAGGTCACAATGATAGCTGAACAGGCATACTTATAAGCAGGAACTTCAATCCTTTTTACAAGACTTCATGAGGAAAGAAATTTAAATGGGTTGGAAATAATGAGAAAAGAAAAGAGAAGGTTAGTATATGATCTAGTTAGAAACTTTTCAGTATCTTCTGGTACTAAGTCACTTCAGTCGTGTCCGACTCTGTGCGACCCCATAGACAGCAGCCCACCAGGCTCCCCCATCCCTGGGATTCTCCAGGCAAGAACACCGGAGTGGATTGCCATTTCCTTTTCCAATGCAGGAAAGTGAAAAGTGAAAGTGAGATTGCTCAGTCGTGTCTGACTCTTAGCGACCCCAAGGACTACAGCCTAACGGGCTCCTCCATCCATGGGATTTTCCAGGCAAGAGTACTGGAGTGGGGTGCCACTGCCTGCTACAAAGCACCATCCCTCACCTCAGAGTTTAAGACCAAAGAAACACCATATTTTGTTACCTTTTGTTGTGTAGTCACTAAGTCGTGTCCAACTCTTTGCAACCCCATGGACTGTAGCCTGCCAGGCCCTTTTGTCCATGATTTTCTCAGGCAAGAATACTGGAGTGGGTTGCCATTTCCTTCCCCAGGGGACCTTCCCAACCCAGGGATTGACCCCAAGTCTCCTGCAATGCAGGCAGATTCTTTACCACTCAGCCACTAAGGAAGCCCTTATCCTCCTAGTTCAGTTCAGTTCAGTTCAGTCGCTCAGTCGTGTCCAACTCTTTGCGACCTCATGAATCGCAGCACACCAGGCCTCCCTGTCCATCACCATCTCCCGGAGTTCACTCAAACTCATGTCCATTGAGTCAATGATGCCATCCAGCCATCTCATCCTCTGTCATCCCCTTTACCTCCTGCCCTTAATCCCTCCCAGCATCAAGGTCTTTTCCAAAGAGTTAAGTCTTCGCATGAGGTGGCCAAAGTACTGGAGTTTCAGCTTTAGCATCATTCCTTCCAAAGGAATCCCAGGGCTGATCTCCTTTAGAATAGACTGGTTGGATCTCCTTGAAGTCCAAGGGACTCTCAAGAGTCTTCTCCAACACCACAGTTCAAAAACATCAACTCTTTGGTGCTCAGCTTTCTTTACAGTCCAACTCTCGCATCCATACATGACCACTGGAAAAACCATAGCCTTGACTAGACGGACCTTTGTTGGCATAACAAATCTTTAAAAATATTTCCACTTTTATTTGATCACAGAGAAAAGTATTTGAGAGACAAGAGCTTTATGAGCCATCTCTTTGAACTAGATGGTCTCAAGAAGAAAAGACAGATATGCAATGAAATTTCCCCTTTTCTCTCACCTCCTTCCACTTGATGGTGTGATCACTCACTTAGAGCCAGACATCCTGGAATGTGAAGTCAAGTGGGCCTTACAAGCATCACTACGGACAAAGCTAGTGGAAGTGATGGAATTTCAGTTGAGCTATTTCAAATCCTGAAAGATGATGCTGTGAAAGTGCTGCACTCAATATGTCAACAGATTTGGAAAACTCAGCAGTGGCCACAGGACTGGAAAATATCAGTTTTCATTCCAGTCCCAAGGAAAGGCCATGCCAAAGAATGCTCAAACTACCACACAATTGCACTTATCTCACACGCTAGTAAAGTAGTGCTCAAAATTCTTTAAGCCGGGCTTCAGCAATACGTGAACCGTGAACTTCCTGATGTTCAAGCTGGTTTTAGAAAAGGCA
The DNA here is from genome assembly GCF_000754665.1 of Bison bison bison. Taxonomy (NCBI): domain Eukaryota; kingdom Metazoa; phylum Chordata; class Mammalia; order Artiodactyla; family Bovidae; genus Bison; species Bison bison. Next base: position 9,040 of record NW_011494920.1, on the reverse strand, counting down.
GAGGAACCAGAGATCAAATTGCCAACATCTGCTGGATCATCAAAAAAGCAAGAGAGTTCCAGAAAAACATCTATTTCTACTTTATTGACTATGCCAAAGCCTTTGACTGTGTGGATCACAACAAACTGTAGGAAATTCTGAAAGAGATGGGAATGCCAGACCACCTGACCTGCCTCTTGAGAACCCTGTATGCAAGTCAGGAAGCAAGAGTTAGAACTGGACATGGAACAACAGACTGGTTCCAAATAGGAAATGGAGTATGTCAAGGCTGTATACTGTCACCCTGCTTATTTAACTTATCTGCAGAGTACATCATGAGAATGCTGGGCTGGAGGAAGCACAAGCTGGAATCAAGACTGCTTGGAGAAATATAAATAACCTCAGATATGCAGATGACACCACCCTTATGGCAGAAAGTGAAGAGGAACTAAAAAGCCTCTTGATGAAAGTGAAAGAGGAGAGTGAAAATGTTGGCTTAAAGCTCAACATTTAGAACACTAAGATCATGGCATCTGGTCCCATCACTTCATGGCAAATAGATGGGGAAACAGTGGTTGACTTTATTTTTCTGGGCTCCAAAATCACTGCAGATGGTGATTGCAGCCATGAAATTAAAAGATGCTTACTCCTTGGAAGGAAAGTTTTGACCAACCTATACAACATATTGAAAAGCAGAGACATTACTTTGCCAACAAAGGTCCATCTAGTCAAGGCTATGGTTTTTCCAGTGGTCATGGATGGATGTGAGAGTTGGACTGGGAAGAAAGCTGAGCGCCGAAGAATTGATGCTTTTGAACTGTGGTGTTGGAGAAGACTCTTGAGAGTCCCTTGCACTGCAAGGAAATCCAACCAGTCCATCCTAAAGGAGATTAGTTCTGAATGTTCATTGGAGGGACTGATGTTGAAGCTGAAACTCCAATACTTTAGCCACCTGATGCAAAGAGTTGACTTATTTGAAAAGACCCTGATGCTGGGAGGGATTGGGGGCAAGAGGAGAAGGGGACGACAGAGGATGAGATGGCTGGATGGCATCACTGACTTGATGGATGTGAGTCTGAGTGAACTCCAGGAGTTGGTGATGGATAGGGAGGCCTGTCGTGCTGCTGTTCATGGGGTTGCAAAGAGTCGGACATGACTAAGCGACTGACCTGAACTGAACTGAACTGAACCACCTGATGTGTCAAGAATTGCTGAGCAATTAGATCCTTTTGTTTGTTTTTCAGGATTTCAAAAGAAAATTAAATAGAATTCTCCTACTTATTGATGCCAACATTTCTTTCTTTGAGTAGTCTACAATTTTTTTTTTAGTCTTAAGCACCTCTTGGAGTTGATGCAATGCACGTGGCCTTGACTGAGGATAATTTTCTTGGAGTCTTTTTCTAAAAGGAGTGAGTACTTTTTTAACTTGAATATTCTTCCCTAGGGTAAAGAAGTGACATCTGTGAGCTCTTATCTTACATTTTCTTTAAAATAATTTGGCATTATTAAAGGAGGGAGTCCCATAAACTTTATTCTCTTCCCATTTAAAATACACCAAAAAAATGAAAATGAACTCTAATTTATGGAAATAGAGAAAGTATACTCTTAGGTACCTAAATGGTTTGGTTCAGTTGAGATGAATGTTGACTATCTGATTATTACATAAGTTCTGCTGGCTCTTCTTAGAGGAAAACTCTTTTAGAGTTATTGTGTTGCTTCTGTTGGTGCAGACCCAAATCTCAGTGACACCAACATCAACGAGCTCACAAGAGGATGACAGTTTAAAGTTTTACAAGGAGACTTGTATCTGCCATGGGACCAGACACATGCATCCTCAGGCCAGCATCTTCTCTTTCTTTAGGCAAGATAGTAGGAAGCCAGCTTTTATTCAAAGATTTGCTCCTGGAGCAGCAAGTCAGAGCAAAGGGAGCAAATAAAATTTAGTGAAGTTTGGGATCTGAGAAGCTGGTACATGTGTTACAGAAAAAGGAATATACCCATCTCTGGCAGTGAATAATTCAAACCTCAATCAAGGAAGACTTTCTGTAGGGAGCAAACACATGAGCCTCTCCAACATCTATTTGCTTCTGGATTCTTCTTTATCTTTTCTCCATTTATGACCAAAGACAGTAAAGCATCTGTCTACAATGTGAGAGACCTGGGTTTGATCCCTGGGTTGGGAAGATTCCTTGGAGAAGGAAATGGCAACCCACTCCAGTACTCTTGCCTTGAAAATCCCATGGATGGAGGAGCTTGGTGCAGGCTACTATTCATGGGGTGGCAAAGAGTCGGCTCGACTGAGAGACTTCACTTTCACTTTCTTTCTTATCATGAGCACACTCCTTTCTCAGTTATGGTAGCTCTATCCATTCAGTTATATTCTATTCATTGCTTTTTTGTTTTGTTTTGTTTAAGCCTTTGAAAAATTCTGAATTCATCATTCTCTGCAGTGTAATACTTTTCCCTTATATTTTCTTCCAAATCTAAAATTTAAAGTCCTTTTTCCACATACCAATTTGTTCATTTCACTAATACTAGCAGAATGTTCTTGGTCTGCTCAAGTAACAAGAATAACAGATAGATGAAGAATAAAGAAAAGAGAGAGTCAAGAGACGGTTGTAAGTATATATGTGGAAGAATAATCATTTAATAAAAAGAAAATGGTAAATTCGAGAAGGGATAATTAGCAGATACTCCATCCATCTCACTTTGAATTATTTTAAAATTGTTTCAAAAACTAGAATATAAACAGAAACCTACCTGTAGTAAAGTTACCTTACTTGAATTAGGGCTGAGGAAATCCTTTCCAAGCAAGACACAATGACTTGAACCATGTATAAAATATTTGGTCTGTTTGACCACAACTATATTGACATAAAAAAAGTGTCTTATCAAAAACATGACAAATGTGCTTGATAATATGCTCAATATGCTCTGAGTTCTTTTCATGCTCACAGCCCTTTTGAAGGAAGTAGGCATAGATTTTTAAATTTCAGTACTCACCCACTCTCTACCCTAGGTTTCACTAATGAGAGAGGATGCACAAAAGAAATGATAAAAAAAAAAGTAAAGTTGTTGGTCTAATTAATATTTTCCAGTGATATATACCAACATGCCTTCATCCCCATCACATAAACACTGATGCACTGGAACAAGCTGACATCATGGCTTAGACAGGAGTATTAGGGATGACTTTTTATTTCTTAACCTCTAATCTTTGAACCGGAAACCTGAAACCAAGACAAAGAATTGTGGTTTCAGCTAACCACCCTACTCAATCAGAACAAGGAGAGTGAGAGCATGGCTGATTCAAAAAACATCTAGACATACAGTCAGGCCCAGACTTAAATGCAAGGTGCTGGAAGAATGAGACAAGCCAGAATTTTTAATTTATAGATCCAAGCTACTAGTGGAAAGAGCCTTCTGATCAATTAGCCATTCTTCCTCTCAAGAGATGGTGGAGAATGAAGTGGAGAAAGGTCAGTTGTATTTTCTCCAACACATTCCCCTAAATGAAGAAGCTGGGGCATACTCAGTCTTTCTTATGGGAATGGGCAGAACTGGGAAAAGAGGATGGTCCCATTCAACAATACTGCCTCTTTCAGTTCAGTTCAGTTCAGTCGCTCAGTCGTGTCGGACTCTGCAACCCCATGAACTGCAGCATGCCAGGCCTCCCTGTCCATCAGCAACTCCCGGAGTCCATCCAAACCCATGTCCATCGAGTCAGTGATGCCATCCAACCATCTCATCCTCTGTTGTCCCCTTCTCCTCCTGCCCTCAATCTTTCACAGCATCAGGGTCTTTTCAAATGAGTCAGCTCTTCTCATGAGGTGGCCAAAGTACTGGAGTTTCAGCTTCAACATCAGTCCTTCCAATGAATACCCAGGACTGATCTCCTTAGGATGGACTGGTTGGATCTCCTTGCAGTCCAAGGGACTCTCAAGAGTCTTCTCCAACACCACAGTTCAAAAGCTGTCT
>NW_011494920.1:0-2723 GCF_000754665.1 Bison bison bison | reverse complement strand
AAAAAAAAAACACAAAAACACTAAATTGAAAAAATATATGCACCCCAATGTTCACAGCAGCACAATTTACAGTAGTTAGGGTGTGGAAGCCACCTAGGTGTCCATCAAGAGATGAATGAGTGGGAAGATGTGGTACGTATATACAATGGAATACTACTTAGCCATAAAAAAGAATGAAAGGTTGCCATTTGCGGCCACATACATGGACTTGGCAGGTAAAATGTTAAGTGAAATAAGTCAGAGAAAGACAAGTGCTACATGAGCTCACTTACATGTGGAATCTAAAAAAGTACAATGAACTAGCGAATTACAGCAAAAAAAAAACAAAAAGAAGAATCAGACACAGATACAGAGAATAAACTACTGGTTACTACTGGGGAGAAGGAGGGGGAGGGGCAATGGGGGGAAAGGGGTTATTACAAGATTATATGAAATCATGAGCATGAAACTTCTGAAAATTGTAAAACCTTATAGAATCAAAAGAATTTTCCATTTAATAAAAAAAATCAGTAAAATAAAAGTGTCATGACCTTTCAGCGGTTGTACAATCAAATGGCTGCATAGAGTAGGGAGTTACATAGATGTGAAAACCAGGAATGTGATGGGGTCTATGACTGCAGAGAGCCTATCCTATTGATGTTGGACTAAGTTGAGTGCTTTATAGAACCACAAGTGGCCTCAAAAAGTCAACAGCATTTTTCAGAAATGTCTGAAATGTCAAGGACACAAAAGAATTTAAGCTACTCTCAAAGACTACCAGAAAAGCCATGGGGCTTGCACTCTTGATCACTTTTCCCGTAATACAGCAGCTGGGTGCCGGAGAAACCATCTAAATTCCCAGGCAGATTGTTTAGGATCAGCCTCTCTCTGGACCCTGCCTTGCTTTTCAAACACCAATCATCATTTCGGTTTGATTAATTTTCTTGTATGTGATTGATGGTCCTTAAAACCAAATCATCTGGAGTAACAATTTTGTCCTAAAGTTATTTGGGGAACAGCTGTACAGAAAAGGGCAAATTATTAGTCCTTGGGGAAGACAATGGCGAGGAAAAAATGAAAAATAATTCTGTATTTGTTCTAACAGAGAACAATCTGTGCAGCTCTTTTACGGTCAAAAGATCAGAAAAATTTTACTCCAGTATGAGCTTAGAATGACAGATGTATACACCAAAAAGGATGCTTGCCTTTTTCCACTCTTCTGTAAGAGTCAGGGAGCCTGAAACAATAATAGGAACAGAGGAAAAGTACTCAAGAGAAAATGATGAGGGCAGAGATGACAGATAAAAAAAAATCCTGAAGTCAGGGTAAAGGACATTTGAATGTCCTTCACCAAGCTTTTTGGTCAGTGTCTACTCATCCTTTACATTTTTGATGTTCCCTTCTTCAAGAGATGCTTTATCCTCCATCAGGGTCTTTTCAGGATGCTTGAGTTCCTGGGACTTCCCTGGTGGTCCAAGGTTTAAGACTCTATGCTTCCAGTGCAAGAGGTGTGGGTTTGATCCCTTACCAGGGAACTAAGATTCCACATTCCACAGGATGTGCCCAAAATTCTTTAAAAATGAAAAAAAAAATCTTTTGAGTTCCTCTAACATTCCCAAGAATAAATCTTACAGTACACTTCCACTTAGGACTCTATTGAATTAGAGATAGGCGGAAGTATGTCTCTGCATCCTTTTTCCCCATCCTGTCCTCTTTGAAGTCTGGGGAGTTTTGAAAAGTGGAAAACTCAGAGTTATGACACTCAAAGTTCTGTAGTACACATGATAGAGACTAAGGGAAACTGCTGTTGTGATTTTGTATTTGCAAAGAATGTCTAATAGTAGGGTACCTATCAGATGGTAAATTTGCTGTCGAAATTTGTTGGCCATGAAATAAATTCTATTAGCCATTCTAGCAATGATTTCCATAAACTTCAATAATTTCTAGAATCAAAGAATATGCTGCTACTGCTACTGCTGCTGCTAAGTGGCTTCAGTCGTGTCCGACTCTGTGCGACCCCATAGACGGCAGCCCACCAGGCTCCCCCGTCCCTGGGATTCTCCAGGCAAGAACACTGGAATGGGTTGCCATTTTCTTCTCCAGTGCATGAAAGTGAAAAGTGAAAGTGAAGTCGCTCAGTCATGTCTGACTCTTAGCGACCCCATGGCCTGCAGCCTACCAGGCTCCTCCGTCCATGGGATTTTCCAGGCAAGAGTACTGGAGTGGGGTGCAATTGCCTTCTCCTCAAAGAATATACTGCTGCCCAATTTATGGCTAAGACCAATCTCTAGGTTCTTCCTGTTCTCAAAGGGCATAGTAGGCAATTTATATCAAGGTGATAATTGAATTAGTGAAAAAAATAATATGATACTTGTGTAAGCATTTTTATTTTTAGAGATTTGTTCCTCAAATTGTTTCTTTGAGGTCCTATCAACAAACTCTACTCTGTTATATTTTCTGTTCTCTAATTACCAATAGCCAACTATATGCATGGCCATGTATGTTCTAAGTCACTTCAGTTGTGTCTGACTCTGCAACCCCGTGAACCGCAGTCCGCCAGGGTCCTCTATCCATGAGATTTCCCAGGCAAGAATACTGGAGTGGGTTGCCACGCCCTCCTCCAGGGGATCTTCCCAACCCAGGGATCCAACCCACATCTCTTAGGTCTCCTGCATTGGCAGGCAGGTTCTTTACCACTTACACCACCTGAGAAAGCCATACATGGCTATATATATATATATATA
>NW_011494919.1:9788961-9789526 GCF_000754665.1 Bison bison bison | reverse complement strand
CATGATGTACTCTGCATATAAGTTAAATAAGCAGGGTGACAATATAGAGCCTTGATGTACTCCTTTTCCTATTTGAAACCAGTCTGTTGTTCCATGTCCAGTACTAACTGTTATTTCCTGACCTGCATACAGCTTCCTCAAGAGGCAGGTCAGGTGGTCTGGTATTCCCATCTCGTTCAGAATTTTCCACAGTTTATTGTGGTCCACACAGTCAAAAGCTCTGGCATAGTCAGTAAAGCAGAAATAGATGTTTTTTCTGGAAATCTTTTGCTTTTTTGGTGATCCAGTGGATGATGACACTTTGGTCTCTGGTTCCTCTGCGTTTTCTAAAACTAGCTTGAACATCTGGAAGTTCACGGTTCATGTATTGCTGAAGCCTGGCTTGGAGAATTTTGACATTACTTTACTAGCGTGTGAGATGAGTGCAGTTGTGCGGTAGTTAGAGCATTCTTTGGCATTGCCTTTCTTTGGGATTGGAATGAAAACTGACCTTTTCCAGTCCTGTGGCCACTGCTGATTTTTCCAAATTTGCTGACATATTGAGTGCAGCACTTTTACAGTATCA
>NW_011494919.1:9756711-9785526 GCF_000754665.1 Bison bison bison | reverse complement strand
GTGCACTGGGACGACCCAGAGGGATGGTATGGGGAGGGAGGAGGGAGGAGGGTTCAGGATGGGGAACACATGTATACCTGTGGCGGATTCATTTTGATATTTGTCAAAACTAATACAATTATGTAAAGTTTAAAAATAAAATAATAAAAAAAAAGGGGGGGGATTAGATCTGGTAGACAGAGTGCCTGATGAACTATGGATGGAGGTTCATAACATTATTCAGCAGGCAGGGATTAAGACCATCCCCAAGGGAAAAAAAAAATGCAAAAAGGCAAAATGGCTGTCTGAGGAGGCCTTACAAATAGCTGAGAAAAGAAGAGTAGTGAAAGGCAAAGGAGAAAAGGAAAGATATGCCCATTTGAATGCAGAGTTTCAAAGTATAGCAAGATGAGATAAGAAAGCTTTCCTCAGTGGTCAATGCAAAGAAATAGAGGAAAACAATAAAAATGGAAAAGACTAGAGATATCTTCAAGGAAATTAGAGATACCAAGGGAACATTTCATGCAAAGATGGGTACTATAAAAGACAGGAATGGTCTGGACCTAACAGAAGCAGAAGATATTAAAAATATATGGCAGGAATACACAGAAGAACTATACAAAAAAGATCTTCATGACCCAGATAACCACGGTGGTGTGATCATTCACCTAGAGCCAGACATCCTGGAATGTGGAGTCAAATGAGCTTTAGGAAGCATCACTACGAAGAAAGCTAGTGGAGATGGTGGAAATCCAGTTGATTTTTTTCAAATCCTAAGAGACATGAAAAGTGTCTTTTCACAGTGAAAAGACAGTGAAAGTGCTGCACTGATCATGCCAGCAAATATGGAAACCTCAACAGTGCCCACAGGACTTTAGTTTTCATTCCAATCCCAAAGAAAGACAATGCCAAAGTTTTCAAAGTACCGCACAGTTGAACTCATCTCACACGCTAGCAAAGTAATGCTCAAAATCCTCCTAGCTACGCTTCAACAGTACACAAATCCTGAACTTCCAGATGTTCAAGCTGGATTTACAAAGGCAAAGGAACCAGAGATCAAATTGCAATCATTGAAAAAACAAGAGAGTTACAGGAAAACATCTACTTTGCTTTATTGACTACACCAAAATCTTTGACTGTGTGGATCACAAGAAACTGGATAATTCTGAAAGAGATGGGAATACAAGACCACTTGACCTGCCTCCTGAGATATCTGTATGCAGGTCAAGAGGCAACAGTTAGAAGTGGACATGGAACAATAGACTGATTCCAAATAGGAAAAAGAGTACATCAAGGCTGTATATTATCACCCTGCTTATTTAACTTATATGCAGAGTACATCATGCGAAATGCCAGGCTGGATGAAGCACAAGCTGGAATCATATCAATAACCTCAGATATGCTGATGATACCACACTTATGACAGAAAATGAAGAACTAAAGAGGCTCTTGATGAAACTGAAAGAGGAGAGTTAAAAAGTCAGCTGAAGCTCAATATTCTGAAAACTAAGATCACGGCATCCAGTCCCATCACTTCATGGCAAATAGATGGGGAAACAATGGAAACTGACAGACTTCATTGTCTTGGGTTCCAAAATACTGAAGATGGTGACTGCCGCCATGAAATGAAAAGACGCTTGCTCCTTGGAAGAAAAGCTATGATCAACATAGACAGCATATTAAAAAACAGAAATGTTACTTTGCCAACAAAGGCCTGTCTTGTCAAAGCTATGGTTTTTCCATTAGTCATGTATGGATGTCAGAGTTGGGCTATAAAGAATTCTGAGTGCCAAAGAATTGATGCTTTTTGAACTATGACATTGGAAAAGACTCTTAAGAGTCCCTTGGAGTGCGAGGAGATCCAACCAGTCTATCCTAAAGGAAATAAGTCCTAAATATTTGTTGGAAGGACTGATGCTGAAGCTGAAACTCCAATCCTTTGTCCACCTGATGCGAAGAACTGACTCATTGGAAAAGACCCTGATTGTGGGAACAATTGAAGGTAGGAGGAGAAGGGGACAACAGGGGATGAGATGGTTGGATGGCATCACCATCTCTATGGACATGAGTTTGAATAAGCTCCGGGAGTTTCTGATGGACAGGGAAGCTTGGCATGCTTGCAATCCATGGGGTCCCAAAGAGTTGGACACAACTTACTGAATGAATAAGACTTCTTTACAGGCCTTTATGTTTCATTACAATTTTGTCTGATGACTGACATCAGATGCATACACAAACAGATTCCATTTCTTGAAAAGTGTTAGGTGGTCTGTGAAACCACTTCCCAGTGACCAGATACAACTCAGGTAATCACTGAAGTTATCCCTAGGATATAAAGCAAATTAACACACATTTATTCTCGAAAATTTACAAGGGAGTTCCCTGGTGGTCCAGTGGTTAGGACTCAGCACTTTCACTGCTAGGCCTGGCTTTAGTCCCTGGTCAGAGAGCTAAGTTCAGCAAGCCATTCATCATTGTTGTAAATAAATAATTTTGATTTTTCTTTTTTTTTAAATCTACTGAATATCAGGAAGAGAAAAGGAGTGACCATATGAGTCCAGACATGGTCTGTTCTCTGTCTCCATGCATATCCCTTGTTCCATTCTGGGCAGCTGTGGCCAAAATGGGGGGTCTCTCTTTCTACCCAGCTCTAAGTTAAATCCTGGAATCTCTAGAAATATATATTACAAGCATTCCTCACTACCCTAGTTGCTTGTTGCTTAAGCCAAACTCCAGATGAAACCTTACTGCAGTGCACAAACCTGTCACTGTACCTAATTCAGGTAAGGAAAACTCAAAGTACTTTTGCAGTTGCCCTCACTCAGGCTCACTCATAGGTTAGAGGTACCACACTAGGAAGGTCAAGGTTCTGAGAAGATCAGAGGCTGTAGCCTCCTTTTAGCATCCCATTTATATCCTAGGTATGTCATTAGAAGAAGAGCATGCAAGTGTCCCCAACCCCATATTTAGAGCAGTGGCTCAGAATTTTTTCCTAATGAAAGATTTAAGCCATAAGAACAGAGATCAGAGAGTTCTCCCAAAAAGAATTGGCTTTATTTTGAACAGCACTTAGAGAAGATTTAGTCTAGGGCCCTTTCAGAAACAAGAGCTTTTGATTAGTAAGCAGCCAACAAATGGTTAATATATCTTCATGAGAATGAGCTAAGCTTCAGATCAGTTAGTTTACCAGAGACAAGGTAAAAAGACAGCTAAGTTGATCCCTTCTAGAAGCAGGAAAAGAAAAAAAAAAAAAAAAAGAAAAATTTCAAGATACCTTCAAAAACTACCTGTGCAAAGGAACCCAAGTTAAAGTAGATCACTGTGTATTAATTTATGTTCCTGGGCATTGATAGAAACAATATAACAAGGAGATAACAATTAATGAGCCTTACATCTGAGTGTGATGCCAACACAAGAAGTCAACAGAAATCAGTGAATGAGACTTACATAGAGCCCGGGCACCAGTGCCAAGACTCCGCCCTGCCAGTGCAGGAAACATAAGAGACATGGATTTGATCCATGGGTTGGGAAGAGCCTCTGGAGAAGGAAATGGCAACAAGCTCCAGTATTCTTGCCTTGAAAATCCCATGGACATAGAAGCCTGGCGGCCTATAGTCTGTGTTTCACAAAGAGTCTAACACAACTGAGCACGCATAGCTAAAACCACTATCAATACAGGTACCTGTGTTCTAAGTCACTTTCATCCTGTCTGACACTTTGCAGCCCTGTGGACTGTAGCCCGCCAGGTTCCTCTGTCCATGAGATTCTCCAGGAAGGAATACTGGAGTGGGTTGCCATGCCCTTCTTTAGGAGATCTTCCATACTCAGGGATCAGATCTGTGTCTCTTTCATCTCCTGCATTGGCAGGTGGGTCTTTACCACTTGTGCCACCTGGGAAGCCCATCAATGCGGGGGACCCTGTATGTTCAAGGCTGTGCCACTGAGGTGAGACATTAGAGGCTTTACAAGGCAAAGGAAACAGTTGCCACAAAAATAGATCAGCCAATACACTAAACAAATGAACAGATAAACAACAGCAAAGTAGCAAGTCCCAGAAGCCTCGTAAAAGAAATATTAGAGGGAAATTGAAATCCACAGCCAAAAGTGAACACCAGTAAAAGTGATTATGTAAATCAAAATACAATAAATGTATAATGTGTCTCCTTTCCTCTCTTTGCTGATTTTTAAAATGAATTGTGTGAAACAGCTTGTATATAATTGTCTGGATCCATAATGCATAGAAATGTAATATACTTTTTAGTAAGAACATAATGGAAATAGGTAAAAGCAAATCTGTATTGGACTCAGGAAATGATACCATATGGTACATCAAATCCATAAATACAAATGAAAGGAACCAAAATGATATGTGAGCAGGTTAATGTAACAACCTCTATAAATATATACTTACTGTCAATTTTCTATATAAACTTTTGTAAATGATATACAATTGTATATAGTAATAACTGTTATAATATATGGCAGACAAATCCAGCTACCTTGGTAATAGCATTATATTTTGAATGGATTACAGAATCTAATTAAAGGCAGATTTCCAGGCTGAATAGAAAACAAACAAGATCCATATATAGGCTCCCTATGGGAAACACACTTTAAATCCAGATATACAATTAGATTGAAAGTAAACTAATTAAATAAATAAAAACATATCATTGCAAGCAGAAGCCATAAGAAAGCAAGAAAGGCTATACTAGTATCAGATAATACAGACTTAAATATTTCATCTCTGTGCGAAGCTTTTACTCTTAAAATTTAAGTTTCAAACAGTATATTATGTTGGAAAGACTATTGTAGAGAAAGTAGCATTATAGGGATAACTTAAAACCGAAACTTTAGATAGATGAACCTTTTTCTTTCTGAATTATTGTGAGTTATCATTTAGTTTTCTTCCTTCCTTTACTTTTTTCTTTCTCTTTTATCTTTCTTTCCTTCCTTCCTCCTTTTTGTTTTGCCTTAAAATTTCAGGTTTAACATTATATATCTGAAATTCAAAATTCTGAACTATAATTTTGATGATCATATTTTATCATTTTATATAAAGACTTTTTAATACATTTTTTCACATCTTCATGAATGTTACCAAATTGAATGTCAAATATATATTTAAACACTTTTCATGTAAGTCTAATCTACTATTGTTCAACTATGAGTAAGGCATTGGTTAATCAACAAAAATGATTATTTTGCTCAACATATCATTTGAAAATACTTTATGCATATTGTTAACCAAATAAAAAATAAAAACAAGTCAACACTTAACATGTTTCAAGCATTATCACAGTGGTTTAACATTAATGAATTTAATCTTTACAGCAATCTTGTATATTAGTTTACTTCTGTTTTACAAATGAGGAATCTGAAGTATAGTGATGTTAAATTACACACCTGTGATCACAAAACCAGTAGCTAGTAACTAAAATTTCAACTCAGAAAGTCTGGTTTCAAAATCTGAGATCTAATTTAAAATTCCTATATTCTCAACAAAGAGTCACATTATTTTAAAATATCATTACATTGTGCTGGAAATGTAACCTTTTTGACCTGTTAGGGGAAAGGTTGTTTTCATAGGGTCTAAATATTTTTAATCCAAATGGCTTCTTTTTCATCCTATGAAAATATAATCAATCTAAGTGGCTTATCATTTCCAAACATGAAACTGTGTCTCTTAATTTAATTCTGGAATGTAATTTTGACTTTGACCTGACATACTGTCACAGAGGATTAATTAAATAATTAACAACATAAACTATACATTGAATACCCACTATCCTTAAGGTACCGATATAGTTTTGAACCAGAAGACATGAAATTTTACCATGAAGTTTAAATTACTTCCTCACAATAAAGCCAGTTGTCCATTTAGAAATACAAAATTCATAAGTATTACATGTCTGTTATCAAGGAGGTTATTTTATAATTAGATATCAATTAAATATTAATTTCAATTGTAATTTCTTTTCACTATATAGTTAGAAATAAGTACCCAATTTCATAAAATAAATGGTCCATGCTCCAAAAAAGATGAATGAGAAAAAAATGCATTGACATTTTTGGATGGTATTGAGGTATGCATAGATAGTTATACAAAAGCATTCATTATTGCTACTTCTTAATATAGCATTAAATAACTTCTTTTGATCAATGTCAAAATCAAGGTATAAGAAAACAGATTTATTTTAGAAGATGAGGTAGAACTAAACAAAACCAACTTCATGCTTTTACAGTATTTAATTTCTTCTTGATATTTTTCTCATATATATGTAAGAAATAGTATAAAATATATAAAGGTGTTGAATTTCATATTAGTAAAAAACACTGTAAATTTGCCAACTTCATATTTGAAATTTAAATGAAATTTTCTGAAACTATGTGTTTGACTAATTAATCAGAGGATTTATTTTAAAAGTAATGTTTTAATTTTTTTCACTAGAGAGTTCAAGAGTTAATACAGTATAATTGTTAGTTTATCAGGTTACCAAATTTCATGAAAACATTACCTGGTTAATTTTCTTTCCTAATTCAACTTTTCTAAGTATTCATTGTCAAGGATTCAAAAAATAAATTATGCCATTTTTACACTACCTGTTTTACATATAAATCTATTATTTAGAGTTCTCACAGTGATACCAGCTACTCATTTATCTATTTGTTCAATTTATTATAACTTTTTTAACACCATCACCCTATAATTATACTAAATGACCAAGGTTTTTATGATCTTAATTGATATATGTTTTGTATAGAACCATTCATTTTGTTAGCAAAGGAAAGTCTTGGAGACCCCTCCTCCAAGGAAAGACTCAAAGAAGAGTCCAAGGTCTTACCCATTGCAAGAAAGTTTATTAATGATAAGGAAAGAAAGAACAAGTTGCAAAGAGTTAGACAGGACTGAGTGAGCACACACAGAGAGAATACCTCAGGAGAGAGGTGGGCCATGCCAAGGGAGGGAAGAGCCGTGGAGGGCATAGGTACAGAGTTTTTATGGCAAGATACTTTGCATAATCCGGGAGGTAGTTGATTGGGAGCTGCAGGCTGTATGACCAGATGCTCTACTGTGCATATCCTTCCCATAATTCTTCTGTTGTAAGTAGATGTATGTGTTCATGAAATATATATGAGCGGTTAATGAGTCCAGTGACCACCAAAGGTTACTTTAGGATAGTATGAGGTGTGTGCTTGTGCTAGCGTAGGGAAAGTCCTGCCTGTCTGCCAATGGGGATTTTCTTCTGGGTCCCCTGACTGTGTTGGAGTACTGATAGGGGGCATTAGGGGTGGGGCTTGTAAATTGCTTCATGGGATTAGGTGGCTACTCCATGTTTAGCTGAAGTGGCCACCTCTAGTTGCTTTCAGCTAACTTCCTGCCTAACAGTTTGCATTATTCAAAAAACAATATATTTTATATTTCATAAGTAATTTTACTTTAAAAAAATTAGTATCAGTGTTGATGTATCACTTCTATTATGTTTTACTCTTTTTGTTTAAATACATGTTTAATAATTTAGCAATATCTCATGAAAACATTTTAGAGAACATTTTCAACCACCTTACAATAACAGCATCTAAAATAAATCTGTGTCCTCAGAAACGCATATTGTATGCAAATTTAAGCATATTGGAATGTTGAACAAACCATTGTCCACCAGCAGAGTGTGTCAAAAACCTTGAAGGTAAGAAAATCATTTTTATCTAGGTGCCACTGATGGAATCAGTTAATGAAGAGATTTAAAAATAGTTCATTGACATTATTCAAATTTATTTGTTAATTAATTTACCATTTAGTGATAATGGTAAGGACCTGGAGAAGAGAGCTTAAATACACTTCTATTATAATGTACATTTAAAAATTCAAAGGAAAATAATGCTATATATATGTATGTATAGATATAGATATATAGATATGTATAATGCTTAGTCCCTCAGTCATGTCCAACTCTTTGAGATCCTTTGGACTGTAGCCTGCAATGCTCCTCAGTCCCTGGGATTCTCCAGGCAAGAATGCTGGAGTAGGGTGCTATGCTCTTCTCCAGGGGATTTTCCCAACCCAGGGATCAAACCCATGTCTTCTGTATCTCCTGCATTGCAGGCGGATTCTTTACCAACAGTGCCACCTGGAAGCCCATTAATATGTATACATACATATATATATGACTTCTTTAGTGAAATTACCTGATGCATTTGACATTTTTAGTTGATGTGGATTGATTTCTGCATTTACCAGTTTGTAACAAAGACATACATATTTATGTTTGAACTGTGAAAAAAAAGTTCCAACTTTTACTGATAACAACTTCACCAAAAAACAATAAATGCAGAAGATGATGAAACTATGGTTTTCAGTCACTGAGAAAATATAATCAATAAGTTAAAACCCTGTATAGCATTTCTCTATATTGAAATATCACAGATGTTGAAAGAAGAGAAATGCTTGTGTGCTGATATGAGTTTCATATTCAGTGTTAGAGGGTATAATATCACTCAAAGACAGACTGTTAAATTAAAGATACATATAGATCCTGAGCCAGAGAAGGCAATGACAACCCACTCCAGTGTTCTTGCCTGGAACTGGGTAGGCTGCAGTCCATGGGGTCATTAAGAGTCAGACACGACTGACCGACTTCACTTTCACTTTTCATTGTCATGCATTGAAGAAAGAAATGGCAACCCACTCCAGTATTCTTGCCTGGAGAATCCCAGAGACGGGGGAGCCTGGTGGGCTGCTGTCTATGGGGTTACACAGAGTTGAACACAACTAAAGCGACTTAGCAGCAGCAGCAGCATAGATCCTGAGCAGTCACACCAACATGCACACCTACACACACAGACACAGACACACATACATGCACACAAGCATGTTTAGTCAGTAAACACATTTAACCCAATAAAAAGAGAAAAAAAATAATACAAAGAACAACTTGATAAATAGAAAATAAGATGGTGTGTTTAAACCTAAATCCACAGGTAATTCAATTATAAAAGCACCTTGCCCCAAAGCAGAAATTAAAAGGAATATTACTCAGCTATAAAAAAAATGCATTCAAGTCAGTCCTAATAAGGGTGGATGAACCTAGAACCTATTATACAAGGTGAAGTAAGTCAGAAAGACAAATACTGTACAGTAACATATGCCTATGGAATCCAGGATGATGGTACTGATGATTCTATATGCAGAGCAGCCATTCAGACACAGATGTAGAGAACAGACTTGTGGACATAGTAGAGGAAGGAGAGGGTGGGACAGACTGAGAGAATAGCATGAAAACGTATACATTTCCATATGTAAAATAGACAGCAAGTAGGAATTGACTATGTGACACAAGGAGCTCAACCCCATGCTCTGTGACAACCTAGAGGGAGATGGGAGAGGGATTCAGGAAGGAGGGAACATATGTATACCTGTGGCTGATTTAGGCTGATGTATGGTAGAAACCAACACAATAGTGTAAAGCAATCATCCTCCAGTAAAAAGGCATACACTGTCGATTATATCTGGCATACAAGAAATACATCTTATGTGGAGAAAAGGGAACCCTCTTACACTGTTGGTGGGAATGCAAACTAGTACAGCCACTATGGAGAACAGTGTGGAGATTCCTTAAAAAACTGGAAATAGAACTGCCATATGACCCAGCAATCCCACTGCTGGGCATACACACTGAGGACACCAGAATTGAAAGAGACACGTGTACCCCAGTGTTCATCACAGCACTGTTTATAGTAGCCAGGACATGGAAGCAACCTAGATGTCCATCAGCAGATGAATGGATAAGAAAGCTGTGGTACATATACACAATGGAGTGTTAATCAGCCATTAAAAAGAATACATTTGAATCAGTTCTAATGAGGTGGTTGAAACTGGAGCTGATTATACAAAGTGAAGTAAGCCAGAAAGAAAAACACCAATACAGTATACTAATGCATATATAAGGAATTTAGAAAGATGGTAATGATAACCCTTTATATGAGACAGCAAAAGAGACACAGATGTATAGAACAGTCTTTTGGACTCTGTGGGAGAGAGAAGGGGGTGATGTTTTGGGAGAATGGCATTGAAACATGTATAATATCATATAAGAAATGAATCACCAGTCCAGGTTCGATGCAGGATACAGGATGCTTGGGGCTGGTGCACTGGGATGACCCAGAGGGATGGTACGGGGACGGAGGTGGGAGGGGGATTCAGGATTGGGAACACGTGTACACCCATGGTGGATTCATGTTGATGTATGGCAAAACAATACAATATTGTAAAGTAATTAACCTCTAATTAAAATAAATAAATTTATACGTCAGTGTCTCTTTTGCTGACGTATAGAACAGTCTTATGGACTTTGTGGGAGAGGGAGAGGGTGGGAAGATTTGGGAGAATGGCATTGAAACATGTAAAATATCATGTATGAAACGAGATGCCAGTCCAGGTTCAATGCACGATACTGGATGCTTGGGGCTAGTGCACTGGGACGACCCAGAGGGATGGTATGGGGAGGGAGGAGGGAGGAGGGTTCAGGATGGGGAACACATGTATACCTGTGGTGGATTCATTTTGATATTTGTCAAAACTAATACAATTATGTAAAGTTTAAAAATAAAATAAAATTAATTAAAAATAAATAAATAAATTTAAAAAATAAAATAAAAAAAAGAAATACATCTTAGGTATATAGATATATGCAGTTTAAAGGAAGAGGATGGTAAAATAACATTATGCAAACATTTTTCAGATAAGTTCCTTATTTGCATATTCAAAAAAATAAAAATAAACTTTAGGAAAAGAAATATTGCCAAAAATAAAGGGCTGTTTTATAATTATAGAAGAGTCAGTTCTTCAGGAAGATTTAAAAAGTCATAAATGTACATGCATCTGTTAATACAGTATCAAAATAATATGAAGCAAAAGCTGACAGAAAATAAAGTAGAAATGGCTTTTTTTTTTTTTTACTTTGAAATATTGTATTGGTAGCATGAACCTCTCAGTAATCATTAGTATAAGACAAAATGCCTTTAAAAGTAAAAAAAAAAAATAAAAGAAAAACTTATAGTAAGGTAATTGAGATAATAGAACCACTCCAAAATAGTAGAAAAACAGTTTTCTCAAGTTGCTTGCACACACGCATGCTAAGTTGCTTCAGTTGTGTCCAACTCTTTGCGATCGTATGGACTGTAGCCCACTAAGCTCCTCCTGGCTTCTCCAGGCAAGGATACTCTTGTGAGTTGCTGTTTCCTCCTCCAAGGGATCTTTCTGACCCTGGGATTGAATCCACGTCTTTTATGTCTCCTGCATTGGTAGGCGGGTTCTTTACCATTAGTGCTACCTGGGAAGCTCAAGTTAGTTGGGAACATGCAGATATGTCTAAATAAATTTGAGGAATTAAATCCTATAAATCATAATCTTTAACCACAATAGAATTGGATTTTGAAAGTACACTGTCAAATACGCCTCAGGTTAAAAAAGATAATTTTAAAATGGTAAATTTAAAAAATTAAAAACATATCTTACCAAAATTTGGAAAATACATTAAAACAATGCTTGGAGTAAAATGTATAGTTTTAAATGCTTATATCAGAAAATAATCTGGTCTAAAATGTGTGATCTAAGTTTCTATACTAAGATGCTAAATGAAGTAGAAATAAAATCCAAAACATGGAGGAGAAGGATATAATAAGATAAAAATAGCAAGCAATAAAATAGAAATAAGCAAAATATTAAATAAATGAATCAAAAATCTAATTTTATTAAAAAAATACAAAATTGATGAACATCTACCTAGACTGATTATGCAATAAAGGAGAGAACATGAAAATTTCCAATGTCATGAATGATGATGGGAACATTAGTATAGATTCTACAGATATTTTAGGAGCATGAGAAAATATGAACAATTTCATGCTGTACATTCGCCTTAAAGATTGAATATAGTTTCTTTGAAAAATGCACATAACAAAAACTGACTTAAGAAATAACATATTCAGTAGACTAAATAAAATAAATTTATATTTAAAACCCTTCCCAACAAGAAAACTCCTGACTCCAATGGCTTCTCTGGTAAGCCATTTCAAAAACTTAGGGGAAAGTAATATCAATTGTACACAAACTTTTTTAGATATAAAAGATGAAAGAAGGCATTATCACTTATTTTATAAAGTCTGCATCATCCTGACAACAAAACCAGCAGAGAGCACTATGGAAAAACAAAAGTGTATACCACATTATACCACATGAATCTAGGTACAAAATTAAAATATATATGTATATGTGTATACATACACACACATGAGAAAAGAGAATCCAAATGCAACTGCTTATTTAAAAGATAATTTTAGTGAGGCATATTTTAAAACATGATCATGTAAGATTGTTCCAATAATGGATCACTCTTCGGCATTCATAACTCTCATCAATATAATTCACTAATGAACAGGTTACCAAATAAGCATTAAATAAATATCTTATTTGTGATGAAAATGTTCACACAGTAAGCAATAAGGGAAGTTTCCTTAATCCAACAGTGAATATAACAAAATATTTAAAAAAGGAGAAAGGAAAAGAAAAAAAAAAAAAAAGGAGAGGATTAGAGAGAGAAAGGAGGAAGGAATTAACAAAGGGAAGATTAATGAGAAAAAGAAAGGAGGCAGTGAGAAAGAAAAGGAGGAGGGAAGGAAGGCAAACGGAAAAGAAAAAAAAAAAACCTTATATCTAGGCAAGGAGGCACTGTCACCACTTTTATTCAATATGGTATTAGAGATTTTTCCCTAGAGTAACAGGGCAATCAAAGAAGTAATACGTGCACTGAACAAAACAATAAGAGGTAAACATCTCTTTATTTGCATACAGCATTATTGTATACGAAGAAAATCCTGAGTAATATACAAAACTAATAAAAATAATAAGTGGGATTAGAAAAGTAATTTATTATTTGTATTTCTATATACTAGAAAATAACAATTGGAAACAACTGAGAAATGGAGTCAAAATTTAAAAATGTCATTCAAATTATTACCTCACAGCATGAAATACTTAGGGATAAGTTTTAACAAAACGCATATGTGACTTCTGCACTGGTAACTATAAAACAGGACTTAATAACATTTAAGACATTAAAATTATTAAATTAATATTTGGAAAGATTCTAGTTATTCATGCCGTTGGCCAATTTGATTCTGTTAAGATGATAATTCACACCAATTTACTGAATGAATTCAATATAGTTCTAGTTAAAACCCCATCAGACTTTTGTAGAAATATACAAGCTGATTCTAAAATATGTATGCAGTTTCAAAGGACTTGGATTAGCTAAAACAATCTGGGAAATGAATACAGTTGGCAGATGTACACTATGTGACTAAAATTTATAGTGAAACTAGAGTAGTTAGGACACTTACATTATTTGAGAATATACATATAGATCAATAGGATAAATTAGGGTCCACAAATGGACCCCTCTATCAGTGATATTCAGCCCTGTTGTAATTCAGTGGAAAGAATAGCTAATATTTTCAGTTATGTTGATGAAGCAACTTGCTATCTCTATGAAAGAAGGGGAAAAAAAAAGTTGCTACCTACAATATAAGTGAAAATTATATTTCAATGATTTATAGAAACTGAAAAAGCTAAATCTATGATATTTCTAGACTGAATGATAGAAGAAAATATTTGTGGTCCCCAGATAGGCAAAATACATGACCAATTGGAAAAAAAAAAAGGTAAATTGTGCTTCAAATAAACTTAAAAAATTCTGATTTTCATGAATGCCATTAGAAAAGAAAAGGAAAGCACAGATTGGAAGAAAATATTTGCAATACTGATACCTGATAAATGACTTGGATCTGAAGTATATAAGAAACTCTTATAACTCTATAATAAGAAGACAAACTGCCAAATTAAAACTGTGCAAAGAATTTGTGCACCAAAGAACATATGCTAATGGCAAGTAGGCACTGGGATACTGCCTACCATAATTAGTCATTAGGGAAATGCAAATTAAAATCACAGATACCATTATCCAGCGCAAGAATAGCTGAAATTTAAACAGGCAGAAAACCAAGTGTTGGTAAGCATATAAATTAACTCAAACTCCTACATTGCTGATGGAAATCTGAAACAGTATGACCACTTTGCAAAATATTCTGGCAGTTCCTTATACAGTTAAAACATGTACTTACCATGAGCCTGGGGCTTCCCTGATAGCTCAGTTGGTGAAGAATCCGCCTGCAATGCGGGGGACCTGGGTTCAATCCCTGGGTTGGAAAGATACCCTGGAGAAGGGAAAGGCTACCCACTCCAGTATTCAGGCCTGGAGAATTCCATGGACTATATAGTCCATGGGGTCAAAAAGAGTCAGACACAACTGAATGACTTTCACTTACAATGAGCCAAGATCACTGGAGACTTAAATATTTACCTAAGATAAATATATATTCTTATAAATATCTGTACCGACACTTTATTTTGCTATTTATCTTGTAATAGCTGAAAATTACAGGCAACAAAAAAGTCTATAAACAGTGAAAGATCAGTGAAAGATAAGTGAAAGATCAACTTTTGATCTATCCATACTTCATGGCCAATAGGGAAAAAATGGAAACAGTGACAGTCTTTATTTTCTTGGGCTCCAAAATTTTTGTGAATGTTGACTGCAGCCATGAAATTAAAAGACACTTGCTCCTTGAAAAAAAAAGCCATGACAAACCTAGACAGTGTTTTAAAAAAGCAGAGACATCACTTTGCCAACAAAGGTCTGTATAGTCAATGTTATAGTTTCTCCAATAGTCATGTGCAGATGTGAGAGCGGACCATAAAGAAGGGTGAGCACCAAAGAATAGATGCTTTTGCATTGTGGTGCTGGAGAATACTCTTGAGAGTCCCTTGGACTGCACAGAGATCAAACAAATCAATCCTAAAGAAAATCAACCCTCAATATTCTTTAGAAGGATTGCTACTGTAGCTGAAACTCCAATACTTTGGCCACCTGATGCAATGAGCCGCTCTTTGGAAAAGACCCTGATGCTGGCAAGGATTGAAGGCAAGAGGAGAAGGGGGCGACAGAGGATGAGATGGGTGGATAGCATCACCAAACTCAATGGACATGAGTTTGAGCAAACTGTGAGATGGTGAAGGACAGTGAAGCCTGGCATGCTGCAGTCCATGGGGTCGCAAAGAGTCAGACATGACTGAGCTACTAAACAGCAGCATATAATAATACCAATACAAAGAATGATCTAATGACAGATGAAATAACAAGAATAATTCTCAAAACCATTTTGGTAAGTGACAAAAGCCAAATACAAAAGGATATTTACTCTTATCTTTTCATTATATAGAACATTTAAAGAGGTAACTCTCATATATAGGGACACAAAGCTAATTTTCCCAGGAATGGAGAGAGAACCACCAACAGTAATAGATGTTTACATCCTGTATCTTGATTGTGGTGATAGTTACTTGGGTGTATGCGTGCTCAGTTGCTTCAGTTTTGTCAGACTCTTTGTGTCCCCATGGACCATAATCCACCAGACTAGGCTTCTCTGTCCATGAGATTTTCCAGGCAAGAATATTGGAGTGGGTTGCCATGCCTTCCTCCAGGGGATGTTCCCGACCCAGGAATCAAACCCATGTCTCCTGCATTTTCTGTATTGAAGGCATTTTTTTTTTTAACTACTGAGTTTATATTTGTGTTTAAATTCATTGGTGTGTACTACTAAAATTAATGTGTTTAATTGTGTTGCAATTCACAGCAATATTTATTCCAGTAAATGTGCGTGCATGCTCAGTCTTGTCCAACTCTTTGTGACCCCATGGACTGTAGCCTCTCAGGCTCCTCTGTCCATGGAATTTCTCAAGCAAGAATACTGGAGTGGGTTGCCATTTCCTACACCAGGGGATCTTCCCAACCAAGAGATCGAACCTGCATCTCTGGTATCTCCTGCACTGGGGGGCAGTTCTTTAACATTAGGGCTACCTGAAAAGGAAATCTCAAGATGTATTTGTCTACCTTATTTCTGAGATCTACTGGCAGTGGTTTCTCTGAATAATAACCTGGGTCTTTTTACATCATATAAATGATAGACTTCTCCATTTTGAAAGTTTCCCTTTTAAGGTTGCAGCCAGAACAGGCAAAATGCACTATGTGCTACCTTACTTTTCTTACTTATTTCTCTTTTTAATTTAATTTAAATTTTATCTTTGAGTAATTGATTCACAGTGTTGTTATTTTGTGTTAGTTTCAGCTGTATATAGCAAAGTGATTGTTATACATGTACATATATTATTTTTCAGATTCTTTTCCTATATTAGTTGTTACAGAGTATTAAGTAGAATTCCCTGTGATATATACAGTAGGTCCTTGTTTATTTTCTATTTTATTTTTGTGGTATGTATATGTAAATCCCATACTCCTGGTTTACCCCCCGCCACCTTTGCCTTCTAGTAACTATGAGTTTGTTTTCAAACTCTCCATCTGTTTTGTAAATAAGTTCATTAGTATCTATTTTTTTTCTTTTTCAGCTTTCCCATATAAGTGATATCCTTATTTTTCTTGATTTCAGCATCCTTATTCTCTGCAGGAACTAGAATACAAAAAAACTAAAAAGCAAAATAAAACATGTAAGAGATAAAGAAAACCCATAGCAGCATGGCCTAGTATAACACATTTTTTTAAGGGATTTTAAATTGATAAAGAATGTAATTTTGTTCTCAAGTTACTCTCTGAGCCAGTTTTTCTCCTTGCCACTAGATGGAGTGCCATAGTCTTCTCCGCTTTGTACTTAAGAAGTAGGACTTCCAGGCATTAAAGCTCCAATCACATGCTCATTTAAGCAGTTACAAAACCACTCCAGTGTTCATCATCATAACCAATCAAAAGCTTTTTTCTTCAAGGCTAAAACTGATGCATACTCTGAAGATTGGGGTAAGAAACTTGGATAGAGGATTTCACTCTGGTTTCTCTTGTTGTCGTTTAGTCTTTTAAGACCTGTCCAACTCTGCTGCCCCATGGACAGCAGCCCGCCAGGCTCCTCTGTCCATGGGATTTCCCAGGCAGGAATACTGGAATAGGTTGCCATTTCCTTCTGTAGGGTGTCATCCCAATTCAAGAATCAAACTTCTATTTCTGGGGTCTCCTGCTTGGTAGGTGGATTCTTTACCACTAGTGCTAACTGGTCTTTTTACTATTTAGCTCACTGAGTTTTCTAACTTTATGTATTCCTCTCCTCGCTTCATGAGTCTGCTTTTTTTTCTCTACAGATAGAGAATAAAAGGAGAACAGAGATTTAAGTGTGGAAAATGTCTTTGTGCAAGGATATATGGGATGAATCTTTCTGAATTGAATCTCAGTTATTCTTAATCATGTACAACACTTGTGTGACTTTCTCAAATGTTTCTCATTAAGATCTCCCAACTCTAGTTTATTAGGGGCACACACCCACCCACCAACCCCCGCAACGCAAACACACACACACACTGGACTGTTATTCCAATATAAAAAAGGAGATCCCACCATTTGTGACAACATGAATGGACTCTGAGGGCATTATACTCAGAGTGAAATTGGTCAGACAAAGACAAATACTGTATGGTCTCATTTATATGGGGAATCTAAAAAAAAAGAACTCAGAAACAGAGAACAGATTGGTGGGTGCCAGAGGTGTGAGGATACTAGAAACAGGTAATGGTGATCAAGAGGTACAGATTTCCAGTTAAAAGATAAATTCTGAGAGTGTAACGTTCAACATGGTGACTATAGTTAACAATACTGTTTTGTATATTTAAAGTTCTTCAGAGAGCAGATCTTAACAGTTTTCATCACAAGAAAAAAAAGTGTAATTACGTGAGGCAATCAGTGTTAACTGGACTTACTGTGGTGATCATTACAGAATATATACATATATTAAATCATTGTATCCTATACCTTGAAATAAGCCAATTATATCTCAAAAAAACTGGGGAGGGGGTGAGTCTCTCAGAAATTAAAAAAAAAGATGCCATAAAAAATGGTCTTGTTCCATTTACTCTGCTTTCACACTTCTACTCCTTCAATAATGATTGTGGAACTGGCTTTCCACCCTTCTTTGTCAGTCAGTCAATTGGTCACCTAGCAATTGGAACTAAGGGTGTATGTGTGTGTGTATGTGTCTTGTCCTTTGCAACTTTAATAGAATAAGAAGCTCACTTTTTGTAGAAGGAGCCTCATGAAGAGTCTATGCTACCATCCTGAATAAAAACCAGCTATTATTAGGACTAGCAATAGATCACCTGCTGTTACCATTTTTAAATGGTAACTGTTCTGAATAGCTAAACTGTTTAATTTGGGTTGTATTAGGCAAAGAAAGGATTTCTTTTCCTGGAACGTATAGCAGCAGTATAATAAAAGTGATGCAAAAATCGATATCAAATCAAAAGAATCATAATATGCTTATTATGGCTACTTTTATTTTAAATAATTCAAAATATTTTAATCACTCTAAACTAACATTTCTTTGAATAATAGAGTTTACCAACCCCTGTCTAGTATATCTAATGCCATCAAGTATCCTTTGTGGGATAGTTTACAGATGAATAATGGTAATTCACAGATGAGTAAATGATCTCAAATATGTTAAGCAGTTTGTAGCAGTTTGTAGTTTGTCCCAAGGAGAAGGCAATGGCACCCCACTCCAGTACTCTTGCCTGGAAAATCCTGTGGATGGAGGAGCCTGGTAGGCTGCAGTCCATGGAGTCGCTAAGAGTTGGACTCGACTGAGCGACTTCACTTTCACTTTTGAAGAAGGAAATGGCAACCCACTCCAGTATTCTTGCCTGGAGAATCCCAGGGACCGAGGAGCCTGGTGGGAGGCCGACTATGGGGTCGCACAGAGTCGGACACGACTGAAGCAACTGAGCAGCAGCAGCAGTTTGTCCCAAACGACAAAGCTAGTAAGTGGTGGGCCTGGATATCAACTCTGATGACTCTCAGTCCAGTATCCTATTCACCGGATTGCAGATGACAATGTTTTATTAGCAGAGTTTCTTTTTAAAAATATAAATGGATTTGGTTGCATGGGGTCTTAGTTGCGGCATGTGGGATTTTCGTTTCCGACCAAGAATCGAACCTCTCCAATTGAAGGCAGATTCCTAGCAATCATGTTCTTTAAATGTGAACATTTGAAGTAGAAAAAGAGAAAACTTGCATATAACAAATACATATTTTAAGAGTCCATCAAAATTTTCAGATACTTAGAAGATAGAACTGAAACTTACAGTATGAAATTTTAATAGACATTTTATGGCCTGTGAGTAATTGGCAACTTAGCTATTTAGTAAGAAAGAAAAAAGATATTTGATCACTTAAGGGGTTATGGATTTTATTAAAATATGTATGTATGTAGATCTGTGAAAGACTATTGAGATTTGAGTTTAAAACTTGTAGTTAACATTGCTAATGTGTTTTTTTGCTAATATTTTGAGATAGTATCCTCTCAAATTGAAAATGGTACATACTTAAGTTTTAATTTAAAAGTTCTTTTACTTTATAATTTCTTAAAACCTAAATTTAAATGAGTTTTTTACTTCTCCATTTAGCAGTTTCATAAAATAAATATTATATGAATTTCTCCATATCGATGTAATACTGAGTAATAAGTGATTTTGCATTAATGATGGAAGCAGTGTAGTAGTTCTAATATGGAAATAGAAAAAATTTGTCAGCCATTTTAAAATGACATGAATGACGGTAATTGAATAACAACAACTTTGTTATATTTTTTGACTTAAAGCCAGAAGGAAAAACATAAATACAGTATACTAACGCATATATATGGAATTTAGAATGATGGTAACAATAACCCGGTGTATGAGACAGCAAAAGAGACACTGATGTATAGAACATTCTTATGGACTCTGTGGGAGAGGGAGAGGGTGGGAAGATTTGGGAGAATGACATTGAAACATGTAAAATATCATGTAAGAAACGAGTTGCCAGTCCAGGTTCGATACAGGATACTGGATGATTGGGGCTAGTGCACTGGGACGACCCAGAGGGATGGTATGGGGAGGGAGGAGGGAGGAGGGTTCAGGATGGGGAACACATGTATACCTGTGGCAGATTCATTTTGATATTTGGCAAAACTAATACAATTATGTAAAGTTTAAAAATAAAATAAAATTTGAAAAATAATAATAATAATAATTATTCACGTTGCTGCTGCTAAGTCACTTTAGTTGTGTCCGACTCTGCAACCCCATAGACGGCAGCCCACCAGGCTCCTCTGTCCCTGGGATTCTTCAGCCAAGAATATTGGAGTGGGTTGCCACTTCCTTCTCCAATGCATGCATGCATGCTAAGTCGCTTCAGTCATGTCTGACTCTGTGCAACCCCATAGACAGCAGCTTACCAGGCTCTTCTGTCCACAGGACTCTCTAGGCAAGAAGACTGGAGTGGGTTGCCATTTCCTTCTCCAATTATTCATGTTAACAGAAGCTAAATTGCATAGAAGATATTGTATTTTGACAGTTGTATTTGTTTGCTGCTGATCCCGTAATGAAATACCACAGACTGGATGACTTAAACAACAGAAATTTATTTTCTCACAGTTCTAGAAGCTTAAAATCTAAGATTAAATTGTTGGCAGATTTAGTTTCTCCTGAGGCCTCTTTTCTTGGTTTGCAGATGGCAGTCTTCTTGCTATGTTCATACGCAGTCTTTTCTCTGTGAGTACGTGCCCCTGTTGTCTCTTCCACTTATGAGAACACTGGTCCTATTAGGGCCCCATTCTAAAGATTTTGTTTAACCTAATCGCCTCTTTGGGGCTTCCCTGATAGCTCAGTTGGTAAAGAATCCTCCTGCAATGCAGGAGACCCCAGTTTGAATCCTGGGTCAGGAAGATCCTGTGGAGAAGGGTTAGGCTACCTACTCCAGTATTTTTGGGCTTCCCTTATGGCTCAGCTGGTAAAGAATCTACCTGCAATGCAGGAGACCTGGGTTCAGTCCCTGGGTTGGGGAGATCCCCTGAAGAAGGGAAAGGCTGCCCACTTCCCACTTCAGTATTCACACCTAGAGAATTCCATGGACTATACAGTCCATGGTGTTGCAAAGACTTGGACATGATTGAGTGACTATCACTTTAATTGCCTCTAAAGGCCTTATCTCCAAGTACTCCAAGTACTTTTCTCCAAGTACATTTGAGGTACTAGGCATTAGGACTTCAATGTATGAATTTAGGGGGAGGGGGCACAGTTCAGTCCATAACTGTAAATTTTCTATCTCAAATTAATAGGTTGTTTTATTTTTTGCTATAACCCCAACATGAATCTTTTTTTTTTTTTTACATTTTTAAAATTTTTGCCATTCTCCCAAAAATGTTCTTTGTCAAATCAATTTATTTACTTTTCTAAAAAAAATAATTCAGCTATTTATTAAACATGGATTTGGTGCCTAACTCAATGTTATGATTATGACAATATAAATTACAGATCATCTCCATTAGAAGAAATTCCCAATTGATGACAAAAAATATACATGTTTTTAAAAATTATTTCAGGCAATATATGTTGTATAAAAAATTGGTGATATTGTTTTACTGTCTATAAAATTCAGATGAAGATGAAGATGGACAGAGTCAAGGGCCATCCTGAAAAATAAATCATGGCAGATATGATCATTAAGCTATATTTCAAATCTAAATAAGCTGTTTGGCTTGATGAAGCATGGAATTTGATGATAAAGTCAGCTTTTCACCTTCTGCTGTCTAAGCTGCTAGAAAGTTCATGTAAGAATATTTGGTGTTTATACTACTGAAAAACTGTTAAATTCAATTTTGAGGAAATTAATAGGAAGCAAAAGGTTACAGAAGGTTTTATTACTTATATCTAGTTATTTGAAATTCATTGAGGTTCAAATTTAAGACTTGCCATACTGGAAAGAAAAACTAAGATGATCATTTCTATACTAATTCTTGGTAATAGCATTAGGATTATCTGAGATTAATATTGAAATTTGTAGGAGAGAGGACCAGAATAGAGTATCATTTTATGTAGACATATGTGGTTGTATTTTTTCTTCTTTTATAAAGTGTTTACTATACATTCAGTATTACTCCAAGAGGTTTAAATTTATATATTCAAAAATTTGTGGGCCTCCCTGACACTCCAGTGGTTAAGACTCTGTGTTTTCAATGCAGTGGGTACAGGTTCAATCCCTGGCTGGGAAGCTAAGATTCCACATGCCCAGAAGTGTGGCAAAACAATAAAATAAATTAAAAAAAAATGTGCAAATAAATTTTGTCTTATAATGGTAATAGAATATTTTCATATGCAGGTGAGGTCTGTAGTACTGGTGGTTGTATACATATTTAAGATGAAAAAATTTAAACTGATCATTTTTCCTTCAGAATATTGAAAACGTGGATGCAGTCTTAAAGAATAATCATGTTGTTAATCTAAAAATATTTGCTTGGGGCTGGTGCACTGGGACGACCCAGATGGATGGTATGGGGAGGGAGGAGGGAGGAGGGTTCAGGATGGGGAACACATGTATACCTGTGGCAGATTCATTTTGATATATGGCAAAACCAATACAATACTGTAAAGTTAAAAAATAAAATAAAATTTAAAAAAATGTTTTCATATAAGCAGATAATTGTACAGTGCCTGTAGTGTCACTGCACACTTAAATGTATGTAATAAATATCTGCTGAGTAAAGGGATCATGAAAGAAAAATTAATTCAACATATTTTATCGTGTTCACAGTGAATTCACTTTCATCAGTACAGATCCTTAAAGGCACTTTTTAAACACTTATCATCACAGTGTTAATCAGTGATAACTTTTATAATAAAAAATAGTATTTTGCCAAGACATTTGTCAGGTTTTGTCAGTCTTGGCAGAGTAGCATATGAAAAATAGATCTCACTACTATATTATTTAATCCAGAGGGAAGATGTGATATAAACTATTACAAAATTGACTTCTAGTTACGTCTAAAACACGTTCAGACTTAATGAAATTTTAATATCTGTTCTCTTTGGTAACGCAAAATCCCGACACCCCTACCCCTTTCTGCTGGGGGTTATGTTTGGGGAGAGGCAGTGTAATAACTGAAAGACATGGGCTTTTTTTTTTTTTTTTTGAAAAACACCTTTTAATCTTTGAAAACCTGTATGTGAGTATAGTTCCATCACATATGCTTTGAGTGTTTCTGACGGTTAACCTTAATCTTGTGGCAGTTCTTCTGGAGACTTTATTGGATCTCTTTCTATATTCTAAAAGTATTTCTATGTGACAGTGGAAAGTTCAAAAAGAGCCAACGAAAACAGAAGTAGCAAACTGTTTTTTTTTTCCCCC
Source organism: Bison bison bison (assembly GCF_000754665.1). Taxonomy (NCBI): domain Eukaryota; kingdom Metazoa; phylum Chordata; class Mammalia; order Artiodactyla; family Bovidae; genus Bison; species Bison bison. The sequence goes on along the minus strand of NW_011494919.1, from coordinate 9,762,217 downwards.
CAGCATTTATAGTATACTATAAGTTATCTTAAATACCAATATTTAATATGTCCAATGTTGATATTAGTATGCTATAAAAAGACATTTTACTAAGTACATCAGAAGAGGTAGTCATTATTCATAATTTATTTTATAGTATTAAAATGTTTAATGAAATACATTTTTGTAATTTTTGACTTTATTATCATAGATATGTACTGAAGTACATCATAAAAACCCAGTAAAAAGTAAATTATATAGAAAAACAAGATCCAGGATTCTTCAATTTAATGTATCTTCAAATAAGTTGATAACATGAATGATTTTCTACTAAAAGTAATAAATAAAATCTAAAAACTTTAAAAAAAACATGATATTATTTACACAATGAAAAGTTAAATCAGTAGTAGTTTGAAGAAGGCAATATAAATAAGTTGTGTTACAGCAGTAAGGAAATAGAAAACAAACACAGCAAAAACCTCTAGAAAATGCTGATCTTAAATAAATATTGATACCATCAGACACAAGGCACCATGCCATAGCAAAAATAATAATAATAAAAATTCCAGGTGACTATTAATAGGTAATGACTCATATCCAGAATTTTGAAAATTTAATGTCATAACTGTGTTAAGTGGAATGATAAAATACATTTTAATTCATTCTGTGAAACTTAGTGATTTTTGAGATTTGTGTTTATCAGTGTACTCTCAAAGAATTTAGATAATAGTATGCCTTTTAAAAATAGCCTTATTATCTTTTTAAAAGCTATGGAGATTATATTTTAAATTATATTGTGCTAAACAAGTCAAGGATTTTTCTACTTTTTATAACTAAATTGATCTTGGTATAGCAGAATATTCCCAAAGTATATTTGAACTTAATATCTTAATAGGCTTGCATGTAAAAATTGTGTTTATTGGCACTGAGTTCAGTTCAGTTCAGTTGCTCATTTGTGTCTGACTCTTTGCGACCCCATGAATCGCAGCATGCCGGGCCTCCCTGTCCATCACCATCTCCTGGAGTTCACTCAAACTCACATCCATCGAGTCAGTGATGCCATCCAGCCACCTCATCCTCTGGCATCCCCTTCTCCTCCTGCCCCCAATCCCTCCCAGCATCAGAGTTTTTTCCAATGAGTCAACTCTTCGCATGAGGTGGCCAAAGTACTGGAGTTTCAGCTTCAGCAGCATTCCTTCCAAAGAACACCCAGGGCTGATCTCCTTTAGAATGGACTGGTTGGATCTCCTTGCAGTCCAAGGGACTCTCAAGAGTCTTCTCCAACACCACTATGCATATTTTAGAGTCACAGTACACCACTGAGTTGGTGTTAAACTTCTTTACCACTGCCCTACCTGGAAAGCCCAGAATGCTGCTGCTTCTGCTGCTGAGTCACTTCAGTCGTGTCCAACTCTGTGTGACCACATACCTTAGCAAATACTAATATCAGTGAGTGAATTTATGTATAATAATTTAATAAATGTTCTTTTAAGTAGTATTGATATTTTGTAATACTCAAAACAATATCTATTAGGATTTTATTAGCTTTTTTTTAACAAAGGGGGAAAATGAGACCTAGACATCATACAACTTGCCTCCATTGTTGTGTAACCAAGTTTAAGACCCAGATTTTTATTCTCTGAGTTCTATCCTGATTGCTACATTGCACTGACTTGTGGAAGTATGTGGTAATCAGTATTGCCATTTTAGAAAACTATAGATCAAAAGGAAAAAAATGTCATTCTAAAGCCTTCTTGCTGGAGTTAAGATTGTTCTTAATGAGTAGAGGAAGGAAAGCATAGGCTCAGTAAACTGAAGTGTAGATTTTAAGTGTAGAGCATTTCTCCATGGAAGACTTGTCTATCACACACACACACACACAAAATAATTTTATTTTCTAGGCCAACTAGAGGTCTAGGAAAGAAAACCTTGGAATCATATTTGAGGTAAACAGTGAGAAATGGTTCTAATCTATAAAATTTTAAGTGACCTTTCACTATCCCTCTATGAGTCATATGATCCCACATAAGCCCTGATGGCAAAGTTGAGGGAAACTGAATAACTGCAGCTTGACACCAAGTTAAAGCAAAAGAAGAATTTAAAAATCTTTAATTGGCTGGTTATTTCAAAAAATTGGTTACATTAAACTAAGAAAAGTTCTGCTTTAAACTCAGAAACCTTATCTTCATTATATATCAAATGTGGGGGACTCTTCTGTGACTGTGTTGGAAAAAAATATATACCTTAATGTTGGTGGAAATGGGGCTGTGATCAGAAAACATTGTTTCTGAGATAGATTTTTGTCAAGAATGACAAGTGAATCAGATTTTGCTTGAAGTGATCAATGAAGTCCTAGTGGTACAGTAAATAGTAAATACTAGTACAGTATGTTTATTCTATATTGTATTTATTGTTAGATTTATCCTGGAATCATTATACATCTGTCCATATATATATATACATATATATTCACATATGTATCAGGTCTACAATATTTATCTGTTTCAATAAATATATTTGAATCCATATATATTTTATATATTCTATATGTAATATGCATTCAGATATATATTTTTCCTACAAATCTTGCAGTCAAATATGAAAAGTAATTATTAAAATGTCTATATAAGACAGCCTTCAGAATGGGAGAAAATAATAGCAAAGGAAGCAACTGACAAACAACTAATCTCAAAAATATACAAGCAACTCCTGCAGCTGAATTCCAGAAAAATAAACAACCCAATCAAAAAATGGGCCAAAGAACTAAATAGACATTTCTCCAAAGACATACAGATGGCTAACAAACACATGAAAAGATGTTCAACATCACTCATTATCAGAGAAATGCAAATCAAAACCACAATGAGGTACCATTTCATGCCAGTCAGAATGGCTGCAATCCAAAAGTCTTTACAAGCAATAAATGCTGGAGAGGGTGTGGAGAAAAGGGTACCCTCTTACACTGTTGGTGGGAATGCAAACTAGTACAGCCACTATGGAGAACAGTGTGGATTCCTTAAAAAACTGGAAACAGAACTGCCTTATGATCCAGCAATCCCACTGCTGGGCATACACACTGAGGAAACCAGAATTGAAAGAGATGTGTGTACCCCGATGTTCATCACAGCACTGTTTATAATAGCCAGGACATGGAAGCAACCTAGATGTCCATCAGCAGATGAATGGATAAGAAAGCAGTGGTACATATACACAATGGAGTACTACTCAGCCATTAAAAAGAATACATTTGAATCAGTTCTAATGAGGTGGTTGAAACTGGAGCCGATTATACAGAGTGAAGTAAGCCAGAAGGAAAAACACCAATTTAGTATAGTCACATGTATATATGGAATTTAGAAAGACGGTAATTATAACCCTGTATGCGAGACAGCAAAAGAGACACAGATGTATAGAACAGTCTTTTGGACTCTGTGGGAGAGGGAGAGGGTAGGATGATTTGGGAGAATGGCATTGAAACATGTATAATATCATATAAGAAATTAATCGCCAGTCCAGGTTTGATGCAGGATACAGGATGCTTGGGGCTGGTGCACTGGGATGACCCAGAGGGATGGTATGGGGAAGGAGGTGGGAGGGGGGTTCAGGATTGGGAACACATGTACACCCGTGGCCTATTCATGCTGATGTATGGCAAAACCAATACAATATTGTAAAGTAATTAGCTTCCAATTAAAATAAATAAATTTTAAAAAATGTCTATGTGAAAATGAAAGTGTTATGAAAACCATCAAAACATCTAAACATGGTCATATTACAGCATAATAAATTCATCTTTCACATATACATTACTTGTTTTAAATTAATATTTATTTTCTTATTTTCCTGGAAATTTATTTTCAAGTTAAGTTGAATTTTTCTCCTCTGTATTATTCCTCAGCAGTATAGCAAATAGCTTGCCTTGGATTTAAGAAAAAAATAATATGGACAGTATTCTGATTTGTGGATGAATTAGTTTGAGACAAAAATATTATTCTAGCATTTACTAATTTATGTGGTGAAGATTCTGCTAACACATCAGTGTTTGTGTCTCTTAAGATGAGAAATTAGGAGAATATTCATACAAAACAGTTTAAGGTATATAAAAAAATCTACATAGTAAATTTGATACTGAAGTTACTTGATTGATAAAATGAAAAATAGCAAGGAAAATTATTATTTAGATTTGAACCTACTAGAGAACCTGATTTCAAGGAGAGTGTTTACCAAGTCTTATTTGTCTGTTTTTTTTTTGCTTTATGTTTGAATTTTAAGGATTTAACAAAGTTTTCCTAAACTGTGTAGGAGAAAGAGGGAGAGAGAAAGAGAGTGTTTATTGTAATAGCTAAATTACTAAAATAAGACAAGGGTCAGTGTTATTTAGATTACTACTAATTTTGTGGTGAAGCTTCTACTGACACATCAGTGTTTCTTTCTCTTAAGGTGAGAAATTGGGCTTCCTTGATGGCTCAGTCAGTAAAGAATCTGCCTGCTAGGCAGGAGACCTGGGTTTGATCCCTGGATGGAAAAGTTCGCCTGTAGAAGGAAATGGCAACCCACTCCAGTATTCTTGCCTGGAAAATACCATGGACAGAGGAGTCTGGCAGGCTACAATCCATGGGATCACAAAGAGTCAGGCACAACTATGCAACTAAGCCACCACATTAATTTTGTTAGCTAAGCAAATTCCAAAATACACAGCACTGAGTAAAATTACACCATATTCGATTATGGAATATGAGAAATTTTTTTGATCAAACAATATGAGAATTTCTATTGAATAATAAAAATCTTTTCAAAAATAATATATATTTGATGAACCATTTAATTTTTTATGATTTCCTCAATTTCTTATTTCTTTAATAGATTTACCTTTATTATTATTATTCCATGTTTTTGAAAAGCATATCCTATTAATATTTTGCAATTGGATCTTTTGTAGTTAAAGACTGAGATCATAGTTTTCAAACTTACTTCTTAAAATATGACTTTCAAGTTAAAAATTTCTCTCCAACTGTTTCCTATATGTTTTATTAAAGTAGTTTAGTTCTAGGAACTTCACTGGTGACTCAGTGGTAAAGAATCTGCCTGCCAATGCAGGAGACTCAGAAGACATGGGTTCAATCTCTGGGTCGGGAAGATGTCCTGGAGAAGGGAATGGCAACCCATTCTAGTATTTTTGCCTGTAGAATCCTGGGGACAGAGGATTATAGCAAGGCTACAGTCCATAGGGTCACAAAAAGTGTCATATATGACTTAGTAATTAAACAGCAAAAACAATTTAGTTATAATTATCTATAATCTCTTCTAAGCATTTTTTTTCTTTTGTGTGTGGATTTAAAACTGTTTTAAACTGTTTTTTGGAGCAGGCAATGGCACCCCACTCCAGTACTCTTGCCTGGAAAATCCCATGGACGGAAGGCCTGGTGGGCTGTAGTCCATGGGGTCGCTAAGAGTTGGACACGACTGAGCGACTTCACTTTCACTTTCATGCATTGGAGACGGAAATGGCAACCCACTCCAGTGTTCT
>NW_011494919.1:9752606-9756611 GCF_000754665.1 Bison bison bison | reverse complement strand
CAGTGTTCTTGCCTGGAGAATCCCAGGGACGGGGGAGCCTCGTGGGCTGCCGTCTATGGGGTCGCACAGAGTCAGACATGACTGAAGCAACTTAGCAGCAGCAGTAAACTGTTTTTAGAAATAAGATATTTTTGCACAACTGGAAATCTTCCCGTTGCTTTGCCAGTAATTTATAAAATAGAGCAGAGAAGTCACTGTCATTGAGGGAGTTAAAATGCTTCCCTTATATACCATGCTCCAGAAAGCATGAGGGTAACTTTTCTTTCAGAGGAAATCCATCTTGATGTATAAAATAGACAATGCTTTCTTTAATAGGTAAAATTGAAAGCAAGCGTTTTGGAAATTGGGCAACTTCTTTTTACTTCTAGTTTTGTGCTGTTTGAAATTTTTTCTGCTTCGTTCTTAAGGCCATAATTGGGGTGAAAAGTTAAGATCCGAAAAAACTTCTGGTGGTATCGTTTTCATTTCTGACATTTTGTAGTTAAGTGATATAAATGATGTAAAATTCAGGGGAAGATGTCTTTGTCATGGTTCCAAGGCTGTGGAACTCTCTGTTCCTGCAGTTTTAAGGCTTAATATAAGAGCATTTAGGAAGAAATTCAAAAGAGAGTTATTCATCGGTATTTTGCATCTACTAAGCCAAGCTAATTCTTATTTTGGCTTAGACTTTGCCTATATAAAGACACAGGATTTACAAATCTAATTTATGTGGAAGTAAAATATATATCCATTTACAATGATATGTGTATATATACACACACATATATATATATGTGCATATCATATGTATATATTTATATATAATAAAGTAAGATATGTTTCAATATTTATACATTTCTAGTATAACACATTCAAATTTACAAAATATGATGCTCATTTAACTGGAATTGATAGAGTCTAGACTTTTAAATTGAAGGTGTATTTTCTTCTCTTACATGTTCTTATTAGTATCAATGGATTCATATGGACCATGCTGATTAATAAGCAAAACAAACAGTTGAGAAGATGATCAATAAAATTATTTTCACTCTCTACTGAATTTGGATAAACTTCTATTATTTTTCATATTTATTTTGTTCAAAAACCAGTACAGAAATGTAATATGTTAAAAATTTCAGAGAGTAGTCACTTATTTTTGCTTAAAATAACAGTGATCTCAGCAAACAAATACACAAAGAAAACATGCCTCTTATCCTGCTTTAAGAGGCAGTGTAATGGCTATGGGTTCCACAGATAGATAGATGTCCAAGTACAAATCCCAGCTTCACTGTTTACTAGATTTGAAGATTTGACTTTGATACTTATGACTCATTTTTAATGCCTCAGTATCCTACACAGTAAAGCAGGGGTCTACCTCACAGGGATGAGGTTAGGAGTAAATAAGTTCATTTCTACAAAGCATTTGCAAAAAGCTATACCCAAAATTAGCACTCAATGAATATTAACGTTTATTACATTATTCATCTTTAAGGAGAAAATATATTCATTTGTTTATATACTCTTCAAATATAAATTAAGCTTCAGTGATGTAAGCATATTATTTGATACTGAGAATATAAAGGCAGTTCAGTCTAGATTTAATTTTTTCCTAGTAAACTTTATCTGAATTAACTAGAAATATACATGAATGCATATAAAGAAGCTGTAAGTATTTGAAGCCCCTTCATGAGTTACTTTGGGACTTCCCTGGTGGCTCAGATGGTAAAGCATCTGCCTACAATGCAGGAGACCTGGGTTCAATCCCTGGGTCAGGAAGATCCTCTGGAGAAGGAAATGGCAGCCCACTTCAGTATTCTTGCCTGGAAAATCCCATGGACAGAGGAGACTGGTAGGCTATATAGTCCATGGGGTTGCAAAGAGTTGGACACAACTTCACTTCACTTCATGAATTACAGCCTTGTCATGGTGAAAGGGCTTGCATAACTCAATGAAGCTATGAGCCATGCCATGCAGTGCCATCATGTCTTGATGGGTCTAGAAGAGTTCTAACAAAACGTGGCCCATGAAAGAAGAATTAGCAAACCACTGCAGTATTCTTGCTGAAAGAACCCCTTCTAGAAAAAGAAAAAAAAGATATGGCACCTCAGAAAATGAGCCCCCCTCAGGTCAGAAGGTTTCCAGTATGCTACTGGGGAAGAGTGGAGAGTGATTACAAATAGCTCAAGAAAAGAATGAAGTTTCTGGGCCCAAGCAGAAACAATGCTCAGTTGTGGATGTGTCTAATGGGGAAAGTAAAATCCACTGCTGTAAAGAACAGTACTGCATAGGAACCTGGAATGTTAGGTGAATGTATCAAGGTGAGTTGGACGTGATCAAGCAGGAGATGACAAGATTGAACATCAACATCTTAGCAATCAGTGAACTAAAATGGAAATGGAACAATTTAATTCAGATGGGCATTATATATATACTACTGTAGGTAAGATGCCTTTAGAAGAATCCCTTAGAAGAAAGAGTATCCCTCCTAGTCAACAAAAGAGTCTGAAATGCAGTACGTGGGTGCAATCTCTAAAATGACAGAATGATTTAAGTTTGTTTCAAGGCAAACCATTCAGCATCACAGTAATCCAAGTCTAATCCAGAGCCCCAACCTCTGATGCCAAAGAAGCTGAAGTTGAATGGTTCTATGAAGACCTACAAGACCTTCTAGAACTAACACCAAAAGAAAAAAAAAATGTCATTTTCATCGTAGGGGATTGGAATGCAAAAGCAGGAAGTCAAAAGATACCTGGAGTAACAGACAAGTTTGGCCTTGTACAAAATGAAGCAGGGTAAAGGTTAACAGAGTTTTGTCAAGAGAACACACTGGTCATAACAAACACCCTTTTCCCACAATATGAGAGACATCTCTACACATGGATATCATTAAATGGTGAATACCAAAGTTAGATTGATTGTATTCTTTGCAGCCAAAGATGGAGAAGCTCTGTATGGTCAGAAGTAACAAGACACAGAGCTGAATGTGGCTTAGATCATGAGCTCTTCATTGCTTCAACTGAAGAACATGGGGAAAACTGCTTGGCCATTCAGGTATGACCTAAATGCAAATCTCTTAGGTTTATACAGTAGAGGTGACAAATAGTTTCAAGGGATTAGATCTAGTAAATAGAGTGCCTAAAAAACTATGGATGAAGTTTTATAACACTGTACAGGAGATAGTGACCAAAACCATCCCAAAGAAGAAGACATGCAAAAGGCAAAGTTATTGTCTTAGGACAATAGAAGTAGCTGAGGAATGAAGAGAAACCAGAGACAAAGGAGAAAGGAAAGGGTATACCCAACTGAATGCAGAGTTCCAGAGAATAGCATGATCAGATAAGAAGGACTTCTTCAATTAACATTGCAAAGAAATAGAGGAAAACAATACAATAACAAAGACTAGAAGTCTCTTCAAGAAAATTGGAGATATCAAGGGAATATGTCATGCAAGGGTTGGCACCATAAAGGACAGAAATGGCAAGGATCTAACAGAAGCAGAATACACTAAGAAGAGGTGCCAAGAATACTACACAGAAGAACTCTAAAAGAAAGGTCTTAATAACTCAGATAACCAGGATGATGTGGTCACTCACCTAAAGCCTGATATATTGGAGTGTGCAGTCAAGTGTGCCTTAGGAAGCATTACTGCAAATGGAGTTCACGGAGTTGATGGAATTCCAGCTGAGCTATTTAAAATCCTAAAACTTGATGACATTAAAGTGCTGCACTCCATAGGTCAGCAAATTTGGAAAACTCAGCTATGGCCACAGGACTGGAAAAGGTCAGTTTTCATTCCAATAACAAAGGGCAGTGCCGAAGAATGTTCCAACTACAGCACAATTGTCCTCATTTCACATGCGAGCAAGGTAATGCTCAAAATCCTTCAAGCTAGGCTTCAACAGTATGTAAACTGAGAACTTCCAGATTTACAAGCTGGATTTAGAAAAGGCAGAGGAACCAGAGACCAAATTGCCAATATCCCTTGGATCATAGAAAAAGCAAGATAATTGTAATATATATATATAT
>NW_011494919.1:9751064-9752506 GCF_000754665.1 Bison bison bison | reverse complement strand
AAAAAAAAAAAAAAAACCTGGAAATTTCTTAAATAGAATTCTTAAAGAGATTATCAGAAAATTCTTTAAGAGACTACTAGACCACCTTACCTCTCCTCTGAGAAAAATGTATGCAGATCAATAAGCAGCAATTAGAACTGGACATGGAACTGCTGACTGGTTCCAAATTTTGCAAGGAGTATGTCGGGGCTGTATAGTGTCATCCTGCTTATTTAACCTATATACAGAGTATATCATGAAGAATGCCAGGCTGAATGAATCACAAGTTGAAGTCAAGATTGCTGGTAGAAATATCAACAACCTCAGATAGGGCAAAAGGTAGAAACAGTGGCAGACTTTATTTTCTTGGGCTCCAAAATCACTGCAGACAATGATTTCAGCCATGAAATTAAAAAACACTTGCTCATTGGGAAAAAAGCTATGGCAAACCTAGTTGTTTTTGTTCAGTCACCCAGTCATGTCTGACTCTTTATGACCCAATGGACTGCAACACGCCAGGCCTCCCTGTCTCTCACCATCTCCCAAAGTTTGCCTAATTTCTTTTTCATTGCATTGGTGATACCATCCAACCTCATTGCATTGGTGATACCATCCAGCCCTCTAATCCTCTGATGCCCTCTTCTCCTGCCCTCAATCTTTCCCAGCATCAGGGGATTTTCCAGTGAGTCATCTGTTCGCATTAAACAACCAAAATACTGGAGCTTCAGCTTCAGCATCAATATTTCCAGTGAAAATTCAGGGTTGATCTCCCTTAAGATTGACTGGTTTGATCTTGCTGGTCAAAGGACTTTAAGGAGTCTCTCCAGCACCATAGTTCGAAAGCATCAATTCTTTTGGGTTCTGTCTTCTTTATGGTCTAGTTCTCACAACCATACATGACCACTGGGAAGACCATAGCCTTGACTATATGGACCTTTGTCAGTAGTGTAGTGTCTCTGCTTTTCAATACACCGCCTAGGTTTGTCATCGCTTATTTGCCGAGAAGCAGTCGTCTCCTGATATCATGGCTGCAGTCATAGTGTGCAGTGATGTTTTTGGAGCCCAAGAAGAGAAAATCTGTCACTACTCCCACCTTTTCTCCTTCTATTTGCCATGCAGTAATGGGGCTAGGTGCCATGATCTTAATTTTTTTAATATTTAATCTTAGGCCAGCTCTTTCACTCTCCTCCTTCACCCTCACCAAGAGGTTCTTTCAGTTCAGTTCAGTTCAGTTCAGTTGCTCAGTCATGTCCGACTCTTTGCGACCCATGAATCGCAGCACGCCAGGCCTCCCTGTCTATCACCAACTCCCGGAGTTCACTCAGACTCACGTCCATCGAGTCAGTGATGCCATCTAGCCATCTCATCCTCTGTCGTCCCCTTCTCCTCCTGCCCCCAATCCCTCCCAGCATCAGAGTCTTTTCCAATGAGTCAACTCTTTGCATGAGGTGGCCAAAGTACGA
>NW_011494919.1:9744051-9750964 GCF_000754665.1 Bison bison bison | reverse complement strand
TTCCCCAACACCACAGTTCAAAAGCATCAATTCTTCGGCACTCAGCCTTCTTCACAGTCCAACTCTCACATCCATACATGACCACTGGAAAAACCATAGCCTTGACTAGAAGGACCTTTGTTGGCAAAGTAATGTCTCTGCTTTTGAATATGCTATCTAGGTTCTTTAGTTGCTCTAAAGATAAACCTAGACAGCATATTAAAAAGCAGAGATATCCCTTTGCCAACAGAAGTCTATAATAGTCAGAGCTATGTTTTTTCCAGTAGTCATGTACAGATATAAGAGTTGGACCATAAGGAAGGCTGAACACTGAAGAATTGATACTTTCTAATTGTGGTGCTGAAGAAGACTCTTTAGAGTCCTTTGGACTGCAAGGATATCAAACCAGTCAGTCTTAAAGGACATCAGCCCTGAATATTCACTGAAACAACGGATGCTGAACCTGAAGCTCCAATACTTTGACCATCTGATGCAAAGAGCCGACTCACTGGAAAAGACCCTGATGCTGGGCAAGATTGAAGGCAAAAGGAGAAGAGGGCAACAGAGAATGAAATGGTTAGATAGCATCATTGACTCACTGGGCATGAATTTGAGAAAACTCTAGGAGATAGTGGAAGAAGAGGAAGCTAGCGTGTTGGCAGTCAGTGGGGTGGCAGAGAATTGGACACAACTTAGCACTGAACAACAATGAAGTATTTGAAGGTGCATGAAATAGCCAATATTGAAGTAACTGAAAAACTTTTGGTTTGAGGAGTGAGGTTATCATTGCACCTGAGGTTATCACTACACCCAGGAGCTGAGACTAATGCTCTACGCATCAGTGCTGTTACAGTGTCAGTACTGCTGTTTCTGGGGAGCCTGTAACAACAAAACCCTTGAATAATTTCTTTTAACTATACATTCTTTATTCCCTCAAATTTCTCAGTTTCAGAATGGAACATCTTATTGGCTGAGGTAATGAGCCTAAGCTTTAACAATCAAAGTATTAGGAATATACTATTATTTTCTGCTTAATTAGAACAGATAGAAATAAAAGTAGTATTTTTAAGATAGTGCTGGAGGTATAAATATAGAGGTGTGGGTTCTTTTGTGAACATCAAGAGTACATGAAATATTTCTAACTGGGACAAAGATCATTTCATATGAAGCAAGTATTGACCGTATTACATATTTAGTTGTGGAAGTGGATTCAAAAGGTGTGCTATGCAAGAGAGAGTGGGTTATCAAAGCAAGATTTAGATGCAAACTATGCCTATAATTGAATATAGCTAGTGTGTGCCTATCATTGGAGAAGGAAATGGCAACCCACTCCAGTGTTCTTGCCTGGAGAATCCCAGGGATGGGGAAGCCTGGTGGGCTGACATCTATGGGGTTGCACAGAGTCAGACACGACTGAAGCGACTTAGCAGCAGCAGCAGCAGCAGCAGTGTGTGCCTATAATTGAATATAGCTAATTTCACTTAATCCAGATGTGGAGTGTGTGTGTGTGTGTGTGCGTGCATACACTAAGGATGTGAGTATTTGTATGATGATGGTTGCACATGACATGTTAGCAAAACCAAAAAAAAAAAAAATTTGTGTGTGCAGATAAAAGACAGACTTTATCCTAAACTATTGAGAAGGTGTTAAAATTTTTATAGATGACACACATCAAAAGAGTTAAGTTAGTAGCATCATTCAGTTAGTAATTTGGAGAACAAATTTGAGCACAGAAGGATAGAGGAATAGTCCAAAGAAAGAGATGACATGTCTATGAAAGACAGCAAATGAAAAAAATTAAAGGCAATTATACTAAAAAAAAATATTTTCAGTTTTGGTTCATATGACTTTAATAATACATGCTAGCCATTAGAAAATCAGAAGCATTCATAGGTTTGTGGTTTGGGAATGAACAGAATTATGTCAATTAAGAAAGAAACAGAAAGACAAGCATGTTTCCAGAGAATGTTCAGTTTGGAAAATGTCGAGACTAGCTCAACAAGCAGGGTTTCTGAAAGCACGATACGCCAAGAGAACGAGAAATGAGACTAAGGAATTCAGAGAAAAGCAAGGATCAGGGAACCAACACTGCCAAGGTGAAGGTGTCGAAACTGAATCCAAGCCAGCTTTATTATACTTTCAGCCGTGAATGAAAGAATATGCGGGGAGTTAAACTATAACTCATGTGGCCTTCAGGGCCAAAGAACAAAACGATCATTAACCATTGAGTAATTAGGAAACAGTAATCAATAACAAATCAGTACTAAGACTAATATTCTTATCTATAGATTTTCCACCAGATACGTAACACATGTGACTCTGAGATGCCAGTTGAGAAACAGGATCATATCTTGTTTTCAAGATTATGAACTGTTCCCTCTGGACTTGTTCCAAGAATCTCATGCCTTATAGCATCCAGTTTATCAATAATTATAAATTTTTCTTGCAGCCCTTGAGGCCTGCTTTTCTTTTATTCTTCCTGTCTCCTACAGAAAATTTTGAGTTTAGATATTTATTGGCTAGAAAAGTTGCATATAGAGCTACAAAATGAAGAATAACTTCTTGCCTTAGAAAAATGCATGTTTATAAATCAGTAGCATGTGAGAGATCATTTAAATCCTCCTCCAGTTGACTGAACTCAGTGAGAATAGCGCTGGCAAGTGAGCCCAAAGGAGGCTGTCCTCAAAGGTCAGCTTCCCTCCTGTGCTGGCTCTCTTGGCTCAGTGCAGAGAATAGACATATTGAGAATGGCTTGTGACCGAGGACAAATGCAAATGGGCTTGCCCAGATACCCGCTTGGCATCCAGATGAATAACTACCCATACAAACACCAATTACCTACTCTCTGAGGACACAATTTCAGAGTAATCCAAGGCTCTCCTTTTCCTCATTGTCTCCCATATCTGTGTACTAATTATCTATGACCACAGGACATCTAGAGGCCAGACATTTGTTATCCACAACAAACACTCATTTCCAGGAATCATAATCCTTCATCTGTGTTATTAATGTTACATCCTAGCTGGTCAGCCTGCAGACACTATTGCCAGTCAAGCAGTGTGTTTGTTCCTGCCCCTTCCCCTAGGGCAATTCAAATCATGTATCTTCCATTTAAAAAATCTCTCAGAGCTTTAAATCATATCTACAGTAAAGCCAAAGTCCTCAGTTTCTTCATTTATTTATTTATCAACTTATTTATTTTTGGTGGTCTATAAGCTGTCTACTTTTCAATATCAACAGGTACCATTCTCCTCCTTGTTACCTGCAGTTCAGCCACATTCTCTTTCTTTCTTTCTTTCCTCCAACTATTCTGATCTCTTTCTGCCTCAGTATCTCTAAGCTTGCTGATTGCTTTCTTCTCGGCATTCCCTCCCTGTGTGCTGATAAGGGTCACTTCTCATCCAGCTGGTCTGTGTTCAAATATCTCTTTCTTGACACATTTCTTTAAATCCTCTTCCAAAACAATCTCATCCCATTCCATTTACTCTGTTTTCTTCACTCTGGTTATTTTCTACATAGCACATCAGTATATGAAATAATATGCATTATATGTTTACTGGTTTAATGTATACTATACTCTGCATTGCTCACTGCTGAACACCAGAATTTACAACAATGCTTGAAACATAATAGGGACTTATTTAATATTTACCATGGTAAATGAATGCATGATAATCACCACAGATGCCTTATTGGCAGGCAGATTGAAGCTGAACCAGTGACTATTTGCTTGATGCTGTTTGATATGTATAATATCATATATGAAATGAGTCACCAGTCCAGGTTCGATGCACGATACTGGATGCTTGGGGCTGGTGCACTGGGATGACCCAGAGGGATGGTATGGGGAGGGAGGAGGGCGGAGCATTCAGGATGGGGAACACATGTATACCTGTTGCAGATTCATTTTGATATATGGCAAAACCAATACAATATTGTAAAGTTAAATAAAATTGAAAAAACAATAAACTCTATCATTTCAATAAATAATCCAAGAAAAAAAAATAAACATAAATAGACCACTATTTGAGTAGTTTTTTAAGGAAATAGTAATTAGAGAGTAACAAGAGCAGAGTATGCACTTGTTTTGATCTTGCTCTCTTCCAGACCTGACCACTCACTCTTTACTCCTGATTTGCTCAATATATTGTGTGATGTGCTTACAGTCTTGCACTTAACACACTTAACTTGAATCAGGAGTCCTATCTATCTATCTATTAGAATGACCTAAATAACAAATTATAACCAATAAATAAAAGCATATAATGTGATTATAACATATAATCTATATTTGTATCTGACAAGTTTCCTCTGAGTGGCTAAGATTGCATTTAAAAACAAAGAATTAAAAAAAAAATTACCTGAAATACTTTTACACTATGATCATACTAACTGCTTTGATGATCTATTAATTTATAGTTTAAAAGGGAGCACGGGATCAAGAATATAAAATGGAATCAGGTTTAGGAATGTAAAATGATGGAGGATATAGAGATCACCAGAGTCTGTGATTTGCACTCTGTTTACTGCTTCCTGAAGTGGATTTCCTACATGTGTTCTCTTGTATTCAAAACGTTCTTGTGTCAGTTATCATCATGTAGCCACTGGAATACTCCCAGGAGAGAGATGATATTTTCTAACCTTGATGTGTGGGCCTTCATAAGGAAGCAGATGTGTCTGTTTAATGTGTAATATTTAGGACTAGAGTCAGTTCAAATTACTGATGAATCTATTTTCTAAAGACAGTAGTACACATTTTTGTTGCAGAGAATCATTGAAAATATGTTCTTACAGAAGGAAGAAAGTAAAAAACTACCAACCATGAAATAAGGTATTTTGAATGTGCATTTCAGAGCACTGTAGATAATGAGTTCAGAATGGAAAAACTCTGAAGGTTCAGTGCACATAGCTAAGAGAAAGTATCTGAATGTTTACAGGATTTTAAGCAGAGTTATCAATATTTTGACCTTCTCCTATGAAGCAGAATTATTCTCACCCCAAATTATATTTTCATATCTGATTTTGGTCTTGGAGTAGCAGTTGTCTTCTAATTAATTGGGCATTGAACAATCTTAATTTGCAGGTAACTACCCCACGTCCAAGGAGCCGTGGCTGCGTGGGCGCAGGAGGGCCTAGAGGAGCTATCCCACGTTGAAAGTCAGGAATGGCGGCAGTGAGGAGATACCCCTCATCCAAGGTAAGGAGCAATGGCTGCACTTTGCTGGCACAGCCGTGAAGAGATACCCCACACCCAAGGTAAGAGAAACCCAAGTAAAACGGTAGGTGTTGCAAGAGGGCATCAGAGGGCAAACACACTGAAACCATACTCACAGAAAACTAGTCAATCTAATCACACTAGGACCACAGCCTTGTCTAACTCAGTGAAACTAAGCCATGCCCGTGGGGCAACCCAAGATGGGGGGGTCATGGTGGAGAGATCTGAAAGAATGTGGTCTGCTGGACGAGGGAATGGTAAGCCACTCAGTATGCTTGCCTTGAGAACCCCATGAACAGTATGAAAAGGCAAAATGATAGGATACTGAAAGAGAAACTCCCCAGGTCAGTAGGTGCCCAATATGCTACTGGAGATCAGTGGAGAAATAAGTCCAGAAAGAATGAAGGGATGAAACCAAAGCAAAAAGAACACCCAGCTGTGGATGTGACTGGTGATAGAAGCAAGGTCCGATGCTGTAAAGAGCAATATTGTATAGGAACCTGGAATGTCAGGTCCATGAATCAAGGCAAATTGGAAGGGGTCAAACAAGAGATGGCAAGAGTGAATGTCGACATTCTAGGAATCAGTGAACTGAAATGGACTGGAATGGGTGAATTTAATTCAGATGACCATTATATCTACTACTGTAGGCAGGAATCCCTCAGAAGAAATGGAGTGGCCATCTTGGTAAACAAAAGAGTCCGAAATGCAGTATTTGGATGCAATCTCAAAAACCATAGAATGATCTCTATTCGTTTCCAAGGCAAAACATTCAATATCACAGTAATCCAAGTCTATGCCCCAACGAGTAAAGCTGAAGAAGTGGAAGTTGAACGGTTCTATGAAGACCTACAAGACCTTTTAGAAATAACACCCACAAAAGATGCCCTTTCCTTATAGGGGACTGGAATGCAAAAGTAGGAAGTCAAGAAACACCTGGAGTAACAGGCAAATTTGGCCTTGGAATATGGAATGAAGCAGGGCAAAAAATAATAGAGTTTTGCCAAGAGAATGCACTGGTCACAGCAAACACCCTCTTCCAACAACACAAGAGAAGACTATACATAGACATCACCAGATGGTCAACAACAAGCAAACAGCAAACAACAGCAAAAACAAGATCAGGAGCTGACTGTGGCTCAGATCATGAACCCCTTATTGCCAAATTCAGATTTAAATTGAAGAAAGTAGGGAAAACCACTAGGCAATTCAGGTATGACCTAAATCAAATCCCTTATGATTATACAGTGGAAGTGAGAAATAGATTTAAGGGGCTAGATCTGATAGATCTGATAGAGTGCCTGATGAACTATGGATTGAGGTTCGTGACATTGTACAGGAGACAGGGATCAAGACCATCCCCATGGAAAAGAAATGCAAAAAAGCAAAATAGCTGCCTGAGGAGGCCTTACAAATAGCTGTGAAAAGAAGAGAAGTGAAAAGCAAAGGAGAAAAGGAAAGATATAAACATCTGAATGCAGAGTTCCAAAGAATAGCAAGAAGAGATAAGAAAGCCTTCTTCAGCGATCAATGCAAAGAAATAGAGGAAAACAACAGAATGGGAAAGACTAGGGATTTCTTCAAGAAAATCAGAGATACCAAAGGAACATTTCATGCAAACATGGGCTCGATAAAGGACAGAAATGGTATGGACCTAACAGAAGCAGAAGATATTAAGAAGAGATGGCAAGAATACACAGAAGTACTATACAAAAAAGA
>NW_011494919.1:9709506-9743951 GCF_000754665.1 Bison bison bison | reverse complement strand
TCCTGGAATGTAAAGTCAAGTGGGCCTTAGAAAGCATCACTATGAACAAAGCTAGTGGAGGTGATGGAATTCCAGTTGAGCTATTCCAAATCCTGAAAGATGATGCAGTGAAAGTGCTGCACTCAATATGCCAGCAAACTTGGAAAACTCAGCAGTGGCCACAAGACTGGAAAAGGTCAGTTTTCATTCCAATCCCAAAGAAAGGCCATGCCAAAGAATGCTCAAACTACCACACAATTGCACTCATCTCACACACTAGTAAAGTAATGCTCAAAATTCTCCAGGCTTCAGCAATATGTGAACCGTGAACTTCTTGAGGTTCAGGCTGGTTTTAGAAAAGGCAGAGGAACCAGAGATCAAATTGCCAACATCCTCTGGATCATGGAAAAAGCAAGAGAATTCCAGAAAAGCATCTATTTCTGCTTTATTGACTATGCCAAAGCCTTTGACTGTGTGGATCACAATAAACTGTGGGAAATTCTTCAAGAGATGGGAATACCAGACTTCTCAAGCTGCCTCTTGAGAAATTTGTATGCAGGTCAGGAAGCAACAGTTAGAACTGGACATGGAACAACAGACTGCTTCTAAATAGGAAAATGAGTTCGTCAAGGCTGTATATTGTCACCCTGTTTATTTAACTTATATGCAAAGTACATCCTGAGAAACGCTGGACTGGAAGAAACACAAGCTGGAATCAAGATTGCCGGGAGAAATATCAATAACCTCAGATATGCAGATGAAATCACCCTTATGGCAGAAAGTGAAAAGGAACTCAAAAGCCTCTTGATGAAAGTGAAAGTGGAGAGTGAAAAAGTTGGCTTAAAGCTCAACATTCAGAAAACGAAGAATATGGCATCCGGTCCCATCACTTCATGGGAAATAGATGGGGAAACAGTGGAAACAGTGTCAGACTTTATTTTTCTGGGCCCCAAAATCACTACAGATGGTGACTGCAGCCATGAAATTAAAAGACGCTTACTCCTTGGAAGGAAAGTTATGACCAACCTAGACAGCATATTCAAAAGCAGAGACATTACTTTGCCAACAAAGGTCTGGCTAGTTAAGGCTATAGTTCTTCCTGTGGTCATGTATGGATGTAAGAGTTGGACTGTGAAGAAGGCTGAGCACCAAAGACTTGATGCTTTTGAAGTGTGGTGTTGGAGAAGACTCTTGAGAGTCCCTTGGACTGCAAGGAGATCCAACCAGTCCATTCTGAATGAGATCAGCCCTGGGATTTCTTTGGAAGGAATGATGCTAAAGCTGAAACTCCAGTACTTTGGTCACCTCATGAGAAGAGTTGACTCTTTGGAAAAGACTCTGATGCTGGGAGGGATTCGGGGCAGGAGGAGAAGGGGACGACAGAGGATGAGATGGCTGAATGGCATCACTGACTCGATGCACGTGAGTTGGGGTGAACTCCGGGAGTTGATGATGGACAGGGAGGCCTGGCGTGCTGCGATTCATGGGGTTGCAAAGAGTCGGACACGACTGAGTGACTGATCTGATCTGATTAATATTTGTGACCTGAAACAGACTGCCAGACATTTTTCCACTGAAGATGAGTTTATTCAGGATCAGCAGAGAATGGTAGTTTGGGGCCAATAACCATGATGACCCATGTGCAAGGCCCCCTGTGGCAACAGAAGGAGAACAGTTTTCTTAGGAGGTAGAGAAAGCTGTAAGTTCTAGTAAACAGTGTGTATTCTGATGCTCATGCTATCTGACTCTTTGTGACCCCTTGGATTGTAGCCCGCCAGAGTCCTCTGTTCATGGAATTCTTCCAGCAAGAATACTGAAGTACTGTAGTAGGTTGACATTTCCTCCAGAGGATCTTTCCCGCTCAAGGATTGAACCACCTTCTCTTAGGTCTCCTGCATTGGTGCGTGGATTCTTTATACCTCTAGCGCCACCTGGAGTCCATGGCTTTTCACTGGCTGTGTGTCAGCCAGGTAAGAAGAGTGTTTCTTTTCCCTGTTGGACTTTTGAGTTCATTGAGGGTTCCCTGTTCTGGTCTCCCAAGTCGAATTGAAGTTTCTGTTTATTAATGTTTTACATTTTCTTCTTTTGATCAAGTTCTCTCTGGGAAACCTTGCCAATTAGGTGTCAGGTGTTCTCGTTTCAGCTCCTTTCTCTCCTTCAAAAGGGAAGGACCACAGATTGTAAACCTGTTAAGATCATGTTCAGGTGACAAGGAGGGGCAGGGAAGAAAACTTTCAGGCACTTTCTAACTAATGCTCAAGATCATAGACATTGGAAATCATCTGAATGGTTATGTTGTTATCAGTGATTAGGTGAGAATCATCCAGCTAGTCTTGGGAAAGCTGTCTCCTCCGATGTCACTAGTTTCCATTTGAGAAATATTTATTTTTCGGTTACCAGATGATATGCAGGTCTAGGCAGGGCTTGTGCTTTCTTTAGTTGTGTGATGAGAATCCAAGATTCTGTTTCTCAGAGTTGAGTGGCACAAGGTTCTGTTAGCTGTACTTGATAAGGGCTTTTTCAACAGGGTTGAAAGAAGTTCTTCTTGAGGGTTTTTTTTTTTTTTTTTCCAATAGATAAAATCTCCAGATTGTAAGGTATGAAGCTTAAGACCTTCACCTACTGAGGATACATTCTGAAAATATTGCTCTACCAAAACATGGTTATTTGTTTTATAAACAATTAGGTCTTTGCGGTATTGGAGTATCTCTCATTTTGTTAGTGTGAGTCAAAAAAACCCGGTGCCAAGTACATTGAGTATCCTCTGTCTCAAAGAATGAGTGTTTATGAGTTTAAAAAAGTGTAGATTTAAGATTTAGAAGAGCCAACAGCAATAATTTTGATCAATTTGGAGGGCTTCTACAAAGTATTTCAAATGAGTTTTAATAATGTCATTATTGCATTAGGCTAAAGCAGAGGATTTAGAATGGTTGGCACAGTGAAAGTGTTGTAAAACTGGTCAAACAGTGCAGATTGGTCGAAGCATCCTGGCCAGTGAACTGGGTTCCTTGATCACTGTGGACTTTGAGAGGAGTTCCCCAAGTAGGAATAATCTTTACCAATAGGACCTTAGCCACAGAAGAAGCAGTAGTCTATCTACTACAAGGGGAGGCTTCAGTCCAAGGTGAAAACACAGACTGTGACGAAAACATATTTGTGTCCATTAGACAAAGGAAGTTGTGTAAATACATTTACCAGAACTTCAGTGGTCCAGTAAGCATTTTAAATGCCTGGAAGCTGTTTTCCCTGGTTGTACTTCAGACAAGTGGACAAGTGACATAGGCAATATTTGCAGCCTTGATAATGTTTCCCAACCAATATTGCTTTATGAAGGCTACCATTTTGTCAGTAGACTGATTATTTGATGCATGTACAAGTGGTTAAGAGTGGGAATTGTAGTCTCTGGTAAGACTGGGTTGTTATTTGGTCCAAACCAGAGCTTTCTCTATCATATCAATAGTTGTTGAATTCCCAGTCTTGGTTTTCCTTTTCTGAGGCCAATCGTTGGGCTTCTTTAGCCAGTGTTTCTAAATTATTATTTGGGGAAGTAGCCCTTTGGACCATGACAGAGGTTTTGCTACTGTTGATCCCTTTAAAAGTAGCATTCCTTGCAGAAATATTAGCAAGATGATTACCCCTAGTTCTTGTAGAATCAAATTTAGAATGCTCTTGAATCTTAATCGTAGCTAAAGCAGTTGTTAAAAGTATTGCATTCAATAAATCCTGAACATTGGGGCCATTTTTAATTGTATTTCCCCTGGAAATAAGAAAGACTTATTGCTTCCACAATATTCCAAAATCATAAGCTACTCTAAAAGCATATTGACTATCAGTATGACTATTCGCAATTTTGATCTTGGCTAAAATGTAAGCTCATATAAGAGTATATTTTAACCTGTTGTGATGAAGTAGTATTACATAGAGATACTTTCTTAAAAACACCAAAAGGAGGTATAATAGCATCCTCAGGACACTATTTACTATTGTCACTTTAAATAAGAAGTGTCATTCATTTTTCAAAAGGTTTTTTGTCATGAGGATCTGATGTCACCATGAAGGGATTTAGTGCTTCTCTAGATATGAGGAGATGTAAGGATTGAGATCATAAAATCTCTTCCTAAAAACATCCAACTATCTAAAGACCCGTCCAACCAGATTCCCTGGAGTACAGAGTGCCTCACTCCACCTTGAACTCCCTTAAGGGTTATTGAAGGTTAACAGCTATAGCAGCATAGGGTTCAGTCTCCATAGAGACAGATGGCAAATGTCACTGTTGCTATGTTGTTGGCAATGCTCTTGTTAAGTGCCAATTTGTAGTTGACAAGGAAATGGTTGTAATGTCTCTAAGGTAAGGGGTGTACCCTCATGCCATACAGTCCAGTTGCTGCCTGTAATATCCTATGGGTTGATACTGGTCCTTGTGTTTTTGGATGAGTACCCCAAAGGCAATCCTTTCCTTTTCACTTACAAACAGGAAAACAGGGAATCGACTATTGCGATGCCAGAGGGCAAGTGAATTAATCTGACTCTCCTTTAAGGCCTTGAAGTCTCTGTCATCTTGTTTTTTCCTATAAAATTGGGATGGGGTTATTATTGTTGAGTAAATATATAGAGGTTTGCCCATAAGAGAGAAATTTGGAATCCAGTTTCAGCAGTAACCAACAGGCCTAAGAAAATCTCACAGCTGTCACTTAGTTTTGGGGTTTTAGGACACCATGAAATCTGTCTGGATGTAGGTGTAGCCCTTGTTCTGATATCTGATGCCCTAAATATTGAACCTGAGTTTGGAAAGATTATATAGTTCTCTTGGTGTCCTTAAATCCCTTTAAGACTAAAAGCTTTAGCAACAAGATGCTGTCTTCTTGTGAGGAAGCTTGAGAAAGAGAGCAAAGAAGTAAATCATCCACATATTGCAACAAAGTAGAACCTGTAGGGACCTTCAGGTCATTAAGATCAACCTTCAGGATTTTCAAGAAATAAGGACTATTTCTTATTTTCTTAATTCAAAATTCTTATTCTTAATTCAAGAAATATTCTTATTCAAGAAATAAGGACTATCAGTACAACACTGAGGTATTACTGTTCAGGTGAATTTATTTTCTTCCAAAGTGAAGGCAAAATGGCTATTGAATATCTTCATCAACTGGAATACTAAAGGGTCTACGACATATATCAGTTAGAGTAGAGAATTTGATCTGCCTCTTGAGAAACCTCCTGAGGTCCTCAGCAATATGAGAACCTCCCGAGGTTCAAGCTGGTTTTAGAAAAGGCAGAGGAACCAGAGATCAAGTTGCCAACATTCGCTGGATCATGGAAAAAGCAAGAGAGTTCCAGAAAAACATCTATTTCTGCTTTATTGACTATGCCAAAGCCTTTGACTGTGTGGATCACAATAAACTGTGGGAAATTCTGAAAGAGATGGGAATACCAGACCACCTGACCTGCCTCTTGAGAAATCTGTATGCAGGTCAGGAAGCAACAGTTAGAACTGGACATGGAACAACAGACTGGTTCCAAATAGGAAAAGGAGTACATCAAGGCTGTATATTGTCACCCTGCTTATTTAACTTCTATGCAGAGTACATCCTGAGAAATGCTAGACTGGAAGAAACACAAGCTGGAATCAAGATTGCTGGGAGAAATATCAATAACCTCAGATATGCAGATGACACCACCCTTATGGCAGAAAGTGAAGAGGAACTAAAAAGCCTCTTGATGAAGGTGAAAGAGGAGAGTGAAAAAGTTGGCTTAAAGCTCAACATTCAGAAAATGAAAATCATGGCATCCAGTCCCATCACTTCATGGGAAATAGATGGGGAAACAGTGTCAGACTTTATTTTTCTGGGCTCCAAAATCACTGCAGATGGTGACTGCAGCCATGAAATTAAAAGACCCTTACTCCTTGGAAGGCAAGTTATGACCAACCTAGATAGCATATTCAAAAGCAGAGACATTACTTTGCCAACAAAGGTCCGGGTAGTCAAGGCTATGGTTTTTCCTGTGGTCATGTATGGATGTGAGAGTTGGACTGTGAAGAAGGCTGAGCGCCGAAGAATTGATGCTTTTGAAGTGTGGTGTTCGAGAAGACTCTTGAGAGTCCCTTGGACTGCAAGGAGATCCAACCAGTCCATTCTGAAGGAGATCAGCCCTGGGATTTCTTTGGAAGGACTGATGCTAAAGCTGAAACTCCAGTACTTTGGCCACCTCATGAGAAGAGTTGATTCATTGGAAAAAACCCTGATGCTGGGAGGGATTGGGGGCAGGAGGAGAAGGGGACGACAGAGGATGAGATGGCTGGATGGCATCACTGACTCGATGGACGTGAGTCTGAGTGAACTCCGGGAGTTGATGAGGGAGGCCTGGCGTGCTGCGATTCATGGGGTCGCAAAGAGTCAGACACGACTGAGCGACTGAACTAAGAGGAACTAAGGAAAAACAGTGAGTACATATATCAACGGGAGGGCCTAAACAAAGGGGAATAGATTGGAGGACAGGAACCTCTTGAAGATCATTAGAGATCCCCACTATTGGAACTGTTTTAGTACTGCAGAGCAGGAGCTTTGTCATAGTAGCAGGGTTGAGCACTAAGAGTGTGGCTCCAGTGTCAATTAGGACTAGAAGAGATTCCTCCCCAGTATGGAGAAAAATTTCCCTAGTTGATCAAGAGGAAGAATTGGTAATTCCTTATAGTTCCTTATAACTCCATCATTAGGGAGGACTCTGGAAAGTCCAGCTAGAGAGCTGAAGGTGCCTAAAGCACTAAAAATTGTTAAGATATCCTTTCTAATGTTTCGGTTCTTTGCAATACTAGAAGAAATGAGATGAGATTCGGTTTTGTCTCAAAATCTTCATTTGCTAGGGCTTAAGATTAAGAAGTTTGAGACTTCCGTGCAGTGGATATGAATCTGCCTACCAGTGCAGGGTACACAGGTTAGACCCCTGGTCCACGAAGATTCCACATGCCATGGAGCAACTAAGCCTGTGCATCACATCTGCAGAGCCCATGCATCACATCTACTGAGCCCACATTCTAACGAACCACAACTCCTGAGACCCTGTGCCACAACCACTGAAGCCTGTGTGCCTAGAGCCTGTGCTCCACAAGAGAAGCTACTACAATGAAAAGTGCATCAACGGCAAGTAGAGTGGCCCCCACTTGCCTCAACTAGGGAAATCCTGCATGCAGCAATGAAGACCCAGCACAGCCAAAAAAATAATAATAATAAAAAAATTGGCACTTTATGCATTTAAAAAAATTAGAAAAAAATTAAAGATTAAGAAGTTTGATGGTCCTTCTGTAATCACAAGTGACTCATCTAGAGTGCAAGAGAACTGTTTTGCCTGATTACCTAAATGCAGACTAGTTTCCCATTCTATTCTGGCCCTTTTTACTAGAAGGGAAAGGTCCCAGTTCAGCCCCATTAATAATATACAGTTAAATCTACTCAAGTGGAATCAACATCTGAAGGAAGACTAGAATTTCCTTTACAAACATTCTGAAGTTGATTGTAAAAATTATAAATAACTTCATCAGATTTGTGTGTGCACACTTGAGTTCCATTCTAATCAACAAACTTTGGAAAAGCCTTAAGAACTGCTGAGTGAAATTGCCTAGCTATTGCCTGAATGTGATTATATAATAAGTTAGTAAACTTGCCTCCCAGTTGTAATTCTAAAGACCTTTCTGGACTTTACCAATTAGCAGTTTTCATCCAGTGCTGGCCCTGCCCTTCCCCAATAAGCATTTGGTTTAGCTATTATAAGTCAGGGAAACCAGGTTGATAAGTTTGGATGACTATATTAAAATCCTCAGCAAATCTATGCAGATTTTTGGTTACTTTAGGAAAATCTTTGACTATGGCTCACAGTTCAGCTTTAGGCCAAAATGTATTTAATAAATAAAATTAAGTATCTGGATCCTTAGAAGTCTTAATTTTAAGGGATGGGTTCCGACAAATCAGAGTGAGTCTGACACTTCCAGAGGAAAAGGGAGTGGCGAGAGTTTCGGAGAAAATGAAAGTTTGGCAAGAGAATTTGTACGGGAAATTTGTGGATGTGGTGAAGGTATAGGCAGTGTAGAGGGAAGGAGGAAGATGTGCTAGAGGCTGAGTGTGGCCAGGGGATGCTGAGAGAAACAGGATTGTACAAGTGATAGAGTATGAGACAAAGAAGCCAAGGAAGAAGAGCCTGAGGCTTTAGGAGCCATCTCATCTCTCTTTAGTCCTTTGTTTGCCTGTTAATTTTTAAAGCAGTATTTTGCATAGGCAATTTAGACCTCTGATAAGGCTAGGAAGCTTCAAAATATTAATCAAAATAAACATTTCACTCAGTTCTGAAAATTGTTGAACTCTTGTGGTCCAGTACAATTTTAAGTAAATTAAGTTTGGGTATTTCAGAAGTCCCCCATGATGGCCATTGATATTCTAAATTGCCTTTGGTCAGATTGGTCCATTCGTTTCGAAATGTACCTGAGGAAGGACCATGTTTTTAAGCATAAAATTGGCCAGCTTCCCTGGATGCAGAGGGAGTGAGGCTCCCTCAAGACACTTAGATCCTGGGATGCCACTTCCTAAAGGTCTTTCCTCTAAAGAACAATTTTCAAATAATTTAAATAGTTTACTGCACAAATGGCTTAATTTGAACAGCTTACAACCATCTGAGCCAGTCTTAAGAAGACAGCTTGGTCCCAGAGGAGCCAGGCCAAATGCTTTTTTTTTGACAGTTTCCAGAAGACAGCCCTTCCAAAGAAATTGGCCAAAGGCTGAAAAAAATTGGCATTGTTTCAGAGAAACAACCCCCTGTTCCAGAAGGAATGGGTTGAAGACTAGCCAGCTTCAGTGAAACAATCTGATCTCCAATCAGACCAAAGTGCCAAAACAATATTCATATACAAAATGAGGCCTTAAGCATAAAGATGAAACTTTTAAAAAGATCCTGAGTAAACCTGGAGCACTTCAAACATAAAGAACATGTAAACTCGCACAGATCCAAGAAAAAGAAATACTTTCAAACTCCAGGGTTTTGTGAGATAAGCAGTGAGTACAATAGGTTCAGCGATGACCACTGAGATCATCACTCAGTGATCTCAGTGATGCTTTATTGTGACTGTGCTGCTAAGTACAGTTATCATCTTGATTTTACACACTTACATCAGCCTTCTTGGAGAAGGAAATGGCAAACCATTCAAGTATTCTTGCCTGGAGAATCCCGTGGACAAAGGAGCCTGGTGGGCTACAGTCCATGGGGTTGCAAAGAGTTGGACACAACTGAGTGACTAACACACACACACACACATACACACATACACAATGGGCTCAGTTATAGGCACCTCACCTATTGGCTCACCAACCCTGGAGCCACTGGGAATCGTCTTTGGTCCCCCTATGAGCCACCAAAATACTGATCAAAGACAAATAGACCACCAGGTATTTCTCCAGCAAAATGGATTTATTCAGGATCAGCAGAGAATTGCAGTTTGGGACCTACAGCCATGGCGAGCCATGTGCAATCCACCACATAGTGAAAGAAGAATACTCTTATAGAACGGAAAGGAAGTTGGAGGGAATGAGTCAGAAACAGTCTATGGCTTTTTATTGGCTGAGTCCTTGACAGGGAAGAAGAGGAATCTCTTCTGCTGGTGGACTCTGCCATCTTTGCAGTGTGTGAGCGCTCCTCCTTCTGATATCCCAGCTCTACTAATTTGAGGTTTCTGTTTATTAATTTCTTACATTGTCTTAAAAATCAAGTTAACGTATCTTCTTATTCTCTCTTATACGTACTGGTAAATGTGTACATTATAGTTAGTCATCTCTTTCTCCCCAACTCCAGCCTCGCCTCTCTTTTTTAGAAATGGTACCCTGTCTGGTGAGAGGCCTGGTAATACCTTATGGTGAATGATGCCAAATTCTTGATATCCAAAGAAAATTTAATTTTGGTACCAGGGACCAGGCTTGATCACTCAGAGCTTTTGTGTGGCAGAAGTTTTATTACAGTGAAAAAGGATAGAGAAAACTGACATAGACATCAGAAGGGGGACAGAGAATGCAGGTCTTAGCAAGGCCTTATATACTTTTACCAGACCCACTCCCACAACATAACATCTTAAATTAACAAGACTAGAACTAACAATATAAAAGTCTTACTAGACCCACTCCCACAACAAGATTAGTCAGAGGGTTCTTGTTAAGAAGGAGAAACATGTCCTCAAGCAGGATACATTGTTGTTACATAATCATTATATATACATTGTTGTTATATAATCATATAATCAAGACAAAGGAAAGTAGGGAAAAAAAAGTTTGTCCTTCTCTTCTCCTCAAGAGCCACAGACCCCTTTCTCCTCCTCAAGGGTCCTAGACCCCTTTCTCCTCCTTGAGGGCCCTGGAATCCTTATCAACTTACTAAGAATTAATTCTCTCACTGAGACACATAGAGGCCACATATCCTAGGCCAGCTCAATGCTAAATTTACTAAACTCATGCTACATCTGCTAAACTCATGCTGCTCTGTGATGTTCATCCGATTCTATTCATCTGCCATTTTCTCCCTATTTTAACTACTTGTTCTCGCACTAGTTTTGTAAATATTCCCTGAGATTCAAGGAAAAGGCAGTAAGAAACAAAAAGATGTGAGTTTCCTGGACTGATACATTTGTCAATAATAGTGTAAGTAGATTTGATATGTTTTCATAGAATTTTTCCTTCCTATCAATCCCTGTAGTGTATTTTTGACAATATCTAGATTAAGGTGAAGAGTTGCTAAAATCTAGTCTTGGCAAAGGACCCTTGCACTAAAATCACAGATAAAACTTTGACTAATAAAAATGACTAATGTTAACTTTGTGTTTTCTTCTTTCAACAGAGGACTCCAAAAATGCAAAAGGAATTTGTGGTACTGCAGTCCTCTGATATATACTTCTCAAATTAAACAGCTATTCGATTTATATTGGACTTATTTTAGCAATGAAGGCTGGCAGAATATACCACCCCCAAATATGTTGCTCTGGCATGTTGACCCTTTTAAGTTAAATGCAGGTGGAAAACAGAAAATGCAAGAACACTGCTCCTTTTTTTTTCTTAAGAACAGGAGGTGAATTGCCCATGTGAAAGCTGTCCTTCCCATGTAGCTGAGCAGGACCCTGTAGGGTCTTCCTGGGACAGAACCCCCACCCCTCCATAGCATGTCCTCCACCTACATCTTGTCTATAGAAAAACTTTAGCATCCCAGGTCTTCCCTGAGTTCCAAAGGATAAATCTAATCAGAGAAGTGAGAAAAGTGAGAGAAGTGAATAGGAAGAAAGCAAAACAATCAAGCAAGACAAAATAATAATAGTTTAGCCATAAAACAAAATCAAGGACCTTTAGTTCCTTCTCAACAGCTATAGATAATATTTTGAGCCAAGTCTTTTGAGCTGTTTTGCAGAAACTAAAATTGCTGCCAGATGGAAGAAGTTAGCTATATGCTGCCCACAAGTGCATAGGCCCCAGACTTGTGGAAACAGAAGGTTGACTCCCAATTACCTCACTACCAACCAATCAGAAGAATGTCCATGGGCTGATCATATACCCCTCAGTCTTTCTCCCTCTGGAGAAGGAAAGGGCAACCCACTCCAGTATTCTTGCCTAGAGAATCCTTTGGACAGAGGAGCTTGGTGGGCTGTTGTCCATGGGGTTGCACAGAGTGGGACACGCCTGAAGTGACTTAGCAGCAGCAGCAGCTTTCTCCCTCAGTTCAATTCAGTACTCAGTCATGTCTGACCCTTTGCAACCCCATGGGCTACAGCATGCCAGGCTTCTCTGTCCATCAGCAACTCCCAGAGTCTGCTCAAACTCATGTCCATTGAGTCAGTGATGCCATCCAACCATCTTATCCTCTGTTGTCCTTCTCCCTCACCTTGCCTTTAAAAACTTTTCACTGAAAACCATTGGGGAGTTGGGCTTTTGAGCTCCAGCTTCCTGTACTTCTTGCTTGGTGCCCTGCAATAAAGGCTACACTTTCCTTCACCACAACTTGGTGTCAGTAGATTGGCCCTACTGTGCACAAGCGAACAGACCCAAGTTTGGTCACACCTGTAGCAGAAGAAAAATAGTATCCTTATCATCATGAATAAGAAGGTGAGGCCAAAAGAATTCTGTATGAACAAATCTTGTTAAAATAATTGTTACTTTCTTTTAGCTTTACCACAAAATTCACTTACATTTCCAAGATTGCCTTTTTTCAGTCTAACAGACTTCATCACTTATTTGGGTGTTCATTCCTTATCAGGACTTCCATGTCATGTAAAACATATATATCTGTATGCTTTTCTCCTGTTAACCTGTCTTATGTCTGTGTAATTATCAGGTCCAGAGGAAAGCTCTAAGAGTATAGAGGTGAAAGTTTTGCTTCCTGTACACTGATAAGGTACTATTCTTCTCAGTGGAGAATTAAAAGAAGTATAAGGCTTGGTGCATTTTATTAAGATTTTTGCATGATATTTGGGAGAGAAAAGGCAAAAGGAGATATGATACAGTTTACAGTTCATCTCAATGTATTGTTAAATAGAAAGGGGTATTAAATATGTTTGTGTGTATGTGCTAAGTTGCTTCAGTCGTGTCCGACTCTTTGTGACCCTATGGACTGTAGCCACCCAGGCTCCTCTGTCCATGGGATTCTCCAGGCAGGAATATTGGAGTGGGTTGCCATGCCTTCCTCCAAGGGATCTTCCTGAACCAGGGATCAAACCCACATGTCCTATGTCTCCTGCATTGTGGGTGGATTCTTTATGGCTGAGTCACCTGGGAACCCTGGAATTTACATTACTATTTAAATAATGTTAGAACTCTAAGGCTCTAAGACATTAAATTATCAATTCAAATAGTTAAATCAACAGCCTTGGCATTAAATTTTCTATTTTCTGACTAAAAAACAACTGTTTCTGTTAAGATATGTTAGTAATGAACTATTCTAGCTCTTTAAAGTGTTGTCATTTGGTACTTTATGTAATTCTCAATAGTTTATATGACAACCTTAGCAAGGATATATTATAGTACTTAAACAAGTACTTAAACATACTGATCATTCAGTTGGTCTGATCTTGGCAAAGTAATATCTAAATCCCTAAAATGGTTAGCTCATAGGAACCTTGGGAGCAAGTGAACAGTTAATACATCTCATTTGTCTTAAATTGTGGTTAGTCAGCATCCTGACCTTCTATGCACAGGATGGGTAACTGACTAAGTGAGTTGAGAAAAATCATTTGTTTGACCTCTGTGGGAGGGAGTTCCATCAGACTTCTGGCACCAGAAGGAACAAAGTTATGATTAAATAACCACAACCTCCAACAGCTCTGAACATATTCCTCTCACTTCATATGCCACAGTTTTGTTCCAATATCTCTGCTCCTGGCCAGGCACATCCTGTTCTCTCTTCCAGCCATAAGTCAATCCTGTTAAGGGACACCACCACCATCACAGCCCGATCTGGCTCAGAGCTCAGTATCTGCTCTCCTTCTGGCACTAAAACCACATTCTCTTTCCAACCTGATTCCCTTTCTATGCTTAGTCTTTGATTTTATCTTGGTATTTTTCCAGATGCCCATTCCAATCCTTTTTCCTACTCTTGTCTGAAATTTTCCTCATTTTTCTTCGGAGTCCAAGGCCATAATCTTTTCTTCCTCCTTCCTTTTTTTTTTTTTTTTTCTCTCAATTTCTTCTCTTTCCTCTAATTATACATTATTGTCTTGTGTTTAATTCATATAATCTGTGTGCATGTGTGCTAAGTTGCTTCAGTTGTGTCTGACTCTTTGTGACCCTTCAGACTATAGCCCTCCAGTCTCCTCTGTCCATGGGATTCTCCAAGCAAGATTACTGAGTGGATTGTCATGCTCTCCTCCAGGGGATCTTCCTGACCCAGGGATCAAATTCGAGTCTCCTGTCTCCTGCATTGTTAGGGAGGTTCTTTACCACTAGCGCCACCTGGGAAACCCTCATATATTATTGGCCTGGATCCAAATATTCAGCCTTCCTGAAGACTAAAGTCCAAAGCAACATTTGTTAATAAAACATTTGCAAGCTATAAAAAGGAAGTACTTCAGGGGGAGGAAGTATTTCCATAAATAATTAGGTTGGTATAAATGTAATTATAGTTTCGGACTGTAAATTTTAAATCATTATAATTAGGCTCAAACACATCTTTATTAATCAAAATAGGAACCATTACAATCAACACATTTTTAGCCAATGAGAAATAAGTTTGCTTATTTCTGGAGTATAAAAACCCATGTTTTGGGATTTGACAAACTCTTGGAAAGCATTTTTCTGCAGTCTGCCAGTTGTGGGAGGATTTTTCCTGCAAAAAGTTTTCAAAATGCTTGAAGAAGTGGTAGTAATTTAGTGAGAGATCAAGTGAATGTGGCAGATGAGGCAAAACTTTGTAGCCCAATTTGTTCAACTTTTGAAGCCTTGGTTATACTATGTGCAATTGGGTATCATTACAGAAAAGATTTGGGCTCTTTCTCTTTACCAGTGCTGGCTGCAGACGTTGCAGTTTTCAGTACATCTCATTGATTTAATGACCATACTTCTCAGATGTAATGGTTTTAGTAAAAGCAGTAGTCAGCAGACCAGCAGCAGACCCCCAGACAGTGACCATGATACTTTTTTTGGTGCAAGTTTTGCTTTGAGAAGTGCCCTGGAGCTTCTCAGTCCACTAAGAGCTAATTGTCGCTGGTTGTCCTATACAATCCATTTTTCCTCACACATCACAATCCAATCAAGAAATGGTTACTTGTG
Organism: Bison bison bison; assembly: GCF_000754665.1. NCBI lineage: Eukaryota > Metazoa > Chordata > Mammalia > Artiodactyla > Bovidae > Bison > Bison bison. The sequence continues at coordinate 9,729,201 of NW_011494919.1, read as the reverse complement.
AAGAATAAAAAAGAAAACACATCCAAACAGCAACTTTTTTTTTTGGATCGGTTTATGAGGCACCTATTTACCGAGCTTTTTCTTCCTTCCAATTTGCTTCAAATGCCAAATGACCATAGAATGGTTGACACTGAGTTTTTTGGCAACTTCTCAAGTAGCTGTAAGAGGATCAGCTTTGATGATTGCACTCGGTTGTCATTGTCAACTTCTGATGGCCAGCCACTGCACTCCTCATCTTCAAAGCTATTGTCTCCTTTTCAAAACTTCTTGCACTACCACTGCACTCTTAAGTTCATTAATAGTTCCTGGGTCAATTGCATTATTGATATTGCAAATTGTCTCTGCTTGAAAAACAAAATTTTGAACTCCAAAAATAAAATTGTTCAAATTTTCTTTTTGTCTGACACCATTTCCCTAGTCTAAAATAAATATAAACAGGAAATAATGTCATTATCAAAGAAACATAAAGCAAGAAGTGTGCATTAAGATGATGCATAACATAACTATATTTATTTAGAATGTATTCCAGTATCAAAAGGCAAGTTTCAAAATGCAGAAATCCCAATTACTTTAGTACCAACCTAATACATGCTAGCTGATTACAGTAATTCAGTCTAGAACCTTAAGAAAAAAAAAAGAGATGTACTAGACTATATGAAAATTGCCATATAAATTTAACATATGAAGAGCATATTGTAATATAATCAATTGCATCTTGTATTAGTTTTCAAAACATAAAAAAATTTATGGTAACCTAAGAGTTTTATATTTGATCTAATTATTATAGATTAATCATATGCATATGTTAATTTTATAAAATATTTTATGAAGGACTGAATGCTAGAATTTCTTATCTGCACTTCACAATTATAATTACATACTCTGACAGTAAACTGTAAATACATTATCAGTTCAGTACAGTCACTCAGTCGTGTCCGACTCTTTGCGACCCCATGAATGGCAGCACGCCAGGCCTCCTTGTCCATCACTAACTCCCGGACTTCACTCAAACTCATGTCCATCGAGTCGGTGATGCCATCCAGCCATCTCCAGCCATCTCATCCTCTGTCATCCCCTTTTCCTCCTGCCCCCAATCCCTCCCAGCATCAGAGTCTTTTCCAGTGAGTAAGCTCTTCACATGAGGTGGCCAAAGTACTGGAGTTTTAGCTTTAGCATCATTCCTTCCAAAGAACACCCAGGACTGATCTCCTTTAGCTTATACACACACATAAACTAAAAGCTGTGTATTCAGATAATCTTTCTCTCTATATAATACTTAAGCACACGTCCACATGGGACTTAGTACTACTGACTTAATAGACCTCGATTATCTCCTTTACACTTCTGCAGCATTCTTTGGAAATTATACATGTTTTAATTCTTTTATGACTAAAGCCCAAAAGCCTCTGAGCATAATTTTTCCTTTGTTCAATATATGTTTGTTCTTAGAAGTATAGGTTATTTTCTTGGTACTTTACTTTTCAATGTGAGTATGGCTAAGGGATTTAAAGCTGTATTATTTTTCATACATAAATATTATTTTCTAAATGCTAAGCACATAAATGTGTGAATACAGGTAGGTTGACATACTCATGAAGTAGAGGAAATGATAGAAAACTAAGAGTTGAAATTATGTATAAACAAGTAATTAAATGAAGATTATAAGAAAAATAGTCTTTATGGTAGGGGAATCTGGTGGGCATATAATAATGCTAGAATTTAAGATGGTGAATAAAAGGGGATATGGAGATACAGAGTATGTTTTGGAGGGAGACAAAACAAAAGAACAACACTGAACCATAATGACACAGTTCAGGTTTTTGATTACTGATCTTCAACTCAGTTTCTCTGTGTAATAATCTCAACTGCATTATACCTTCAAACTGTCTATGTAATTAAACCTTTAGTGTTTCTGTGATGTAACCACTGCTGCCTTTGTGGTTCCATTTTCCCTTGATGTGCTTTATGTTAAGTCAGGCACCCTGTGAAAGCTCTTATCTTCAAAGAATAAAGCAAAGTGAAAAATTGGAAAGCACTTATGTAAAAATAGAAATATTTTCATGCTATAAAGATTCTGTTAGGCAAAACGGAAGCCAAAGTAATTGATAATCTGTCAATAATTAATATGTTTGGTTATTTCTGGATAATAGTGGTTAAAATATTTAAATCAAAAATCAAAATGGACTGTATTTCTCAGATCTTAAAAACTGTTGTATTTGGGCAATGACAGAACATATGAAAATAACAGTTTTCTTGGTACACATATTTTGCTTAACATATACTTAAATGGGAAAATAATAGATGATGAGAATTAAAATATAAACCGACTGACAAATAAATTGATTCTTTGGGTTCTTTGTGAAGAGAATAAATATTATTGTTTCTCTCCTGTATGTAATTTGAAACCAAGTATTCAATTAGTCAAAAAAAGCAGCTAAAGAGTTTATTACTCAATCCATGGTATATATGCAAAAACCTGGCTTATTTGACTGGTAAATTTTCTTATAGCAAATATTCTGCTCTTGGTGTAAACAGTGGCTTTCAGACATGATTAAAATATGAAAATGCTTTATTTTTGTTAATTTAATTATTTCCATTTAAGCCCAATGTCCTTCCGTGGTGACTGAGCAATAAAGTGCCTGCCTATAATGCAGGAGCCACAGGAGATGTGGGTTCAACCCTAGGTTCCCTGGAGAAGGGCATGGCAACCCACTCCAGTATTCTTGCCTGGGAAATCCCATGGACAGAGAAGCCTGCTGGGCTACAATCCATGGGATCGCAAAAACAACTTAGCAACTGAGCACAGCCATTGTTTGACTCAAGGCAGAGAGACAGCAGGATGCCTACTGAGAGACACCTGGAAGGAGAGGATGAATATTGGCCCCCGAAGACTCTGACAAAATAAAAATTAAAAAACTGTCTATCCAAAGTGATGGTGCTCCCTGGGAAAACTAATGTTTTTCTTCAAACTGAGCAAATAAAATAAGGGTTTGAATGCTTAGATTATACTGCACCAATGAGTCAGGCATTGTCTTGTGTGGGATGGTGAATCCCAAGGGTGGAAGGAAATTAGCATAAACTTCAAGAATGTATAACACTGAAGAGACCCAATGAAGAGTTTATTAAAGCATTGTAGGGAAAATTTTATATATATGCACACACACACACACACACACATATATATATATATATATATATATATATATTCCAGTAGTAAATAGGAAGTTTGCCAGTTTTAGCTAGCTAGCTCTCAAGATAGATGACAAACAGAAAGACAGTTTCTGGTAAAACAAAGTGAATAATACAAAAATTCCTATGCCACAAGTGAGATAATCTCAACAGGATTATAAAAGGCAAGTCAGTTAACCTGATCATGTACCAAAAATCAACTACATTAAATTAATCTAAATATTAAATGGCATGGATGATATTGATACTGGTATTAGAATATTTAGAGGTATGATAATCATTTGCCTAAATGTTCAATTCTCCTATCAGACACAAAGATGAACTGAACTGCAGAAATTTAAAATCATAGTTTCCTTAAAAAATGATGAGAAACACAGCCCAAACTTTCATCATTGTTGCTATGTATTCTTATTGAGTAACTCGTGGGACCTGCATCTGTGTTTACTTGTGAGATCAGAATGTTTGTATTAATGTTGATGGCCCCTAAGTGTCCATTAACCCTTGGAAGAATTTGATATGAGAAAACATTTAAAAGATAAAGATATAAAGCCTCTCATTCAGCTCATTCCAAATAGTAATAATTTACAAGCTTTATTTCAGAAAACATAAATAATGTATTAATAATATCACAATTTGAAAAAAAGACAAACCTTTAGCTAGATTCACCAAGAAAGTAAGAGAAAAGATTGAAATAAATTTATAAATGAAAAAAAAAAAGAGAGAGAGAGAGGCATACAACAGCCACTGGGGATCCCTGATGGATCAGAAGATAAAGAATCTACTTGCAGCAGAAGACACAGAAGACAGGAGTTCTATCCCTGAGACAGCAAAGTCCCCTGGAGCAAGAAATGGCCATCCACTCCATTATTTTTTCCTGGAAAATTCCATGGATAGAGGAGGCTGATGGGCTACAGTCCAAATGGTTGCAAAGAGTCGGACACAACTGAGTGACTAAACAGGCATGCATGCACAACTACACAACCACACACACAAATATGAAGGAACATAAGATATGAGGATGAACACAACTATATATCAACTGGAAAACCTGGAATAAATATATAAATGAGTAGAAACATACAACCTACCAACACTGAGTCATAAACAGAAAGTAGGGAAATTAAATCAGCAATCAATAAGCTCCCAACAAACAAAATTTCAGGGCATTTTAAATACCTTAAAATATTATTTGTCATTTATATCTTGATAGCAGTTTAAAAATATTACAAGGAAGCCATTGTTAATTTCTAAAATCCAGTTAGCAGACCAACTTCTAAACATTTTAAAGTGAGTATTAAGCAAATAGTTTGTGCACTGAAGTCTGCAAACTAAAGGGAGGCAGAACAAATGTGTCTGTGCCATAACAGAGTTTTAATTCATTAACTGAGCTAAAATTCCCTCCAACTAAATTATAAAGACAGCATTCTAAATATATATTTAAATTGAGTTTTAGAGTACTGCTGAGTGGACCTTAAAGTACTCTGAGGAATAAATTTAGTGACTCCTCAATGACATAAATTTCCAGTGCATATTAAAGAAGGGAGGGATCTAATTAATCAGATGGAGGAAGAAAAATGTTTCAGTTAGTGGGACTCCCATTTGTTTTAAGGCCTGAAGTGAAATATACAAAAACTTTATAAAATGAATTAAAAAAAAGTAACCCTCTAATTTGACTTTGAAAGGGAGAAGAGTGCATTTACAAACAGTTTTTAACCTTTTAAAATAAGGCTTATAAGTTTTTGCTCAGGCCAACCTAATCATAAATCTCAGTTATTTTATACAAGTACATTACTAAATTTTAAATATTAACCAATGCATTTATACTTGTCTGGATTTGAGCTTTCTATGCACTAGAATCTTGATTTTAATACTCAAATAGTACCTAATTTATTGAATTAGGGCTTGTAACAGATGTAAACTTACAGTTTTGCCAGGAGAATACACTGGTCATAGCAAACACCCTCTTCCAGGAACACAGGAGATGACTCTACACATGGGCATTACCACATGGTCAATACTGAAATAAGATTGATTATATTATTTGCAGCTGAAGATGGAGCAGCACACAACAAGTGGAGCTGACTGTGGCTCAGATCATGAACTCCTTATTGCAGAACTGATGGCTTAAGTCTTCAATTGAAGAAAGTAGGGGGAACTACCAGACCATTCAGTTATGACCTATATCAAATCTTTTATAATTATACAGTGGAGGTGATACATAGATTCAAAGCATTAGATCTGGTAAACAGAGTGCCTGAAGAACTATGGACAGAAGTTCATAACATTGTACAGGAGGCAGTGACCAAAACCATGCTAAAGAAAAAGAAATGCAAGAAGGTAAAGTGGTTGTCTAAAGAGCCCTTAGAAATAGCTGAGAAAAGAAGAGAAGCAAAAGGTGAAGGAGAAAGAGAAAGACATAACTAACTGAATGCAGAGTTCTACATAATAGCAAGGTGTGATAAGAAAGTCTTCCTCAATGGACAGTGAAAAACTGCTGCTAAGTCGCTTCAGTCGAGTCTGACTCTGTGTGACCCCATAGATGGCAGCCCACCAGGCTCCCCTGTCCCTGGGATTCTCCAGACAAGAACATTGGAGTGGGTTGCCATTTCCTTCTCCAATGCATGAAAGTGAAAAGTGAAAGGGAAGTAGCTCAGTTGTGTCTGACTCTTCACGACCCCATGGACTGCAGCCTACTAGGCTCCTCCATCAATGGGATTCCCCAGGCAAGAGTACTGGAGTGGGTTGCCATTGCCTTCTCTGACAATGAAAAGAAATAGAGGAACACAGCAAATGGGAAAGACCAGAGATCTCTTCAAGGAAATTAGACATACCAAGGGAAAATTTCATGCAAAGATGAGAACAATAAAGGGCAGAAATAGTAAGGACCTAACAGTGGTCATGTATGGATGTGAGAGTTGGACTGTGAAGTAAACTGAGTGCCAAAGAATTGATGCTTTTGAACTATGGTGTTGGAGAAGACTCTTGAGAGTCCCTTGGACTGCAAGGAGATCCAACCAGTCCATTCTAAAGGAGATCAGTCCTGGGTGTTCTTTGGAAGGACTGATGCTAAATCTGAAACTCCAGTACTTTGGCCACCTCATGTGAAGAGTTGACTCATTGGAAAAGACTCTGATGCTGGGAGGGATTGGGGGCAGGAGGAGAAGGGGACTACAGAGGGTGAGATGGCTGGATGGCATCACCAACTCAATGGATATGAGTTGGGGTGAACTCTGGGAGTTGGTGATGGACAGGGAGGCCTGGCGTGCTGCAATTCATGGAGTAGCAAAGAGTCGGACATGACTGAGTGACTGAACTGAACTGAACTGAATAGAAGCAGAAAAGATTAAGAAAAGGTGGCAAGAAGACACAGAAGAACTATACAAAAAAGGTCTTAATGACCCAAATAACCACAATGGTGTGATCACTCACCTAGAGCCAGACATTCTGGAGTGTGAAGTGTAGTGGGTCTTAGGAAGGATTACAATAAACAAAGCTAATGGAGGTGAAGGAGTTCCAGCTAAGCATTTTTAAATCCTAAAAAGTGATGCTGTTACAGTGCTGCACTCAATACATCAGCAGATTTGGAAAACTCAGCAGTGGCTGGACTGAAAAAGGTCAGTTTTAATTCCAATCCCAAAGAAGTACAATGGCAAAGAATGTTCTTCAAAATACTGTATAATTGTGCTCATTGCATATGCTTAAAATAATGCTCAGAATTCTTTAAGCTAGGCTTCAATAGTATGTGAACTGAGAACTTTCAGATGTATGAGCTCTGTTTAGAAAAGGCAGAGGAGACAAAAGAACCAGATATCAAATTGCCAACATTTGTCAGATCATAGAAGAAGCCAGGGGATTACAGAAAAATGTCTACTTTGGCTTCATTGACTGTGTTAAAGTCTTTGTGTGGATCACAACAAACTGTTGAAAGTCTTAGAGGGATGGGAATACCTTACTTGTCTCTTCAGAAACCTTTATGTGGGCCAAGAAGCAACAGTTAAAACTGGACATGGAAAAAATAGACTGGTTCAAAATTGGGAAAGGAGTATGTCAAGGCTATATATTGTCACCTTGCTTTTTCAACTTCTTTACAAAGTACATCATGAAATTCTGGGCTGTATGAAGCACAATCTGGAATCAAGATTGCAGGGAGAAATAACAATAACCTCAAATATGCAGATGACACCATCCTTATGGCAGAAAGTGAAGAGGAACTAAGAGCCTCTTGATGAAGGTGAAAGAGGAGAGTGAAAAAGCTGGCTTAAAACTCAACATTCAAAAAATGAAGATTATGGCATTTGATCCCATCACTTCATTGCAAATAGAAGGAAAAAAAGTGGAAACAGTGACAGATTATATTTTATTGGGCTCCAAAAACACTGTGGACAATGACTACAGCCATTAAATTAAAAGATGCTTATTCCTTGGAAGAAAAGGTATACTAAACCTAGACAGCATGTTAAAAAGCAGAGACATCACTTTCCAACAAAGGTCTGTATAGTTAAAGCTGTGGTTTTCCCAGTAGTCATGTGTAGATGTAAAAGTTGGACCCTAAAGAAGGCTGAGTGCTGAAGAACTAATGCTATCTAACTGTGGTGCTGGAGAAGACTTGAGAATTTCTTGGCCTGAAAGTAGATGCAACCAGTCAGACCTTAGGGAAATCAATCCTGAATATTCTTTGGAAGGACTGATACTGTAGCTGAAGCTCCAATACTTTGACCACCTGATGCAAAAGGCCGACTCATGAGAAAAAGACCCTGGTGCTGGGAAATATTGAGGTCAGGAGTAGAAGGGAATAATAGAATATAAGATATTTGGATGGCTTACCAACTCAATGGAATGAGTTAGAGCCAAATCCAGGAGGTAGCGAAGTATAGGGAAGCCTGGCGTGCTGCTGTCCATGGGGTCCCAAAGAGTGGGACACACCTTAGCAACTGAACAACAATTAAGAACCCTAGTTCCATCTGTAACTTTAAATCTTCTCTAGCTAGAATCTCTTTTCCGGTCTTCTACTGCATCTATCTGCATTCTTTTGTTTTTGCCTCTTTCATACAGTAAATTTTATAAAATATCTTTTTTACCTTTACTGTGAGTTTGTGTGTATTCATTCTCTCTGTCACCATTTCTTGTTATTGTCAAATTATTCCATAGATGCATGTATTTAAGTAGATTTACAATGACACCCCATTCCAGTACTCTTGCCTGGAAAATCCCATGGACAGAGGAGCCCGGTGGGCTGCAGTCCATGGGGTCGCTAAGAGTCAGACATGACTGAGTGACTTCACTTTCACTTTCACGCATTGGAGAAGGAAATGGCAGTCCACTCCAGTGTTCTTGCCTGGAGAATCCCAGGGACGGGGGAGCCTGGTGGGCTGCCGTCTCTGGGGTCGCACAGTCAGACACGACTGAAGCAACTTAGCAGAAGCAGCAGCGGCAGCATAATGTCATTAGGGGTTCACTGGTGGCACTGCTGGTAAAGAACCTGCTTCCCAACACAACAGACATAAGAGACGTAGGTTTGACCCCTGGGTTGGAAAGGTCCCCTGGAGGAGGGCATGGAAACCCACTCCAGTATTCTTGCTTGGAGAATCCCATAGACAGAAGAGCTTGGAGGACTATAATCCATAGGGTATCAAAGATTCAGACAGGACTGAAGTGACTTAGCACACATAAAGTCATGAATCCATAAAAAAGTTCCAATTGAATTTTACTGGCTTATACAATTGTAAAATATTTATTATCTGAATTACTTTATTCTAGATATCTGGTAGTCATGTATATATGTGAAAGTTGGACTGTAAAGAATGTTGAGTACCCAAGTATTGATGCTTTTGAATTGTGGTGCTGGAGAAGACTCTTGAGAGTCCCTTTGATAGCAAAGAGATCAAAACAGTCAATGCTAAAAGAAATCAACCCTGAATATTCATTGGAAGGACTGATGCTGTAGTTTAAGCTCTGATATTTTGGCTACTTGATGTGACTCATTGAAAAAGACCCTGATGATTGGGAAAGACTGAGGGCAACAGGAGAAGGGGGCGACAGAGGATGAGATGGTTGCATGGTATCACTGACTCAATGAAGGACAGAGAAGCCTGTTGTACTGCTGTCCATGGGGTCTCAAAGAGTCAGACACTATTTAATGACTGAATAATAACACTGCAAGTTTAGAAACCTTCTCTTTTCAATTATTTGCTTGGATTTTGTTGTTCTTTCAAGTAAAAGGATTTTAATTCTAACACCACTCAAAAGGATGTTATTTCTTACCCAAGGAATAAAATAGAAAGCGTCTCATTTGTCTGTGGCTAGAGAAGATCTCTGTCTCACTGACTGAACTTCCAAAACCAGACCCCTACCTAGTAGCAACTAATTGTAGTCTAATCAGACTACACTGAAGAAAGTAAAGAGCCTTGCAGAATAATGTTACCTTACTAGTGTTTCAGATGCAACACTTCCAGCATGTATTTCATTATATTGTTCTTTGAATCTGTTTTTGTGTGTGTGTGTGTGTGTGTGTGTGTCTGGTGTGTCTTATTTAGATAGCCTTTTTACCCAATGACCCAAGCTAGGAATCTCACAGGGATTCCCAGGTGGTACTGTGAATCGCAATAGAAGCCATTTTAATGGTCATTGTTCCCCTGTTAATGAAACTACCCAATGTCTTGCAGTGTAAGTCTAAATACAGGCTTCTGGCAGACTTCCTTCTTGGAGAAGGGCAGTCTTTTTTTTTTTTTTTAATGTTTTCAACTGTTGGATGACGCTCACTCACACTATGAAGGTAATCTACTTTACTCAAAGTCTAATCATTCAAGTGTTAGTTTCATCTAAATAAATGTCTTTACAACAATATCCAGACATTTTTGACCAAATATCTATGAACTATAGTGTAGATAAATTAACATAAAACTGATCATCTCAGTTGGGTAGCTACTGCTACTGCTAAGTCACTTCAGTGGTGTCCGACTCTGTGCGACCCCATAGACGGCAGCCCACCAGGCTTCCCTGTTCCTGGGATTCTCCAGGCAAGAACACTGGAGTGGGTTGCCATTTCCTTCTCCAATGCATGAAAGTGAAAAGTGAAAGTGAAGTCACTCAGTCGAGTCCAACTCTAGCAACCCCATGGACTGCAGCCTACCAGGCTCCTCCATCCATGGGATTTTCTAGGCAAAAATATTGGAGTGGGGTGCCATTGCCTTCTCCACAGTTGGGTAGCACAGGGTATGATTAAGAACAGAATGTATACAGGAGATCAGACATATCACAGTTAAATTCTTTGTTCTACTTCCATGGGGTAACTTCCTACCACAATCCACTGAGTCCAGAACATGTAATTCAAATCAGTGAATAGATGATGCTGGGGCCTGCACATGATCATATAAGCAGTTTAGAGTAGATACACAACCACTAAAGAATTACAAAGAAATCTGTTCAACCCACTACAGGTGAATCTACAACTTACCTAGATGTAAAACAGAAAATAATCATCCAGTATTTTTTAATGTCTCAAGCATTTGATATACATAGTGTCCTTGAAAAGCACAAGGTGCCAGTATTTGTGAAAGCCTTATAAGGATGGTACAGTTCATCAGATAATAGATGAAGAAAGAGAGTCTTGCAAAGGCCAATTTGCTTAATTTTATGTGACTCCAAAATCCATACAAATAACCCCCAGTTATGAAATTAATGGATTCTGCAGTTGTCCCAGTTTCAACTAAAGTTGATGTTTCTAGAAGTGTTGAGTAAACTGTCACTAAATTTCTGTTGAAAAATTGTCAGAATTTACTTAATATGTTACTAAATATTTAATAAATATTTGACATATTTTGAATCTTTTTAGAGAACTTAGAGATATTTGTCACTGTAAGACAATTTTCATATCAGTCTCACTTGATAAATCACACATAGAGTAAGCATTTGTTATTGCAAAATAGTATCTCTTCTTTTCCTGAGAAAGCCTTTAAGCTTTTGGTTGCCATGCCATTATAGCTGTCCTATAATTTTGTCACAGAATTACAAACAAGCAAACTGAAAAAAGAACAAAGGAAAAATACTTTGGCAGACAATGAATATGGTGTATTATATAACATGAATGTCATTCCATTGTAACAAAATGATTTAACTACTTGGCTCTTTATGTACATTTGGCATGTGCTCGATTATGTATAAATACCATTACAATTGCTTATATCTATGTGAATGTTTCTTTTTATTGTAAATAGTCTTACAGAAACAGTCTCCTAAACTAAATGTACATGGCTACTTATGTATACACCGTTTGTGTGAATTCAAATAATCTTTAATGAATGCCAGTTCATTATAGGTTCTAGCTAATTAAGGTTTTATAGTAATAGTTATTTTTCTGCTGCAAATGTTGTTGCTGCCTCAATTCATTTCAAGGTTCTGTGATTTAGGAGTTTCTTTACAAATGTGTTGCTGTGAATAAAAGAAAATCAAAGGAAATTAACCCTGAATATTCATTGGAAGGACTGATGATAAAGCTGAAGCTCCAATACTTCAGCCACCTGATACTTTGGGAAAGATTAGGGGTAGGAGGAGAAGGGGACAACAGAGGATGAGATGGTTGGATGGCATCACCAACTCAATGGACAGGAGTTTGAGCAAACTTGGAGAAATAGTGAAGGGCAGGGAAGCCTGGCGTGCTGCAGTCCACGGCATCACAGAGTCGGACACAACTGAGAGACTGACCAACAGTTTATTTTACATGATTATATTTTAACTGGATTCAAATTGACTTATAAAAATACACGGTATGGCAAAATATTAAATTTCTTTGGTTAGTAAATGAGGGAAATAAAGTTGTAAAATTAGCCTAACTCAGCGAAGAACTTAACACTCACAATGTACTCTTTGATTTTTCTACAGTGGTAGATAATTTTGAATTTTTCAAAAGTGTCACATAGAAGAAATATGATTAAATAGTACTCAACATGTGGCAAATATTTAGTAAGTGAAATTAACATGAAGTAATAATTTTTAATGTTTCCATATTGATTTAACACACACTAAGGTAGGTTGAATTTAATACAGAAGAGAAAGGACAATGACAAGTATAAAATAAGCTGTTTTAAGATAGGGTTAATATTTTGTCATATGACTAAATGAATTCCCTCGAGAAGAATTAGTTGCATTGCATTGCTGTTCATATTCCATCAGTTCAGTTCGGTTCAGTTCAGTCGCTCACTCATGTCCGACTCTTCGAGACCCCATGAATCGCAGCACGCCAGGCCGCCCTGTCCATCACCAACTCCCGGAGTTCACTCAGACTCACGTCCATCGAGTCAGTGATGCCATCCAGCCATCTCATCCTCTGTCGTCCCCTTCTCCTCCTGCCCCCAATCCCTCCACCAAAAAATAACCCCTGCAAAACAATCAGCCATATAGAGGTAATGCAGACCTATCCTCTTTTGGCTTATTAGTGATAAATGTGAATGGTTTAAATTCCTTTCTCAGTTTATGTTTTACAAATTATATGTCCTTCCTACAGTCATTGAAAAAGTGGGTAGTGATCATTTGACTCTGCAGAATTTAAATTCGTGTATTTACTCATTACCCTTGAGGAGATTCCTTTTGGAAAATGAAAAGAGCAAAGGCAATAAAGTATGAAAAGAGATGATGCTAGAATACTTTGGGAAGAACCTAAAGCATGAAGACTGGGGTTGAGTTGTAGGGCTTAAGATTCACTGTGAGGACTGAGGACATGACCTAGATTCTCTCCTCCAGGACTAATTGTGAAACCTCATTTCTATGGTAAAATATAAAGGACATATCTAACGGATACTTTTTTTTTTCTCAATTGCAACAAAATTCATTTAGATGTATCTTTAATCCACTTCACATCTTCAATTAAAAAAAATTAAAAACAAAGAAAAATTACCAAAACAAGACCCTTATACAATTTTAGTATTGATTTCTTATAAGAAAAACTAGATAATAACTCTAATTTTACATCAGTCTTTTACCATATTCTGAAGGGAGTAATTCTGAACTGATAAGAGAGAAAAAAAATGCCATAGACTGTGAGACTAATTATTAATATATTTAATGGGAAAATAAAATGCAATCTGGATTGCAAGTTCTCTATGAAACAAAAGTTCAGAGTTATTTGTTAAAATGTATACTGGATAAGTACCAATGTGGGGCTGTACATCAATAGATGTGATTTTGGTTTAAATATAGCAAACTAGATTCAGGGTTTTCTCATATGGTTGATTTGTGCATGGTGAGTTTGAGCAAGCTTCGGGAGTTGGTGATGGACAGGGAAGCCTATCTAAGGGGTTGCAATGAGTGGAACATGACTGAGCAACTGATTGACTGAGTAACGTAGATGCCCTCCTGAGAGATGAGTTAAAATGCAGCCAGGGTTCCATTCATCAAGTCTCATGCCCTCCTGTGTATGGACAAAGGGCCATTTTTCTACAACAGAAATGCCTTGTGTTTACCATTTTGTTACAGTTGATCCATAATACCCAGGGGAGGGGCAGTTTCTAATTTATCCTCCCAGACCTGGCACATTTCTCTAATTTTTCTCAAAGACAAAAACTAGCCTTGACCCAGGCTTAAGTGAAGGGAGCTTCTTAAATCTTGCCAAATGTGTATATTGCTTACTTCCACATTCTTTTCAAGACTTCCAGCTTGCTCTTCAATTGATATGGAAACACTCGTGAGAAACTAACAAGTTAGCACATCAACTAGTAACAGAGAAGTTGACCCAGTCAGAAAAGAGTAACTCTAGTACCATTTCTTGGAGAAGGCAATGGCACTCCACTCCAGCACTCTTGCCTGGAAAATCCCATGAACAGAGGAGCCTGGTGGGCCACAGTCCATGGGGTCGCTAAGAGTCAGACACGACTGAGCGACTTCACTTTCACTTTTCACTTTCATGCATTGGAGAAGGAAATGGCAACCCACCCAGTGTTCTTGCCTGGAGAATCCCAGGGACGGGGGAGCCTGATGGGCTGCCGTCTATGGGGTCGCACAGAGTTGCACACAACTCAAGTGACTTAGCAGTACCATTTATTAAATGAAGGCAGTCTTCAGACTCCATATGCATGATATGGGGTAAGGGACAAATAGAGAGGAAGGCGTGGCCACACCTTCTCTCTAGCAAGGGCAATTTTGCGAGGATTTGCTCATTCAGATTTCTGAACAAGTTATGGGTTCCCGCATTCAAAATGTCTCACTATCCTATCGGGAGCCACATACTTTTAAGCCACACTGAGTCTTCAAGTGTCAACTGCAATAGTGCTTTGAATTTTACTAGCCTAAAGCAATCTCTTTTAGTCTTGGAATTAAAAAAAAAATGTGATGTGAAGTGAAAATTGCTCAGTTGTAGCTGACTCTTTGTGACCCCATGGACTATGCAATCCATGGAATTCTCCAGGGCAGAATACTGGAGTGGGTAGGCGTTCCCTTCTCCAAGGGATCTGCACAACCCAGGGATTGAACCCAGGTCTCTCATTGCAGGCAGACTTGTTACCAGCTGAGCCACCAGGGAAACCCAAGAATACCAAAGCGGGTAGCCTATCCCTTCTTCAGCGGATCTTCCCAAACCAGGAATTGAACCAGTGTCTCTTGCATTGCAGGTGGATTCAGTTCAGTTCAGTTCAGTCACTCATTCATGTCTGATTCTTTGCAACCCCATGAATCGCAGCACACCAGGCCTCCCTGTCCATCACCAACTCCCGGAGTTCACTCAAACTCATGCCCATCGAGTCGGTGATGCCATCCAGCCATTTCATCCTCTGTGGCCCCCTTTTCCTCCTGCCCCCAATCCCTGCCAGCATCAGAGTCTTTTCCAAGGAGTCAACTCTTTGCATGAGGTGGCCAAAGTACTGGAGCTTCAGCTTTAGCATCATTCCCTCCAAAGTACACCCAGGGCTGATCTCCTTCAGAATGGACTGGTTGGATCTCCTTGCAGTCCAAGGGACTCTCAGGAGTCTTCTCCAACACCACAGTTCAAAAGCATCAATTCGTTGGGCTCAGCTTTCTTCATAGTCCAACTCTCACATCCATACATGACCACTGGAAAAACCATAGCCTTGACTAGACGGACCTTTGTTGGCAAAGTAATGTCTCTGCTTTTGAATATGCTATCTAGGTTGGTCATAACTTTCCTTCCAAGGAGTAAGGGTCTTTTAATTTCATGGCTGCAGTCACCATCTGCAGTGATTTTGGAGCCCCCAAAAATAAAGTCTAACACTATTTCCAGATGTCATGATCTTAGTTTTCTGAATGTTGAGCTTTAAGCCACCTTTTTCACTCTCCTCTTTCACTTTCATCAAGAGGCTTTTTAGTTCCTTTCACTTTCTGCCATAAGGGTGGTGTCATCTATATATCTGAGGTTATTGATATTTCTCCCAGCAATCTTGATTTCAGCTTGTGCTTCTTCCAGCCCAGAGTTTCTCATGATGTACTCTGCATAAGTTAAATAAGCTGGGTGACAATATACAGCCTTGATATACTCCCTTTCCTATTTAGAAGCAGGTGGATTCAATAGTGCTCAAATTGACTCTGGTAACAGGGGGGGGGTGAGGCAGGGAGGGACTTACTAGAGTTGGGGAAGGAGTGGAGGAAGTTAGGCTTCTCCTCTGCCAACTGAGAGATAGGGGGAAATAGATGGGGATTAGATAATGGAGTGGAGAGGGAAACAGCAACTCACTCCAGTATTCTTGCCTAGAGAATCCTGTGGACAGAAGAGCCTGGTGGGCTGCCGTCTATGGGGGCTCACAGAGTCGGACACAACTGAAGCGACTTAGCAGCAGCAGCAGCTGATGGAGAGGGAGACAGAGGCAGATGGGGTGAGTGGTGTAAGGCAGCAACAGGATGTTTTATTGGAGTAGAATAAAAAAAAAGAGATGTGATAGAAGCATTTAATAAACATGGAGGTCATTTTCTCTAAACTCACTGGAGTGAGGGAGTGAGGGAGAACATTACCTTGACTAAGACTTAGCAGTGTCTTAAAAAGGGGAAATTGGAAGTGTTTTTATAGGATTTGGGGATCCAGGCTTAAATAACCCAGTTTAGATCTTCCAGTTTGGAATTAGATGTAGTCATGACCTGTGGCGATGGTCTTGAAGCAAGTCTTGATATTGTCTGAGAAGCTAATGCTTTGCCCAACTGAGCTGAGTATTGTTTCAGATAAATTTCTCTGCAAGAAATTTTTGAAGCAAAACTAATAATAATAATAAAGTTCAGTATAGACACACAGTTTTATCTTCCTGAGCAAAGAGCATAGGGAGCAAACTGATTCATGTTGACACAAGTAGTCTGAGTCCAAAAAAATCATTCCGGGTTTGTCAAGGAGTCATATTTTCTTTTATTTTCAGATCTTTTTAAAAGCCCCAGTATATACTTTCCCAAATATAACGTGATAGCTTACCTTTTCCTGATATTTTTGTAAACGGAGCTCCATTTGACAATTCAATATGTCACATTTTTAACGTTCTTGAAAAGGCAAATAACCCAAATGACATGGAAAGTGCTTCACTCAATATCTACAAGGTACAGCTTAAAAGTAACTTATGTCACAGGGAAAAGTACATTAATATTTAAAATTGTGCTTTATGTCATGGTCCATGCATGGGTTGGAAAAGAATTTCCAGACATGAGGCAGAATGAGAGGAGAATAAAGTTTATTAGAGTGGGAGATGCAATTAGAACAGCAGGCCTGGGAGAGCCTATTTTGAACAGGGGTCCTTAGTCCATTTTTATACGCAGGGTGTAAGGAGTGGATAGGGGTCTTGCAGGTCATTTGCTGACTGCATGAGACATATATACTGAGTGGAGAAAGAGTAAAGGCAAATACCTTCTCCCTATGGGGTAGAAGGAGAAGGCAATGGCACCCCACTCCAGTACTCTTGCCTGGAAAATCCCATGGATGGAGGAGCCTGGTAGGCTGCAGTCCATGGTGTCGCTAAGAGTCGGACATGACTGAGTGACTTCACTTTCACTTTCCACTTTCATGCACTGGAGAAGGAAATGGCAACCCACTCCAGCGTTCTTGCCTGGAAAATCCCATGGACGGAGAAGCCTGGTAGGCTGCCGTCTATGGGGTCGCACAGAGTCGGACACGACTGAAGCAACGCAGCAGCATGGGGTAGAAGGGGAGACAGGTTATACTGCTCAGGAGGACCTGAAATTCCTTAATAGTTACAAAATGGGGGAGGGAAGGATGATAGGGTCTGGTTTTTCCATTCCCACATTCCAAGGCCTTTCTTGGTTTCTTTTTCTTTTTTTGTCTTTTGTCCTTTGGACACCACACTTTATAGTAACTTCCTTTTTCCCTGTGGCAAACTTTAACAAAAATATTTGAAGAGATTTTTTTTTTTGAAAAAATGATTCATTTGCTAAATAATAGGTGTTTAAAGAGTAAGAAATTATTATTTACACCTTCAGATTAAATTTGCTAATGGATATGTATGCCCAAGTATTTATATGGATTTAACTTTGAAATGAATTTTCTGTTCCTCTGTTTTCAAGTGTTTAAATGGATTTACTAAAAAAAAAAAAAAGTCAAAATAGCACATTTCTTTTTAGTGCTGAATAGTATTCCATTGTCAGATGTGTATACCACAGTTTATTTATCCATTCACCCTTTAAAAGACACCTTGGTTATTTCATGTTTTGGAAATTATGAGTAAAGCTGCCTGAAATATTTGTGTGCAGGTTTTTATGTGCACATAATATTTCGGTTTATTTCCCTGGTGGCGTACATTCTGGAGCATCTTTTCATGTGTTTATTTGGCCTCTGTATATCTTCTTCAATGAAGTGTCCAAAGTCATTTGCCCATTTTTAAATTAGGCTCTTTGTTTTCTTATTAAGTTTTAAGTGTTCTTTTATGTCTTGGGTAATGGTCCTTTATAGCCATGTCTTTTGCAAAAATGGGCTGTCAAGCAATGAAAAGACATGGAGGAAACATCAATGCATATTAAGTGAAAGATACCAATCTGAAAAAGGTGACATACTGTATGATTCTATTAATATATGACATTCTGGAATAGGCAAAACTATGGAGAAGTTAAAGAAAAAAAAAAGAAAACAATTGCCATGAGTTTGGCAGGAGGGAAGAATGGATAAAGGGAGCACACACAATTTTTAAGGTAGTGAAAATACTTCATATTACTATAATTGTGGCTACGTACCATTATATATTTGACCAAACCCATAAAATGTATAGCACCGAGAGTGACTCATAACATAAAATTTGGATGATGATGTTGTTTCGGTGTAGATTACAATGTAGTTATTAATAAGTGCATTGCTCTAATGTTGATTGGGTAGATGTTGATAATGGTGAAGGGGTTATGGATGTGTGGGGACAGAGGGTGTGTGGAAGTTTTTTGTACCCTTCTTTCAGTTTTGCCATGAACTTAAAACTTATCTCAATAAATGAAATCTTTATCAGAGGCTGACTGTTGCCAAACAGGAAATATAAAACATTGCAATTTATTTCATTTTTAAGATATAATAGTAAATATTGTAAAAGATACAGAAAAAAGTATAAAATGCTATTATTTGTGTCTACTTATATTGATGAATCAATTATTTTCTTCAGGGTTACTAAAACCAATAACAGGAATAATTTAGACAATGACTGATATATTAGAAAATGGCCTCACTTCAAATATTGCATGAGTCAAAGCAATCTCAACTTCCCTTTCAGCAACATTTTGAGAAGTGTTTACTCCAAGTTTGTATACAAAATAAATATGTCCCAAGTGTTACAGGTAGGGACAGGGTCAAAGAGGATCCTCCCTTGTGGGTGTTGGTCCTTGATAGGACAAAAAGAAGAATCTGAAGTCTTCAGGACAGTTCAGTTCAGTTCAGTTACTCAGTCATGTCCAACTCTTGCGACCCCATGAATCGCAGCATGCCAGGCCTCCCGGGGTTCACTCAGACTCACATCCATCGAGTCAGTGATGCCATCCAGCCATCTCATCCTCTGTCGTCCCCTTCTCCTCCTGCCCCCAATCCCTCCCAGCATCAGAGTCTTTTCCAATGAGTCAAATCTTCCCATGAGGTGGCCAAAGGACTGGAGTTTCAGCTTTAGCATCATTTCTTCCAAAGAAAGCCCAGGGCTGATCTCCTTCAGAATGGACTGGTTGGATCTCCTTGCAGTCCAAGGGACTTGCAAGGGTCTTCTCCAACACCACAGTTCAAAAGCATCAATTCTTCGGCGCTCAGCTTTCTTCACAGTCCAACTCTCATATCCATACATGACCACTGGAAAAACCATAGCCTTGACTAGACAGACCTTTGTTGGCAAAGTAATGTCTCTGCTTTTGAATATGCTATCTAGGTTGGTCATAACTTTTCGTCCAAGGAGTAGGCGTCTTTAAATTTCATGGCTGCAATCACCATCTGCAGTGATTTTGGAGCCCCAGAAAATAAAGTCTGACACTGTTTCCACTGTTTCCCCATCTATTTCCCATGAAGTGATGGGACCGGATGCCATGATCTTCGTTTTCTGAATGTTGAGCTTTAAACCAAAG
>NW_011494919.1:9664676-9709402 GCF_000754665.1 Bison bison bison | reverse complement strand
GCCATAAGGGTGGTGTCATCTGCATGTCTGAGGTTATTGATATTTCTCCCAGCAATCTTGATTCCAGCTTGTGCTTCTTCCAGCCCAGAGTTTCTCATGATGTACTCTGCATATAAGTTAAATAAGCACGGTGACAATATACAGCCTTGACGTACTCCTTTTCCTGTTTGGAACCATCTGTTGTTCCATGTCCATTTCTAACTGTTGTTTCCTGACCTGCATATAGGTTTCTCAAGAGGCCAGTCAGGTGGTCTGGTATTCCCATCTCTTTCAAAATTTTCCACAGTTTATTGTGATCCACACAGTCAAAGGCTTTGGCATAGTCAATAAAGCAGAAATAGATGTTTTTCTGGAACTCTCTCGCTTTTTCGATGATCCAGTGGATGTTGGCAATTTGATGTCTGGTTCCTCTGCCTTTTCAAAAACCAGCTTGAACATCTGAAAGTTCACGGTTCACGTATTGTTGAAGCCTGGCTTGGAGAATTTTGAGCATTACTTTACTAGCGTGTGAGATGAGTGCAATTGTGCAGTAGTTTGAGCATTCTTTGGCATGGCCTTTCTTTGGGATTGAAATGAAAACTGACCTTTTCCAGTCCTGTGGCCACTGCTGAGTTTTCCAAATGTGCTGGCATATTGAGTGCAGCACTTTCACAGCATCTTTCAGGATTTGAAATAGCTCAACTGGAATTCCATCACCTCCACTAGCTTTGTTCGTAGTGATGCTTTCTAAGGCCCACTTGACTTCACATTCCAGGATGTCTGGCTCTAGGTTGTTGGGGGCCAGAATGAGGTACTCTGCCTGTGGCAAAGGTCATGAGGAAGGAGGCTCGACATACGCAAAGGCGGGATTGAGCCTCAGGAGTCCCCCTGGAAACCCTTGAGCATCTACCCCCATAACCAGGGCCTGCCTACTTTACTACTTTGTGCTCACCTACACCTCTGACTTTACAGGGGGCTGTCCCCCACCACCTCTTTCGGAGAAGGAGTTAACTTAGAGCTCCAGTTAATAATAATTCCTGGGCGTGATAAGAGTGTTTTAACCTACAAACTCCTCTGAAGGTTCTCTGGCCTGCCTGACAGGCTTGTCCGGCCACATGTGATCGCTCACAGCCTCCCAACCGTGAGAGGCACAAGATGCTTTAAACCTTCTAAAAACAGGTTCCTTAGAAAAGTTAGAAAACTATTAGTATAAGTATAATGGGCTGATAGGAAATTGTATTGGTGAAGGGTTTTTCATTTGTTGAGCCAATGTTTGTTGCTAAGTCTCCATATCCCCTGCCCTTACACACATTAATGAATATATAGAAGAAATTAGTATTAACCTTTGATATTAATCACGTTAGACCTTAGGCTAAGTAAATTCTTTCTTAACTAAAACCCACTATACCCTCACCCTGTAGGAATGTAACTTTATTTGGGTGGCATCTGTTTTGAGAATAATCACCCCTGGAGAAATAACTGTCCTGGTTGACTGACCGCTGTCACAAGGAGAGGGTCATAAATTGTCAGCAGGCCCCCCTGGCCAGAAGATGATGTAACACCCCTAAGACCTCTGTATACATTTGTATGAAGCACCTGACTTTGATAAAAGTCAGGACTGCTGACCCCGCCTGACTTTTGCATAACATCTCAGTGTATAAAAGTAGACCATGGAAAGTAAAGAATTGGGATCAGTTTCTCGAAATACTGGTCTCCCCATGTCGCTCTCTCTCTCACTCTGGCTGAGTCTCCATCTGGAGTGCGGAACCCACCATGCTTACTAATTATGGGCTTCTAAGATCTGACCGGGGAGGCCTCAGTGTCTCCTCTCCTTCAGGAGAACAGAAGGACGCCTGCGGCGTATGTAAGCGGTGCAAACTTCTTGTCTTGAAGTTTTATTGGTCTCCCGCGTAAACCAAGCTACTCAGCCTCTTTTCTCTACTGAATTTTCCTACTGAGCTATCCTCATCCTATTACTCTTTATATCTTTGATAAAATATTTAAATAAATAGGTCGCCAACACCGTCCCCGCTTTGAATACCCTGGATCAGCCGGGGCTGGACCCCGGCACTAGGTGAGTGATCACATCATCGTGATTATCTGGGTCATGAAGATCTTTTTTGTACAGTTCTTCTGTGTATTCTTGCCATCTCTTCTTAATATCTTCTGCTTCTGTTAGGTTCATACCATTTCTGTCCTTTATTGAGCCCATCTTTGCATGCAATGTTCCCTTATCTCTAATTTTCTTGAAGAGATCTTTAGTCTTTCCTATTCTGTTGTTTTCCTCTATTTCTTTGCATTGATCACTGAGGATGGCTTTCTTATCTCTTCTTGCTATTCTTTGGAACTCTGCATTCAGGTGCTTTCCTTTTCTCCTTTGCTTTTCACTTCTCTTCTTTTCACAGCTATTTGTAAGGCCTCCTCAGACAGCTATTTTGCTTTTTTGCATTTCTTTTCCATGGGGATGGTCTTGATCCCCATTTCCTATACAATGTCACAAACCTACAACCATAGTTCATCAGGCACTCTATCAATCAGATCTAGTCCCTTAAATCTATTTCTCACTTCCACTGTATAGTCATAGGAGATTTGATTTAGGTCATACCCGAATGGTCTAGTGGTTTTCCATACTTTTTTCAATTTAAGTCTAAATGTGGCAATAAGGAGTTCATGATCTGAGCCACAGTCAGCTCCTGGTCTTGTTTTTCTTGACTGTATGGAGCTTCTCCATCTTTGGCTGCAAAGAATATAATCAATCCAATTTCGGTGTTGACCATCTGGTGATGTCCATGTATAGAGCCTTCTCTTGTGTTGTTGGAAGCGAGTGTTTGCTATGACCAGTGCATTTTCTTGACAAAACTCTATTAGTCTTTGCCCTGCTTCATTCCGTATTCCAAGGCCAAATTTTCCTGTTACTCCAGATGTTTCTTGACTTCCTACTTTTGCATTCCAGTCCCCTATAATGAAAAGGACATCTTTTTTGGGTGTTAGTTCTAATAGGTCTCATAGATCTTCATAGAACCATTCAACTTCAGCTTCTTCAGCATTCCTGGTTGGGGCATAGACTTGGATTACCATGATATTGAATGGTTTGCCTTGGAAAGGAACAGAGATCATTCTGTCATTTTTGAGATTGCATCCAAGTACTGCATTTCGGACTCTTTTGTTGACCATGATGGCTACTCCATTTCTTAAGTCTTACCCATGGCAAAAACAAGTTTACTGAAGAAAGAACAGAAAGAGCAGAAAGAAATAACTCAAAGCAGAGGTGGGCCAAACCAAGAGGAGCACTGGTAAAGAAACTGAGGCACAAGAGTTTTCAAGACAGTAAGTCCGTTCAGTCAGTTTAATTGCTCAGTCATATCTGACTCTTTGCACCACCATAGACTGCAACACGCCAGGCCTCCCTGTCCATCACCAACTCCTGGAGCTTACTGAAGCTCATGTCCATTGAGTAGGCTATGTCATCCACCATCTCATCCTCTGTAGTCCCCTTCTCCTCCCACCTTCAATCTTTTGCAGCATCAGGGTCTTTTCAAATGAGTCAGTTGTTTGCATCAGATGGCCAAAGTATTGGAGTTTCATCTTCAAATGAATATTCAGGACTGATTTCTTCTAGGATGGACTAGTTGTATCTCCTTGCAGTCCAAGGGACTCTCAAGAGTCTTTCCAACACCACAGTTCAAAGCCTCAATTCTTCGGCGCTCAGCTTTCTTCGTAGTCCAGCTCTCACATCCATACATGACCACTGGAAAAACCATAGCCTTGACTAAATGGGCCTTTGTTGGCAAAATAATGTCTCTGCTTTTTAATATGCTGTCTAGGTTGGTCATAACTTTTCTTAAAAGGAGCAACCGTCTTTTAACTTCCTGGCTGCAGTCACATCTGCAGTGATTTTGGAGCCCAGAAAAATAAAGCCAGCCACTGTTTCCACTGTTTCCGCGTCTATTTGCCATGAAGTGATGGGACCAGATGACATGATCTTAATTTTCTGAATAATGAGTTTTAGGCCAACTTTTCACTCTCCACTTTCACCTTCATCAAGAGGCTCTTTAGTTCTTTGCTTTCTGCCATAAGGGTGGTGTCATCTGCATATCTGAAGTTATTGATATTTCTCCTGTCAATCTTGATTCCAGCTTTTGTTTCATCCAGTCCAGCGTTTCTCATGATGTACTCTGCATATAAGCTAAATAATCACGATGACAGTGTACAGCCTTGACATACTACTTTTCTTATTTGGAACCAGTCTGTTGTTCCATGTCCAGTTCTAAATGTTTCTTCTTGACCTGCATACAGATTTCTCATGTCAGGTGGTCTGGTAATTCCCATCTATTTAAGAATTTTCCACAGTTGTTGTGATCCACCCAGTCAAAGGCTTTGGCATAGTCAATAAAGCAGAAATAGATGTTTTTATGGAGCTCTCTTGCTTTTTTCATGATCCAGCAGATGTTTGCAAGTTGATCTCTGGTTCCTCTGCCTTTTCTAAAACCAGCTTGAAAATATGTAAGTTCACGGTTCATATACTGTTGAAGCCTGGCTGGGAGAATTTTGAGCATTACTTTGTTAGCGTGCAAATTGAGTGCAATTGTGTGGTAGTTTGAGCATTCTTTGGCATTGCCTTTCTTTGGGATTGGAATGAAACTGACCTTTTCCAGTCCTGTGGCCACTGCTGAGTTTTCCAAATTTGCTGGCATATTGAGTGAAGCACTTTCACTGCATCATCTTTTAGGGTTTGAAATAGATTCACCTCCACTAGCTTTGTTCATAGTGATGCTTCCTAAGGCCCACTTGACTTTGCATTCCAGGATGTCTAACTCTAGGTGAGTGATCACACCATCATGATTATCTGGGTCATGAAGATCTTTTTTGTATAGTTCTCCTGTGTATTCTTGCCACTTCTTCCTAATATCTTCTGCTTCTGTTAAGTCCTTTTAAGACAGAAAAATACCATTTCTGTCCTTTATCGAGCCCATCTTTGCAAGAAATGTTTCCTTGCTATCTCTAATTTTCTTGAAGAGATCCCTAGTCTTTCCATTCTATTTTTTTCCTCTGTTTCTTTGCACTGATCACTGAGGAAGGCTTTCTTATCTCTCCTTGCTTTTCTTTGGGACTCTGCATTCAAATAGGTATATCAAGACAGGGTTATCACATATTCATCTAGCTGGGTGTGGACAGATAATTTTGATTGACAGTTGCAAGTTACATGGCAGCAGGCTCTGTTGCATGTCTTTCCCTTATTTCAGTCTTTTATAATCATGTGTAAGTTATGTACAGAATATTTATAAATCTTTATTGCACTCCTAACTGCCTATGGTCACTTGAGGACACAGCTGTGCATCAGGGGCTCAAGGGCACAAGTACTGGAGTTGGAAAAGCCCCTGTGGTTAGTTTGTTTTCACTATGTGCCTAGGGCCCTTACAGGGAGTTAGAAAAGTCTCTGTGGCTAATTTTTAGCATATCTATGCACTCTCCTGGGCTGCACTGGTGTAATTATGGGTTGGGGTTTAAAGATCAGCTTGTATCCTTTTTGACTAGGCCACTCCTCCTTGCTTATGCCTAACTTGCCAGTTCAGTTCAGAGGCTGAGTCCTGTCAGACTCTGCGACCTCATGGACTGTAGCATGCCAGGCTTCTCTGTCCGTCACCATCTCCTGGGTCCTGCTCAAACTCAAGTCCATTGAGTCGGTGATGCCATCCATCCATTTCATTCTCTGTTGTCCCCTTCTCCTCCTACCTTTAGTCTTTCCCAGCATCAGGGTCTTTTCCAATAAGTTGGTTCTTGGCATCGAGTGGCCAAACTGTTGGAGCTTCAGTTTCAGCATCAGTCCTTCCAATGAATATTCAGGATGGATTTCATTTAGGATGGACTGGTTTGATCTCCTTTCAGTCCAAGCGACTCTCAAGAGTCTTCTCCACACTTTACAAAAGCATCAATTCTTTGGTGCTCAACTTTCTTCATGGTTCAACTCTAATATCCATCCATCCATGACTACTTCCCACCTGACACCAATCAGATGTCCATAGCTGTTTTAGGTTTTGATATATTACATATGCTCTAAACTCAAAGATAGATGTTTTGTGTTTTAGAAAACAAAAATTACAATAAAAATAGCAAGCTGAAATGAATAATAGTGCCAAATGATAAGAAATAAAGAGGCAGAGGTGAAGGAAATGATGAAACAGTTCATTAGGCAATTATTTAAAATAAAAGAAAACTGTAAGATATACACCACAAAGAAATATGACTAAGAAAAAGCCTGAAATATATCACAAGTTGGAATTTGTATGCTGTTAATTCCTTTGAGAATTCTCTTTATCCCAGGAGGTTTGTCTTTCACCTATATATGTGACTTGATTTTCTGTTTATTTTCTCCAAGTACTGAAAATAACACTTATTGTAGCCTGTTTTATATCTGTATGCATAAACATGCCTTCTGTTAAAGCAGTGTTTTCTCCTTTACATATTTTATTATTATTAAAATTTAGGCTCAGTTAAGCACAAATAAATTATTTTATTTTTCTAAAGTGAATTTTTGAATGATTATAAGTAAGATAATTCTTCTCTCTCATAAAGTTTCAGCCTTTTTGTAATTTTAAAGTTTTCAAACACAAAGTCATAATTTTTTACATTGAAATGTGTTAGGATGGTACTGGATAATTATCTCCAGATTTTGATGAATGTTTGTATTGTTACATTGTACCTAATATTAATACAAGGCAAAGAATATTCTCCTGATTGAAGTAAACTGTAAAATTAACTCATCTTCTGACCGTTTAAACCTCAAGCTCTTTTATTGTGGTGATTAAGTAAGAATAGTATACCATAACAATGAAGAAGAAACACAGCATATATTTTCATTCAAATTTGTTAGTACTCTGCAGTGTTTGAATAGTTATTCTTAATAAAAGAAAAAAGCATTTACTGTTAGACAATCATGGTCAAAGTATCTAAAATGTGCTATTCATTTATCAAGAATTACATCAGAATGGAATCCCAAATATTTTGGACAAAAAGCCTCATGTTTTCTTTTAATGACACAGTTTGAAACCCTTTAGTTAAGTCTAAAAAAGCTAAAAAATATCAGATAAAAAAATTCATCTTCTTTTAATTTTGCACTTCTGTTCTCTATAGTGTAATGAGAAACGTACATAAGTAGAGGTCAGGGCAATTAAATGTAATTTTAGTTTTGTGTTTAAAACTAAGGCAAAATGATAGATTACTGAAAGAGGAACTCCTCAGGTTGGTAAGTGCCCAATATATTACTGGATAACAGTGGAAAAATGACTCCATAAAGAATGAAGGGATGGAGCCAAGGCAAAAACAATACCCGGTTGTGGATGTGACTGGTGACAGAAGCAAGGTCTGATGCTGTAAAGAACAATATCACATAAGAACCTGGTAGTGTTAGGCCCATGAATCAAGGCAAATTAGAAGTGATCAAACAGGAGATGGCAAGAGTGAACATCGACATTCTACGAGCCAGCGAACTAAAATGGACTGGAATGGGTGAATTTAACTCAGATGACCATTATATCTACTACTGTGGGCAGGAATCCCTGAGAAGAAATGGAGTAGCCATCGTAGTCAACAAAAGAGTCCAAAATGCAGTACTTGAAAGCAATCCCAAAAATGACAGAATGATCTCTGTTCATTACCAAGGCAAACCATTTAATATTATGGTAATCCAAGGCTATGCCCCAACCAGTAATGCTGAAGAAGCTGAACTATTCTATGAAGACCTACAAGACCTTTCAGAACTAACACCCCAAAAAGATGTCCTTTTCATTATAGGGGACTGGAATGCAAAAGTAGGAAGTCAAGAAACACCTGGAGTAACAGGCAAATTTGGCCTTGGAATATGGAATGAAGCAGGGCAAAGACTAATAGAGCTTTGTCAAGAAAATGCACTGGTCATAGCATACACCCTCTTCCAACAACAAAAGAGAAGGCTCTACACATGGACATTACCAGATGGTCAACACCGAAATCAGGTTGATTACATTCTTTGGAGCTACAGATGGAGAAGCTCTATACAGTCAGCCAAAACAATACCAGGAGCTGACTGTGGCTCAGATCATGAACTCCTTATTACCAAATTCAGACTTAAATTGAAGAAAGTAGGGAAAACCACTAGACCATTCAGGTATGACCTAAATCAAATCCCTTATGACTATACAGTGGAAGTGAGAAAGAGATTTAAGGGATTAGATCTGATAGATAGAGTGCCTGATGAACTATGGATGGAGGTTTGTGACACTGTACAGGAGACAGGGGTCAAGACCTACCCCATGGAAAAGAAATGCAAAAAGCAAAATGGCTGTCTGGGGAGGCCTTACAAATAGCTATGAAAATAAGAGAAGTGAGAAGAGAAGTGAAAAGCAAAGGACAAAAGAAAAGACATAAGCATCTGAATGCACAGTTCCAAAGAATAGCAAGGAGAGATAAGAAAGCCTTCCTCAGTGATCAATGCAAAGAAATAGAGGAAGACATAAGAATGGGAAAACTAGAGATCTCTTCAAGAGAATCAGAGATACCAAGCATTTCATGCAAAGCTGGGCTCGATAAAGGACAGAAATGGTATGGACCTAACAGAAGCAGAAGATATTAAGGAGAGGTGGCAAGAATACACAGAAGAACTGTACAAAAAGATCTTCATGACCAAGATAATCATGATGGTGTGATCACTCACCTAGAGCCAGACATCCTAGAATGTGAAGTCAAGTGGGCCTTAGGAAGCAGCACTATGAACAAAGCTAGTGGAGGTGATGGAATTCCAGTTGAGCTGTTTCAAATCCTGAAAGATGATGCTGTGAAAGTGCTGCACTCAATATGCCAGCACATTTGGAAAACTCAGCAGCGGCCACGGGACTGGAAAAAGTCAGTTTTCATTCCAATCCCAAAGAAAGGCAATGCCAAAGAATGCTCAAACTACCGCACAATTGTACTCATCTCACACGCTAGTAAAGTAATGCCCAAAATTCTCCAACCCAGGCTTCAGCAATATGAGAACCTTGAACTTCCAGATGTTCAAGCCGGTTTTAGAAAAGGCAGAGGATTCATTTTGATACTTGGCAAAACTAATACAATTATGTAAAGTTTAAAAATAAAATAAAATTTAAAAAAAAAAGAGTTGAAATAAGAAAAAAAAAAAAAAAGAAAAGGCAGAGGAACCAGAGATCAAATTGCCAACATCTGCTGGATCATAGAAAAAGTGAGAGAGTTCCAGAAAAACATCTATTTCTGCTTTATTGACTATGCAAGAGCCTTTGACTGTGTGGATCACAATAAACTGTGGAAAATTCTTCAAGAGATGGGAATACCAGACCACCTGACCTGCCTCTTAAGAAAGCTATGTGCAAGTCAGGAAGCAACAGAACTGGACATGGAACAATAGACTGGTTCCAAATAGGAAAAGGAATACGTCAAGGCTGTATATTGTCACCCTGCTTATTTAACTTATATGCAGAGTAAATCATGAGAAATGCTGGGCTGGAAGAAGCACAAGCTGGAATCAAGATTGCTGGGAGGAAATATCAATAACCTCAGATATGCAGATGACACCACCATTATGGCATAAATTGAAGAGGAAGTAAAAAGCCTCTTGATGAAAGTGAAAGAGGAGAGTGAAAAAGTTGGCTTAAAGCTCAACATTCAGAAAATGAAGATCATGGCATCTAGTCCCATCATTTCATGGCAAATAGATGGGGAAACAGTGGAAACAGTGTTAGACTTTATTTTGGGGGGCTCCAAAATCACTGCAGATGGTGACTACAGCCATGAAATTAAAAGACGCTTACTCCTTGGAAGGAAAGTTATGACCAACCTAGATAGCGTATTCAAAAGCAGAGATATTACTTTACCAACAAAAGTCTATCTAGTCAAGGCTATGGTTTTTCCAGTGGTCATGTATGGATGTGAGAGTTGGACTGTGAAGAAAGCTGAGCGGCGAAGAATTGATGCTTTTGAACTGTGGTGTTGGAGAAGACTCTTGAGAGTCCCTTGGACTACAAGAAGATCCAACCAGTCCATCCTAAAGGAGATCAGTCCTGGGTGTTCATTGGAAGGACTGATGCTGATGCTGAAACTCCAATACTTTGGCCACCTCATGAGAAAAGTTTACTCACTGGAAAAGACCCTGATGCTGGGATGGATTGGGGGCAGGAGGAGAAGGGGATGACAGAGGATGAGATGGCTGGATGGCATCACCAACTCTATGGACATGAGTTTAGGTAAACTCCCGGAGTTGGTCTTGGACAGGGAGGCCTGGCGTATTGCAATTTATGGGCTCACAAAGTGTCGGACATGACTGAGTGATTGATCTGAACTGATTTGAATGCAGTGTTCACTAAGTAACTTCCACAATCTGTCCTAATTAATGTATTTGTAAACTACAGCTGAATTATATGATTAATTCATTCTTAGCAATAAATATTTTAATTTTAGTGTAATGAAAGTCTCAACACTTATCTTGACCAGGGAATAGTCAGGATTTCTTGTGAGTTTGGGAAAAAATCAATTATAAATCATTTTATTCCTCACTTTTCTGTGTCATAATATAAGGTGTTGACTCCATTGTCTGCCTATTTTTGATTGAGTAAGTAGGAATTCAGAGACAAAAACAAGATGGATGTTGACCCTTTCTGTTATTGCAGAGGTTCTAAGGATTCATCATTAGCACAATTTTATTAATTATGTTTCATAGAATATTTACTTTTTCAAGGCTTTTATTTCAAAAGATAGATATACAGCACATTTTATTCTGCTGAAGAAATGGAATTGCTCTGATGAAAAGTCTGAATAGCATAGTGTTTGTGATGCCATGTGACTGAGAAATTAAGATATTGAACAACTTGGGAAATGACTTGGAAATACAGAGCATTCTCTAAGAGGAAATATATACAAGCATTGAACACTGTATTATAAAGGGGAAAAAAGTGAAAATTAATATAATTTGATCCACTCAGTTGATTATTTATTGGGGTACTTCAGTCTTCTAGAATTATACTTTCCCTGGTATTATTAAAATATATGTGGAAAGTTCATGCAAAGAAGATCACAACCTAGATTATTTAAAATTTACCACCAGCCCCTTTTCTCCCCTCCTGGAACTCCATATCTTCCTTAACCTATGCTAAGCTGTGCATATTAATGTATTTGAATTGCATGTTAACTTTCTGCAGTGCTGTGTAATTGACTTATTTCTGGTATTAATTATTAACTATACATCTCCTGCAGGCACTCTTATCTCACAGGCACTCTAATTCATCCCATGAATCTCAAAAACTCTGGCACATAGTAAGCCCTCAATAAATAGGTGTCAAAGGAATGAAATAGTCAAGAGCCTTCTATTTATTAAAAACTTAACGGATACTGGGTCCTATGCTATGTCACTAGACATATTATTCCTCTCATGACCTGTGTAAATTGTTTGAGTTAAAATAGTGAAACTGATGTTAAAATATACTAATAATTCTTATTGACAAACACTGACTTAAGGGATTTGCATGTAGTTTTATTTTAATCCTCATGACAACCCTTAAGGTTAGTAGTATATGAGCCCTGTAATACAGATGAGGAAAATAATTTACAAAGGTTTCTTTTATCTAAGCAACTGTGTGTGTGTGTGTGTGTGTGTGTGTGTGTGTGTATGATGTTAAATTGTATATGTATGTATATATATATAGGAGAAGGCAATGGCACCCCACTCCAGTACTCTTGCCTGGAAAATCCCATGGATGGAGGAGCCTGGTGGACTGCAGTCCATGGGGTCGCTAAGAGTCAGATACGACTGAGCGACTTCACTTTGACTTTTCACTTTCATGCATTGGAGACAGAAATGGCACCCACTCCAGTGTTCTTGCCTGGAGAATCCCAGGGACGGGGAAGCCTGGTGGGCTGCCATCTATGGAGTCACATAGAGTTGGACACGACTGAAGTGACTTAGCAGTATGTATGTGTGTATATATATATATATATATATATATATATATACTATATACACTGTGTGTGCTCAGTCATGTCTGACTCTTTGCAACCCCATGGACTGTAGCCTGCCAGGCTCCTTTATCCATGGAATTTTCCAGGCAAGAATACTGGAGTGGATTTCCATTTTCTACTCTAGTGTATACACACACACACAGACACACACATATATATATATACACACACATGCACACGTTTATATATTGATTATGTCACAGAATCAGTTGAATAATTTGGAATTAGTTGTCAAGTTGGCTGGAGAGTGTTTCTGGTGGTATGGAATCACAGGAGTTACGGTTGTGAGAAACTGTGCCAAAATGATGCCACAGAGTCTGTGGAATGTATTCTTCTCCTGCTGTTCCTGCTACCCTGATCACTGCTTATGCCATCATCATATCAAGGTTACTGGACTGAAATCAACTTTTCATCTTTGTCCAGTACTACTGGTGAAGATCACACATGCTAGTGTTTCAGAAGAGATTCTGGCAGTACTACAACAATGCTATAAATTGCTATTTTGGGTTACTTCAAAGTCTTATAAATTCTTGTTTGCTGCTGCTGCTGCTAAGTCGCTTCAGTCAGGTCCGACTCTGTGCGACCCCATAGACGGCAGCCCACCAGGCTCCCCCATCCCTGGGATTCTCCAGGCAAGAACACTGGAGTGGGTTGCTATTGCCTTCTCCAGTGCATGAAAGTGAAAAGTGAAAGTGAAATCGCTCAGTCGTGTCCGACTCTTCACGACCCCATGGACCGCAGCCTACCAGGCTCCTCTTCCCATGGGATTTTCCAGGCAAGAGTACTGGAGTGGGTTGCCATTGCCTTCTAAATTCTTGTTTAAGTGAATTTAAATATATACATTTCCCTTCCTCGTTAGTTAATAGAGAACAGGGAATTAAAACGATAAAATACATGTCAATAATTAACTTGAGAAAAAGTTTGTTTCATTCAGTTTTACTATGTGTGGTAAAAAAGCACGTTAAAATAGAGGTTGAAATGTACATTGCCTCAGTCATTTGGAGAACTGTTTGTCTGGGTCCTAGGATAGCATTAGCTTAATTCATCAGTTGATTCCACTTAAAGTAGAATTCTGTAGACTATATCATAGAAAAAATATATACCTATTTCACTAAGAAAACATGTACAAGGATATTTATTATACCCTTGATTGCAAAAGAAAAAAAACTGGAAAATACAATCTTATTAATACAGAAATGATTAAATAACTTTTTCACTTTTAATATGGGAACATACAATGGCATGTCTATTTATTAACATGGAAAATTAATAATATAGTATTAATAGGACAAACATTATGGAAGATAAATTGTAATAGATATTCAGAGGAGAATATTTTAATAGACTTCTATTTAACAGGTTTTGAAGCTCAATGACACTCTCGTTTCCCTCTTTGAAACTTTTCTACTGATGCTTAAAGCGCAACTACCTCTAGACACTTGCAAGTTATTCTCTGCTGAGCAATACCTGGATATACTTTTATTTAGAAGAGATGAACTGTATGACTTCTGTAGGAAAGAAGAATGTCTCTAAAGATGTCCATATTCAAATCTCCAGGACCTTTGAATATATAATATTACATGGCAAAAGGACTTCATAGAAGTGTTAAAGAGTTTGAGATAAGAAGATTTTTCCTGGATTATCCAAATGGGTGCAGTCTAGTCACAGGGATCTTTTTTTTTTTAAATTTTATTTTATTTTTAAATGGGCCAAATCGAGAGAGCTAAAGGATAAGGAAAAGGAAGAAAGAAAAAAGAAGATCTGCCCTGTCCTGTTGGCTTTGTCCAAGGAAGAAGTCACCAGCAAGGAGTCCAAAGAAGAAATCACCAGCAAGGAATATAAGTGACCTTTAGAATCCATAAATTGCAAAGACAAATCTCTTTTGAAATTAAAAGACACTGGCTTCTTAGAAGGAAGGCTGTGACAGACCTAGATAGTGTAGTAAAAAGCAGAGATGTCACTTTGCCAACAACGGTCCATATGGTCACAGCTATGGTTTTTCCAATAGTCATGTATTGATGTGGGAGTTGGACCATACAGAAGGATGAACGCAGAAAAATTTATCCTTTTGAACTGTGATGCTAGAGAAGACTCTTGAGAGTCCTTGGACTGCAAGGAGATCAAACCAGTCAATCCTAAAGGATATCAGCCCTGAATGTTCATTGGAAAGACTGATGCTGAAGTTGAAGCTCCAATACTTTGGCAACCTAATGCAAAGAGCTGACTTATTAGATAAGACTGGATGCTGGGAAGGATTGAAGGCGAAGGCAGAAGATGGTAGAGGATGAGATGGTTGGATGGCATCACTGACTCAGTGGACATGAGTTTGAGCAAACTCTGGGAGATAGTGAAGGACAGGGAAGCCTAGTATGCTGCAGTCCATGGGGTCACAAAGAGTTGGGCATGACTTAGTGACTGAACAGCAACAACATTCTCTTTTAGAGGATCTGAAATAAATGAAATTCTGCTTACACCTCAATTTCAGCCTAGTAAGACTTTTTTGGACTTTTGACATCTAGAACTGTAAGATAATTCGTTTGTGTTGACCTGCTAAAATTGT
This sequence comes from Bison bison bison, assembly GCF_000754665.1. Lineage (NCBI taxonomy): Eukaryota > Metazoa > Chordata > Mammalia > Artiodactyla > Bovidae > Bison > Bison bison. The sequence continues at coordinate 9,694,866 of NW_011494919.1, read as the reverse complement.
AATTTGGAATAACAGTAATAGGAAAGTAAGTCAGTTCTCTTGGTTTTTAAACTTTTTAATGTCAGTTTATTTTATAGCTTTAATTATGTTATTTCATTAAGCACTACATAAACCAATAAAATGAATGTACAAAGAAGTTGCGATTTTCATGCTTTTGATGGCCTCGGTAAGTGTTAAGGGGAGTAAATCTATTGTATTAGGAATTGGCCGAGTAACTATAAAACTAGGCAAAACTCATAATAACCTAGAATAGTCTTGGTTTTAGATGTTTTAAAAAATTCTCAGTTAGAAACTGTTAAAAAAAATTGTGTAACTAAAAATACAGAATAGGCAATTGGAGTAGGTGGCTCATAAAATGTTAAAAACCATGATTTCACAAGTGTCAGAAAACATTGCAAAATGAGGCAATGGAAATAGGTCTAACTCATCTTTAAGTAACCTGAAAGAGAAACTCATAGATAATACATCTTGGACATAGGTAGGAAGTATATGTAAGGCTTGGATTAATGAAATCATATTAGAAATAATCTTGGCTCTATTGTTAAATTATTTATGAATAATTGAATAAATGATGAATAAAGACCATCACTACAAATTAATTATTAAGCAGTAATTGTAATTAGCTATTGACAATCATAAATAATTCTTTCAATGAATAATATATAAATAATAAATTAATGAGTATTTAATTAAGTTTACATTTTCAGCATTGGATGATTAATAACAGGACTTCAGAATTAGAACATAAGCAAGGTCTTAAGGTGCAGATAAAGAAGTATTATATAGATGAGCATTTCAACAAATACTGATGGGCAGTGTGAGCTAGGCACTATTCTAGGCACTCAGAGATAGAGCTGATGGGGACAAACTATAAACAATATAAGTAAATTATTCTTTATAACAAAGTGATGAACTATTTTTTAAAAAAAGGCAAAGTAAGGCTATGAAGTGTATCGTGAATGAGGATGTTGCAGTTTAATAAAAATGATTATTGAGGATCTTGGGAGATAGGAGTTGATAGTTTCAGATTTTGAAATTTCTCTTTTGATGTATTTTTCTCAGTGAGACAGAGATTAATATTATAAGGTGAGAGAGAAGTTTGGAGAGAAGGTATAGGATGCTTTAGGACAGCAAAAGTGCATGGACTGGAGAGGAGTTTCATGATCATCTCATTCCATGATGAATCCATTTGAAGCTTGTCATCATTAAAGTGGGAACAGTTAAAATAATTCTGTTTTTTTCCCAGCCTTATTGATCAGCCCCGGTGTAGGTAGGATCAGAACTGGATTAAAACACTGCACTTGTTTGAGTATAGTTGATTAAGATGAGGTTTTATAATGCCACTAGGAATAGAATAAAAGAAGAGAAGATGGTTGACCCAGCAATCCCACTGCTGGGCATACACACTGAGGAAACCAGAAGGGAAAGAGACACGTGTACCCCAATGTTTATCGCAGCACTGTTTATAATAGCCAGGACATGGGAGCAACCTAGATGTCCATCAGCAGATGAATGGATAAGAAAGCTGTGGTACATATACACAATGGAGTATTACTCAGCCATTAAAAAGAATACATTTGAATCAGTTCTAATGAGGTGGATGAAACTGGAGCCTATTATACAGAGTGAAGTAAGCCAGAAGGAAAAACACCAATACAGTATACTAACGCATATATATGGAATTTAGAAAGATGGTAACAATAACCCTGTGTACGAGACAGCAAAAGAGACACTGATGTATAGAACAGTCTTATGGACTCTGTGGGAGAGGGAGAGGGTGGGAAGATTTGGGAGAATGGCATTGAAACATGTAAAATATCATGTATGAAACGAGATGCCAGTCCAGGTTCGATGCACGATACTGGATGCTTGGGGCTGGTGCACTGGGACGACCCAGAGGGATGGTATGGGGAGGGAGGAGGGAGCAGGGTTCAGGATGGGGAACACATGTATACCTGTGGCAGATTCATTTTGATACTTGGCAAAACTAATACAATTATGTAAAGTTTAAAAATAAAATAAAATTTAAAAAAAAAAAGAGAGAAGATGGAAGAAAACAGATACCTGTAATCATCCATAATGATTGGGTACCAAGATTAAAATAGCAGGAATCGTATTTGTCAGTTACTCAATCATGTCTAACTATTTGCAGCCCCATGTGTAGCCCTCCAGGCTTCTCCAGCCATGGAATTTCCCAGGCAAGAGCAAGGGAGTGGGTTGCCATTTCCTTCTCCAGGGGATCTTCCTGACCCAGGGACTAAACCTGTGTGTCCTGCATTGCAGGCAGACTCTGTACTGTCTGAGCCACCAGAGAAGCCCTATTTTTCTTTTGGAAACAGTGATGGAGTACCAAGATTAAAGCAGCAGGAATAAGACTGAAATACAGCAATCAGTACAGTGAGTAAGTGTGGTACGTACTTGAGCAGAGTGAAAAATCTCTGGTAACTGGAAAAGAAATTAAATTTTTAAAATAATTTCAACTGGTAAACTTTGCATAGCTTTTATTTTTGTAATTGATGTTCAGTTTTAAGTATTAAGTATGCTTCTTTGTTTGGAAAGCATAAAGAGCATGCATTATTGATTTTTGTTTGTATTCACTACAAAATCCATCATCCTAAGGGAAAGGGCTACCCTGGTGGCTCAGGTAGTAATGAATCTGCCTGAAATGAGGGAGACCCAGGTTCAAGCCCTGGTTCAGCAAGGTCTCCTGGTGAAGGAAATGGCAACCCACTCCAGAGTTCTTGCCTGGGAAATTGCATGGACAGAGAAGCCTGGTGGGCTATAGTCCATGGGGCTGCAAAGAGTCAGACACGACACAGCAACCAACACTCAAGGCTTCTTAGAATGTTAGGATGCAGGGCTAACAACTGTCAGTTCTCAGATGAAGGGTCATGTCAACATTACAAAAAAGTTAGATTAATGAAAATGATTAATAGAAAACAATGACATTTCAGTGTTATTTTTATTTTTATATGGACTAAATAAATTTTAAATAAAATTGCTAAAATACTAATATGTTCATTACTTTTTTACAGCCTATTAAGTACTGTACTTATTAAAGTTTTATAGATTTATTGTATTAATATTGATACTTCAAATTTATTTCAAAGACTTCTATGTTTAGAATATTTCAAAAATATGTTTATTAAAGTTTTTAAAACAGTTGATGATCCATTCAAATATAATTGGTTTCATTACTAAGATTTAAGTTCTCCATCTATATCCAGAGTTTATAAAGTAAATAAAAACCAATTAATTTTTTCTCCATACATTTTATTTTTTCAAGAGCACATTCTTGTGACACTTTTCTGTGGAAGAAATTTATCAAGAGATGATGCCATCAACATGTGTAAAGTTTTAAACTTTATTGTGTCTGTGGCCAATTTTACTTGATGTAACTTGATAACCACTCAAATTTCTAATGTATCTAGAAGTTTTAATAAAAGTTTAAACAGAGAACATTTTTTTCAAATAAAGAGTGAATTCGAGTAGTTAGATGTAATGGAGCATTTGGGAAATAGTCATTTCAAAACTGACCAGGTTTCAAAGCTTAACTCCTTTAGCTTTGAGCTATGAAGATAACTTTATTTTCTTTTGTAATTTAATTGCATTTGAAGCCACTGTTTTCAGTGATGTAAAGTAGCAAAATGGAAAATAATAAATCTTTAGAAACTTGATGCAGAAGCCCCAAAACTTTTAAATATAGAGATAAAAAACATCTCCCTCCATAGGAATTCATTCTGCTCAATTTTAAACACTTTTCCTGTCAAGGTAAATGGACTTCCTACAAGTTGGGAGCATTTAAAAACCTAGTTAGTTATTCAGCCCTCATTCAGTGACAGTTGCTATACTCATCTACTGCTGCTGCTTATAGTGATATGTGTGTTTCAGAAAACTTTGTTCTTCTCCTGAGACAAGGCTCTCTACTTTATTACCTTTATTCTCATAGCCCCTAGATCTTAACACTGTCCACTTATCCCTGATTGACAGATCTCAGAGGCTCTGTCAAGGCTGATGATCCCCAGAGCCATCAAACCGTCATTCAACCAGTGCCATGACTAAATCCAAGAAATGTTCCTCTTTGCTATTAGCTCAGCTAGGGAGCATATTCTCCTTCTTTAGTATTTTGGATTTTTTGTTCAGAAAGTGGTTTCATCTTTAATACACTCAAAATATATTTTAGCAAATAATGACTTCCATATAAATCATGTTTTTTTTTTTTACTAAAATTTGCATGTTGTTCAAAGCTAAACTATAACCAGTAAACAAATAGCCAGTATATTAGAGAAACAAGTACCATTGTAAGAATAGTTGTTTTATAGTACAACTCTTTTATTCTGTGTGTTTTTTTTTTTTTTTTTGATGTTTTCCAAGATTATAGAAGTATGCCCAGGGATGAAAAAGAACATATAAATGCTAATGATTTTTTTCAGATGAAGCATGTTATATATAAATATATAGAAGTTAATAAATAAAGAATCTCTTCAAAAAAATTAGAGATACCAAGGGAACATTTCATGCAAAGATGGGCTCAATAAATGACAGAAATGCTATGGACCTAACAGAAGCAGAAGATGCTAAAAAAAGGTGGCAAGAATACACAGAAGAACTATACAAAAAAGATCTTCATGACCAGATAAGCACAATGGTGTGATCATTCACCTAGAGCCAGACATCCTGGAATGCAAAGCCAAGTGGGCCTTAGGAAGCATCATTATGAACAAAGCTAGTCGAGGTGATGGAATTCCAGTTGAGCTATTTCAAATCCTAAAAGATGATGCTGTGAAAGTGTTGCACTCAATACACCAGCAAATTTTGAAAACTCAGCAGTGGCCACAGGACTGGAAAATGTCAGTTTTCATTGCAATTGCAAAGAAAGGCAATGCCAAAGAATGCTCAAACTATTGTACAATTGCACTCATCTCACACACTAGAAAAGTAATGCTCAAAATTCTTCAAGCCAAGTTTCAACAGTACGTGAACCATGAACTTCCAGGTGTTCAAGCTGGATTTAGAAAAGGCAGAGTAGAGGAACCAGAGATCACATTGCCAATATTTGTTAGATCATCAAAAAATCAAGAGAGTTCTAGAGAAACATCTACGTCTCCTCTGTTGACTATACCAAAGCCTTTGACTGTGTGCATCACAACAAACTGAAAAATTCTTCAAGATATGGGAATACTAGACTACCTGACCTGCCTCCTGAGAAATCTGTATGCAGGTCAAGAAGCAACAGTTAGAACTGCACATGGAACAATAGACTGGTTCCAAATCAGGAAAGGAGTATGTGAAGGCTGTATATTGTCACCCTGCTTATTTAACTTATATGCAGAGTAAATCATGAGAAATGCTGGACTGGATGAAACACAAGCTAGAATCAGGATTGCCAGGAGAAATGTCAATAACCTCAGATATGCAGATGACACCACCCTTATGGCAGAAAGCGAAAAAGAACTAAAGAGCCTCTTGATGAAAGTGAAAGAGGAGAGTGAAAAAGTTGGCTTAAAGCTCAACATTCAGAAAACTAAGATCATGGCATCCAGTCCCCTTACTTCATGGCAAATAAATGGGAAAACAATAGAAATAGTGACAGACTGTTTTTTGGGGGGCTCCAAAATCACTGCAGATGATGACTGCAGCCATGAAACTAAAAGTTACTTGCTTCTTGGAAGAAAAGTTATGAACAACCTAGATAGCATATTAAAAAGCAGACACATTACTTTGCTGTAAATGTTCATCTAATCAAAGTTTAGTTTTTCCTGTAGTCCTGTATGGATGTGAGAATTGGAATATAAAGAAAGCTGAGCACCAAAAAATTAATGCTTTTGAACTATGGTGTTGGAGAAGACTCTTGAGAGTCCCTTGGCCAACAAAGAGACCCACCCAGTGCATCCTAGAGGAAATCAGTCCTGAGTATTCACTGGAAGGACTGATGTTGAAGCTGAAACTCCAATACTTTGGCCACCTGATGTGAAGATCTGACCCATTTCAAAAGACCCTGATGCTGGGAAAGATTGAAGGTGGGAGGAGAAGGGGATGACAGAGGATGAGATGGTTGGATGGCATCACAGACTCAATGGACATGAGCTTGAGTAAGCCCCAGGGGTTGGTGATGGACCGGGAGGCCTGGTGTGCTGAGGTGCATGGAGTCTCAAAGAATAAGACACTACCGAGCAACTGAACTGAACTGAACTGAATGAATAAAGATGACTAGTTGCATTATTTTTCAAAGAGTGTTCTACAGAAATAAAGAGGGTGATCAGCAAAAGTATTAAGTGGGTCTCAGTTGTATATTCATTATCCCTGTCTTGTCTTCAATAAGTGGACCAAAACTAGTACTCAGTGTTAGAGGTTAGGTAAGCTTTGTTGTAAATCCTATCACTTCCATTTGCAATAAATGCAAGGAGAGTAAGTTCTTTTACTTTGGGGAATTAACCTATAGTTTAGCTATCCATGCTGAAATACCATATAATTATTAATAAAACTTTTCTGATAACTGACTGGAGCACAAGGTTTAGATGTGGAAGTCTAAAGTATTTATTTCAGAGAATATTAATCAGTTGCCTGCTCTGTGCATTGTACTCTTCCAGTGCTTAGGATATATCCAGAATCAGAACAAAGGTCCTGACTTCAGGGAGTTTTTTTTTTTTTTTTACTCTAAATAAATAAAAATGCATTTTATCTTCAGCACAAACTTTTGACTATACCTGTAGCCCCAAGGACAGGGAATTAAAACAGCCAGTTAGAAGGAAGACAGAGTAAAGTACTACCAAAATACCTTGAGCTTCTTACCAATGAATGAAGCAGAAGAAACAAATCATAAATTTTTATTTCCTATTCTTTAGCATAATTAATTCTTTAAGCAAATATTCAAACCTTCCTAAGCACTAAAGTACTAAGGAAAATATATAAATTACTTTTAAGTGTTTTAATAAATCAGAATTAATCCTGTGACAATTTCAGAATACAAACATTATATACAAACATTAAATTGGACACACCTTTTTACTAGTAGGTTGAATTGTGTAAATATTTCTTAAATTAAACATAAAACTGACACATTTGATATTTTAATTAGTATTTGATTTTGAAATTTTAGTTATTTAATATAAAACATGATTTAAATCAGGGGAATGTTTTAACTGGAATTTTATCAGAATATTTAAGAAGTAGAAAAATATCTTGACCCTTGACTGTTTGACAAACAAAAGATGAGAGAAAAAGAAAATATATCCTGGAATAGTTTATACTGTATCTCCCTAATTTCTAACTTCATTTCACTCTTCAGTTAAGACCACTGATAACCCCATCCCAAATCTTTGTTTTACCACTGGGACCAATTTTGATAATAGACATGTGTATTTAAAACAATTTAATGAGTCATGCTGTGTGTGGATCACAATAAACTGTGGAAAATTCTGAAAGAGATGGGAATACCAGACCACCTGACCTGCGTCTTGAGAAACCTATATGCAGATCAGGAAGCGACAGTTAGAACTGGACATGGAACAAAAGACTGGTTCCAAATAGGAAAAAGAGTATGTCAAGGCTGTATACTGTCACCCTGCTTATTTAACTTATATGCAGAGTAAATCATGAGAAATGCTGGGCTGGAAGAAGCACAAGCTGGAATCAGGATTGCTGGGAGAAATATCAGTAACCTCAGATATGCAGATGACACCACCCTTATGGCAGAAAGTGAAGAGGAACTAAAAAGCCTCTTGATGAAAGTGAAAGAAGAGAGTGAGAAAGTTGGCTTAAAGCTCATCATTCAGAAAACTAAGATCATGGCATCCGGTCTCATCATTTCATGGGAAATAGATGGGGAAACAGTGTCAGACTTTATTTTTTGGGCGCCAAAATCACTGCAGGTGGTGATTGCAGCCATGAATTAAAAGACAGTTACTCCTTGGAAGGAAAGTTATGACCAACCTAGATAGCATATTCAAAAGCAGAGATATTACTTTGCCAACAAAGGTCCGGCTAGTCAAGGCTATGATTTTTCCAGTGGTCATGTATGGACGTGAGAGTTGGACTGTGAAGAAAGCTGAGCGCCGAAGAATTGATGCTTTTGAACTGTGGTGTTGGAGAAGACTCTTGCGAGTCCCTTGGATGGCAGGGAGATCCAGCCAGTCCATCCTAAAGGAGATCAGTCCTGGGTGTTCATTGGAAGGACTGATGCTGATGCTGAAACTCCAGTACCTTGGCACCTCATGTGAAGAGTTGACTCATTGGAAAAGACCCTGATGCTGGGAAAGATTGGGGGCAGAAGAAGGGGACGACAGAGGATGAGATGGCATCACCGACTCGATAGACGTGAGTTTGGATGGATTCCAGTAGTTGATTGTGGACAGGGAGGCCTGGTGTGCTGTGATTCATGGGGTCACAAAGAGTTGGACAAGACTGAGTGACTGAACTGAACTGAATGAATCATGCTACAGAACTTGCTCTGGTACTGTAGTCAATTGATTAGATTGTAAGCCTTCTGACAACAAGTACAGCTTTTGATTATTTGTCTCTATACCTCAATATATATCAAAGTCTGGCACCTGGTAAGCACTTGACAATGATTTGATTGATGAATAATTTACTCTTGTGTCATTTCCTGCCGTTCAAAAGCAAGGAAGCAAAATTACAAATACTTACTATGTTGCTCAGAGAAGGCAATGGCACCCCACTCCAGTACTCTTGCTGGAAAATCCCATGGCTGGCAGAGCCTGGTAGACTGCAGTCCATGGGGTCCTGAAGAGTCGGACATGACTGAGGGACTTCCGTTTCACTTTTCACTTTCACGCATTGCAGAAGGAAATGACAACGCACTCCAGTGTTCTTGCCTGGAGAATCTCAGGGATAGGTGAGCCTGGTGGGCTTCAATCTATGGGGTCGCACAGAGTTGGACACGACTGAAGCGACTTAGCAGCAGCAGCAGCACTATGTTTCTATATTAGAAACTAGAATTTTGAGGTAAAGGATGCCAGTGTCTGTTTATATCACGATTCTATAAATATCTGTATTTGTTGTTTGGAGCCAATATAAAGATACAAATTGCCAAAATGGAACAAAAAAATCATGACTCAACTGTACGTTGCTTACAAGAATTCCTATTCAAATTCAGTAGCATAGATAAGTTGAAAGAAAATAATAGTTTTCATGTGAATGTGAGTAAAAATTAAGAAAGCAAAGTTGCTGTATTAATATCTGATAAGATATACTTTAGAACAAAGAAAATTCTCAATGTAATGTGATGCCTTCTAACTTCAACTGCATGTTTCTCCTGAGTAAAATATACTTTTTGTCCCTTTGTCCACCTTTGGGATGCTTACTTTTTCTTTGTCACAAGATCTGTCCCCAGAGCTTCATTTTTGAAGATAATTCTGCATTCCCATGAAAACATACAAATGCATCCTCTGATTTTCCATCTGTGTATTGTCCTTACAGACTTGTCTTGTTTCTGTGAATGTACAGCCATATATCACTCTCTGTGCTAATTGACAAATAGTTGAGTGGTATCTGCGTAGCTTTGTGCCACCAACACTCATTACAGTGTCACAGTTGGTAAATAATCGATCACTTAATAGCTACATGTATGATTAAAGTGTTCTAAAGAAACATTCATCATTTTGGTAAAAGAAGGTGTATTCCTAGAAATTGTATTCATATTATCTCCTCAGACTATTACAGCTACCCAATATGTGTTGCATTCTGTCTATATATCTTGATAAATTGCCCACACTATGAATCCTACCTCCTCAAACAGAATTAGAAAGCCTGCGTCCTCAGGATCCCTTTCAAGTAGAGGACAGTTATTTAACCCAAGTTATTCAACCCAAGTTATTCCAATAAAATGTAGCCAAGCAAGGGTTAGACATTGAAGCAGTCAACACCTAAAAGGAAACCAGTATTTTGGAGTGTCCTGCTCCTCAAATGTGGCAGTATTAGACTTTCTGATCCCAATTCTTGATTACCATAGGAGCCTCTGATAGTAGCAGTCATGTTTAGGTCAAGAAATCATGGCAGTGTGCGGAGCTTTGTGCCTTACTGGAAATTCTATAAACTGGCACATATCCATTAAAAATTTCTGTGTTTACTGAAATGACAATGAGGATTACATTGTTAGCAGTCAGGAATCCTGAACAATAACCACTCTGATGTTACATTATGTTTGTTCTTAGTTATTTTTTATTGTAATGATGATAAGCTATAAACTCATACAAAAAGCTCCAGTTTTTAGCCCATACCGGGTTTACCTGGAATGATTGGCTCTTTTGGAGGATTTACTGGATGCTTCTTTCATGACTCAGGGTTGCTTTGGATTCACGATTTGCATTAAACAAATTGTTAGCATCTCAGGCAAAAAGTGTTGACTATATATCCTTGACTTTCTCAGGCAGACAGTTTCATTTGTCTCAGACTTAGGCTAACCATAAAGGTAGATTCCTGCTAAGAGTGTGAAGAAGTAGTGTTAATGCTCTAAGTCAATCTGGAGTTTTAAATAGCGTGAGTGCTTAGGTGAGATTTGCATCTGTTTCCAATATCTATAACAAACGCCATGAAAAATTGCATTCCGTGCCAGCTGGAACTTCATAAGCAGCTGTAGATTTATAAGTGCTTATGCAAATGAGGTAGAAAAATAGTTATACTTGCATAAAGCAAAGAGAACAAGTATTCATCTTTATTCAATGAATAAAATTAAAACCATAAATATGCATTTTAGTAACATGATTATTGGCTACATATTTTCTTTCTATATTAATTTTTTTAACCCTCTGCCATCCCAATTTTACATCAGTCACTTTAACAAATACTGTTTGGAGAGCTACTATATGTTATAAAGTATGTAGTGAACTATATATCCTATGAATGTAGAAATGAAAAACTTAAGTCTATACCCTGATAAAACTACACTTCGGAAGCATAAGGAAAGAATGAAAGAAGCAACATTTTATTATGTACTTGATGCTATGGACTCTGTAGAAACCTTCACCAGTATTGATCAACTTTGTGTTCATAACCACCTTGTAAGTGAGATTTCATATAAATAGTGGACTCTGCTGTGGTTTAATGAGGGAAGAGATATTCAGTTCATGTTTAGCTGATTTCTAAAATAAGGTCTTTTCATATATAGTTATTACCCTTTTTGTTCCTAATAGTGAAGTATTAATATATTATGGAGCCTCACATGATTTTAATTGTATTCTAACATTTATATATTATTAAATTGCTATGTATTAAATGGCATGTTATAGTGAGTATATTACTAATGATAAAATAGGTCTGTATATTTGAAAATTAGTTCCTATATTCCAGCCGTTACCTGCTCCATCACGCTGACAGTGCTTATTTATTTACGGCTGTGCTGGATCTTCCTCGCTGTGTGTAGGCTTTCTCTGGTTTTGGAGAGCAGGCGCTACTCTCTAGCTGTGCTGTGTGGGCTTCTCGTTGCAGCAGTTTCTCTTATTGCAGAGTATTGGTCTGTGGCATTCAGGCTTCAGTCGTTGTGGCTCATGGGCTCCAGAGTGCTGATTCAGTAGTTGTGGTGTACAGGCTTAGGTGCTCTGAAGCATGTAGGACCAACCTGACCCAGAGATCAAACGTGTCCCCAGCATTACAGATCAGATTCTTAACCCCTGGACCACTGGAGAAGCTCACACAGATAGTATCTGATGTTCATTTGCATTTGTGGATACTTTCAGTAATCCCATTGCCTCAAAATCCCATGAATATCTTTGAATCCCTTGCTTTATACGCTGAGGAAAAAACATAATTCAAGATAGAGCAACTGCAGTGTTTTTATAACATGCTCCTCAGAACAGTAGTTAATAATATTAATAGTAGACTGGTTGATCAGACACAGGGCAAATATTTGGGAGATTGCTGCAGTAATGCAGGACATTTTTTGAGGGTTATTCTCATTTTATGAGAAATAAACAGCACGCCTGGAATAGTGACAGACTGTAAAACATAGATTAGACAGGCAACCAGCAACACTTAAAGGCAGATGGAAGAATGTACAAATACTGAAATGATGATGGGCTACCCTGGTAGCTGAGATGTTAAAGAATTTACTTTCAGTGCAGAGTCATGGGTTAGATCCCTGGGTTAGGAAGATCCCCTGGAGAAGGGAATAGCAACGCACTCCAGTATTCTTGCCTGGAAAATTCTGTGGACAGAGGATCACACCTACCACTTATTGACAATTTGCGTGCTCTCTTCCACTTAGTATTTTCATGGATTGGCTTATTTAATCATTTTCCTATAACTCCATTTATGGATGAAGTCTCTAAGCAGAGAGGTTCAATATTTAACCCAAGGTGTCTCATTTAATAAAGGTCAGAACAAACTTATAACCAGGGAGTCTAGGTTCAGGCCCAGGTTCTTAAACCCTATAGTACCCAGAAACTTACCTGATGTATCCAAAAGATAACATTTGGTTAGACTGTTTTCCCAAAAGTAACAATGTAATTAAATATAGCATGGAAAACAACTGAGTAGAATTTCCATATAACTGATTGTATTAAAAAAGAATGAAACAAAACATAAATGTCTCTACTTTATACAACATAGTTTTCTTAACTTCTAAAGAAGGGTTTGGGCATTAAAGTCAGAACTTAGCTGCATTTGTCCTTTGAAGAAAATCCAGGGCTAAGTTAGGAGAATGTCAGTTTTGGACATCTATTCTTGCCCTGGTGGCTTCCCTGGTGGCTCAGATAGTAAAGAATCCGCCTGCAACGCAGGAGAACTGGGCTGCATCCTTGGGTGGGGAAGATCCCCTGGAGAAGGAAATGGCTACCCATTCCAATATTCTTGTCTGGAGAATTCCATGGACAGGAAACCTGGTGATCTACACACCATGGGGTCACAAAGAGTCAGATATGATTGAGCAACTGACACTTTCACTTTCATTCTCACCCTACCTCTGTATTCTTTTTTTTTTCTTTCTTTCTTTTTTTTCTTCTTTTTTTTTAAAATTTTATTTTATTTTTAAACTTTACATAATTGTACTAGTTTTGCCAAATATCAAAATGAATCCGCCACAGGTATACGTGTGTTCCCCATCCTGAACCCTCCTCCTTCCTCCCTCCCCATACCATCCCTCTGGGTCATCCCATTGCACTAGCCCCAAGCATCCAGTATCGTGCATCGAACCTGGACTCTGTATTCTAACCAAGTAGATCTTTTTGCCTAAAAGATATTACCACCTTTTCCCAAATTCAAGACTTTTGGCAGTTTCCTCTGTAAATTTATTTAGAATTTTAGAATGCTGAAAACCAAAGTCAAATAATTACTTAATCACTTGGCTTTTTAGAAAAATATGATTTTACCAGATATCTAGTAAGCTAAATTTTACTAATAATATTTCTAAAAGGAGTTTCTAGTATTCATCAGAAGTACAAAGTCAGTTTTTCTATCTGTTGATATATTCTTAAGTGTAGTGAAATATTTTTGTTTAAGATCTTTCTTTAACACTTTATACAGATGAAGTTCATGTTGCTTGCTCCTTCAGGTTATTTCTGATAATATTTTGGGTATTTCAAGTGTTAACCTGAGAATAAAATACTGGGATTTACCAGCAGACAATATAAATGATGACATTTTACTGAAATAGATTTCAAAGACCCTTTTAACATACTTTATTCAGAGATGAACTAGTCCATATATACTGAATATCTTTAAGGAGGAAGACCCTGATTTTAAAACACTTTGATGTGTTCTATACATATAAAAGATTATTTAAAGCCTTTATGTGTTAGCTTGAAAACCATTGTTGTTGTTAGTTACTAAGTCTTGTCCAACTCTTTGTGAGCCCATGAACTGCAGCACGCTAGTCTTCTGTGTCCTTCACTATCTCCCAGAGTTTGATCAAATTCATGTCCATTGAATTGGTGATGCCATCCAACCATCTAATCCTCTGTTGCCACCTTCTCTTCCAGCCCTCAATCTTTCCCAGCATCAGGGTCTTTTCCAGTGAGTCAGCTCTTTGCATCAGCTGGCTGAAGTATTAGCTTCAGCTGGAGTTTTAGCTTCAGATCAGTCCTTCCAGTGAATATTCAGAGTTGATTTCCTTTAGGATTGATTGGTTTGATCTTCTTGCTGTCCAAGTACCTCTCAAGAGTCTTCTCCAGTACCACAATTTGAAAGCATAAAGCCTGGGGTGCTCAGCCTTCTTTATGGTCCATCATTCATATCTGTACATGACTAGTGGAAAAAACATAGCTTTGACTATACTGGCCTTTGTCAGCAACATAGTCTTCCATTATAACATAATTTCATTTTCTGTTTGTGGCCTTCCCTGGTGACTCAGTTGGTAGAGTCTGCCTGCAGTGCGGGAGACCTAGGTTCAATCCCTAGGTTGGGAAAATCCCCTGGAGTAGGAAATGGCAACCCACTCCAGAATTCTCGCCTGGAGAATTGCATGGACAGAGAACCCTTGTGGGCTACAGTCCATGGGGTCATATAGAGCTGGACATGACTGAGTAACTTACACTTTCACTTTTTTTCTATCTGTAATAAAAATGTGTTTAAATATTGTTCAGTTAATGACTTCAGTTAGTGAATTGAAATACTTGTGAAAACTTGAATTTAAGTTTACTGTCTTTTCATTATTTAGCTTTTGTTTTTTTGTTTCAGCATAATTTTTTTATGATTTACCACACTCACCAGAACTTCATTTGATGTCTCAGGTATCTTTAATCCATTATTTGGTATGTGATGAATGTTTGGTATAGTTTTTTTTTGTTGTTGATAATGGCTAATGATATTACTCAACTTTTCAGTGCTTATTGGTTATTTAGATATTACTTTTTTGTACACATGTTTGTACATGTGCTCTAATTTTCTATTGGTTGTTGCTGCTGCTAAGTCACTTCAGTCGTGTCCAACTCTGTGCGACCCCAGAAACGGCAGCCCACCAGGCTCCCGTGTCCCTGGGATTCTCCAGGCAAGAACACTGGAGTGGATTGCCATTGCCTTCTCCAATGCATGAAAATGAAAAGTGAAAGTGAAAAGTGAAAGTGAAGTCGCTCAGTCATGTCCTACTCCTAGCGACCCGATGGACTGCAGCCTACCAAGCTCCTCTGTCCATGGGATTCTCCAGGCAAGAGTACTGGAGTGGGGTGCCATTGCCTTCTCCATTTCATTATCTGCTTTTAATAATGGATTTGGGACTTCCCTGGTGGTCCAGTGGCTAAGACTCTGTGCTCCTAGTGCAGAGGGCCTGGGGTTGATCCTTGATCAGAGAACTAGATCCCACATGCCACAACTAAAAGATCCTGCTTGGCAAAAATCAAAGATCCTGTGTGCTGAAACTAAAAACCAATGTAACCAAATAAATAAATATTCTTTAAAATGGGCTTGCAAATGTGTCATATTAATAAACTAATCTACAAAGCAGGATTGGTTATAGCAAAGTTGTATTTTTTTAAACTTCTGTGTGTGTTGAATTAAAATTATAAATGAAATATTTTTTAGTTAAGAGAATATATACATATAGATATGCCCACCCACATACAAACACTTTAACTGTATCATATGTTGGCTTTCTTCTGCTAACATTGACATTTTATCAAGGTCTCTGTAACATTTATCTTAAGCTAACAAATGGCTTATGTGACTCTTGTTAGCTTATAAAAATGTTAAAATTAAACATAAAAGTGAAAGGACTTCCCTGTCATCTCATATTTTGTCTGGTAAAAATGACACAAAGAATATTATGCTTTAGAAGCATTAGTATGTATTTGATAATTCTAATAGTATAATTTTAGCACAACTTTGCAGACTATTTCAGGTTATCATACATTCATATAAGTTTATCTTCTGTATTTAAACAAAAAGCTTTTTTTGTAAATGATCATGGAACATTTTTAATGTATTTTAGTTTCCTCTGTAATTTAAGTTTGTGTCAGTTTTTCTTCAGATTTAAATAAGAATATACATGCAAATTAAGCAAGTACAAAAATTAATTTTCCCCATCTTTAAGTTGAAATACCAGCTCTATTTGTAAATACCTATATTTAGCAATATAACTTCTTTGTACTAATAGCCAAAACAAAACACATATTAGCTCCAGAAATGTTAAACTGAGTATGATGGACACAATGTATTAGAAAATAAAAATAAATGGAGCTAATATTTATACCATATTTAATAATGGATATGAAATATCTTTCAGATATCTTTGGAACTATTGATGCTTTGTGAGTAATGCTTTTCAACTCCCCATATATAGTTCAAAACCTCTAAAAATAGAATTTTATTACATTATCTGTAAATCATATAAGTTGTGCAGTTCAGTGGAACTTCAAAATTTGTTAAATCATACAGACAGCATCATAGTTAATCTATAGTTAATCTGGTCTGACTTAACAACATGTATGTGTGGATGAGGGAGAAAATAACTGTTGTTGAAAGTTCAAAAAATGTATGATACATTATTTTTATAGTTCTTTTAAACAATATTTGGTGTCAGATAAAATTGTGTGTAGATTCTTAACATACCTTTCCTCTTTCTAATTCTATAATTTCAGTGACAAAGCCTTTGGAGAATATCAACTATCTGTAGTGACCGTCTGACTTACAGTTCAAGATGAAATCCTTTACAGTAAAGAGTTGATATTAATAATAATATAGCTCAATTTCTCCCCCTTTCTTAGTGAAAACAAACCTTGAGTCCCACAAAATTTTGCATCTGACTCACTACAATAAGCCCACTAGTTTTTGGGTTTTTGTTTCTTTCTCAGCATTTTTATCATAGTTATATCAATATGGGCCATGATGCTGGTGCATTAGTTCTTAATTATAAACTCAGGTTCTGAAAGACTCATGACTCCTTATTCTAAGCAGACTGCCAAGGTTCTATGGTGATATGTGTGTACCAGATTATCATATGTAAAGCTTCTAGACATCCACTTCCCTCATTCTAACTTAAAGAGCCAGATCAGTTATTATTCCCCCTTTCTTGGCCCTTGTAGTCAGTTAGTCAGTTCAGTCGCTCAGTCGTGTCCAACTCTTTGCGACCCCGTGGACTGCAGCATGCCAGGCTTCCCAGTCCATCACCAACTCTCAAAGGTTGCTCAAACTCATGTCCATCGAGTCAGTGATGCCATCCAGCCATCTCATCCTCTGTCGTCCCCTTCTCCTCCTGCCTTCAATCTTTCCCAGCATCAGGGTCTTTTTCAATGAGTCAGTTCTTTGCATCAGGTGGCCAAAGTATTGGAGTTTCAGCTTCAACATCAGTCTTTCCATTGAATATTCAGGACTGATTTCCTTTACAATTGACTGGTTGGATCTCCTTGCAGTCCAAGGGACTCTCAAAGGTCTTCTCCAACAACACAGTTCAAAAGTATCAATTCTTCAGCACTCAACTTTCCATGTAGTCCTATTATCACATTTGTACATGACTACTGGAAAAACTATAGTTTTGACTAGGGGGACCTTTGTTGGCAAAGTAATGTCTCTGCTTTTTAATATGCTGTCTAGGTTGATCATAGCTTTTCTTCCAAGGAGCAAGTGTCTTTTAATTTCATGGCTGCAGTCACGATCTGCAGTGATTTTGGAGCCCAAGAGAACAAAGTCTTTCACTGTTTCCACTGTTTCCCTGTCTATTTGCTATGAGGTGATGGGACTGGATGCCATGATTCTAGTTTTCTGAATGTTGAGTTTTAAGACAACTCAATTATTATTCTGAATAATATTTCTGAATGTTGAGTTTTAAGCCAGATCAGTTATGATTCCCCCCTTTTTGGCCCTTATAACATCTTGCCTAATATAACATCTTTTATTATCCCTCTTTATGCTTAAGACTATGTAGGTGGAAAATGGGACTCAAATTCACATCTGATTCTCTTTCTCTCTTTGCTTTTTTCCTTCTCAGCCCTCAAATATCAACAGATCAGAAAAAGACTCAATCTAACTCCAACACAATCAGACATAATGAAAAATATAGATGATGCCTACCCCTATACTTACAGGGCAGTGCTCTTATATGTTTCCTTTAGGTTCACTATGGACATTGAATATGAATAGTCATAGAAATTCAAAAAATCCTCTCTCATAGGAACATTCTAATTAACACAGTTGTCCTCACCACAACATAGTTTTTCATATTAGACCATGACTATCTTATCTCTGTTCAGTGTACATCCTAGATAATATGTCTGTCTCCATATTCCTTTTATAATTTATCTTACTCTTCTCTAATAGGTTAAAAATTTAAGTAAAGTAGGCAAAAGTAAAAAAAAACAAATTTCTAATAAATAATCTTATATTACAGTAGATTATCAGTTCTTTATTAGGAAGGCAGCGATTAGAAATTAATACTGTAAGCTTATCACATATTACCTAATGCCATTGTAAGTAATGTGCCTATGTAAATAATGTGCCTATGTATGTGTTTGCATACTAAAATTAATTATATAAGTTAAAACTTTCTTCTAAAATTGTGGATTTAGTCATCCCCCAAACAATAATATTCTTGTATTAATAAGATACATAACTTTTTTAACTTTTGGAGAGATTAAACAAGAAAGCTAATTTGATCTGCAGAGGAAGTGTTGTATTTGTAGTATGCTGCTGCTAAGTCGCGTCAGTCGTGTCTGATTCTGTGCAACCCCATAGATGGCAGCCCCCAGGATCCTCTGTACCTGGGATTCTCCAGGCAAGAATACTGGAGTGGTTGCCATTTCCTTCTCTAATGCATGAAAGTGAAAAGTGAAATGAAGTCGCTCAGTCATGTGTGACTCTTAGCGACCCCATGGACTATAGCCTACCAGGCTCTTCTGTCCATGGGATTTTCCAGGCTAGAGTACTGGAGTGGGTTGCCATTGTCTTCTGCAATTTGTAGTATAGTACATGCTTACAGGGGCTTCCCTTATGGCTCAGTTGGTAAGTCATCTGCCTGCAATGAAGGAGACCCAGGTTCAATTTCTAGGTTGAGAAGATACCCTGGAGAAGGAAATGGCAACCCACTCCAGTATTCTTGCCTGGAGAATCCCATGGTCAGAGGAGCCTGACAGGCACAGTTCACAGGATCACAAAAGTAGGACACGACTTAGCGACTAAACCACCACTACCACGTGGTTAAAGAAATAAATATAATTTCTGTATTTTTTCATAATACTTGCATATTTCCATAGTAATTTAACAAAATCATTTACATAACTTATGAGTGTTTTTATAACATGTAAAATGAAGGTAATTTCCTTATATATAAAATATTTCCTGACATTTTATAATGTATAAAAGGAATATGATTTCTAATATTTTATTCTTTATTGTATTAAGAAGAAATCCACATTCTATTTGATCGCATGTTTTTTTTAAACAGTCAATACAGGACTATCAACTCTAGTTTTCACTCTTGCCATAAAATTTTGTCCTTGGTAACAATGATAAGCTTAAAAATGTTATTGAATGAACTTTTAAAACTAATGTTTTCTATATTAATCTTTCTTGGAAATTTTGTTGTTCAGTCATTCAGTCCTGTCCAACTCATTATGACCCCATAGACTGTGGTACACCAGGCTTCCCTGTCCTTCACTATCTCCCAGAGTTTGCTCAAATTCATGTCTGTTGAGTCGGTGATGCTATCTAACCATCTTATCCTCTGTGGCCCAATTCTCTTTTTCCCTTCAATCTTTCCCAGCATCAGTGTCTTTTCCTTTGAGTCAGCTCTTCACATCAGGTGGCCAAAGTATTGGAGCTTCAGCTTCAACTTCAGTCCTTCCAATTAATATTCAGGGTTGATTTCCTTTAGGATTGACTGGCTTAATATTCTTGCAGACCAAGGGACTCTCATGAGTGTACTTCAGCACCACAATTGGAAAGCATCCATTCTTCGGCACTCAGCCTTAATTATGGTCCAACTCTCATATCTATACATCACTCCTGGAAAAACTATAGCTTGGGCTAAATGGACATTTGTCGCCAAAGTGATGTTTCTGCATTTGAATATGCTGTCTAGGGTTGTCATATCTTTTCTTCCAAGGAGCAAGCATCTTTTAATTTTACAGCTGCAGTCACCATCCATAGTGATTTTGAAGCCCAAGAAAATAAAATCTGTCAGTGCTTCCACTTTTTCTCCTGTTTGCCATGAAGTGATGGAACCAGATGCCCTGATCATAGTTTTTGAGTGTTGAGAGTTTCAAGCCAGCTTTTCCACTCTCTTCTTTCACCCTCATCAAAAGGCTTTTTAGTTCCTCTTCACTTTCTACTATTAGAGTCATATCATCTGCATATCTGAGATTGTTAATATTTCTCCTGGCAATCTTGATTCCAGCTTGCAATTCATCCAGTCTGGCATTTCATATGATGTACTCTGAATAGAAATTAAAAGGAGGATGACAATATGCAGCCTTGTTGTACCCCCTTCCCAATTTTGAACCAATCTCTTGTACTGTGTCCAATAATATCTGTTGCTTCTTAACCCACATACAGATTTCTCAGGAGACAGGTATGGTGGTCTGGTACTCCCATCTCTTTAAGAACTTTCCACAGTTTGTGATACACACAAAGGTTCTAGAATACTCAATGAAGCAGATGTTTTTTTCTGACATTTCCTTGCTTTCTCCATGATCCAACAAATGTTGGCAATTTGATTCCTCTGCCTCCTTGAAATCCAAGTTTTACATCTGGATATTCTCAGTTCATGTGCTTCTGAAGTCTAGCTTTAAGGATTTTGAGCATAACCTTATTAACATGCAAAATGAACACAATTGTATGGTAGTTTGAACATTCTTTGGCATTGCTTTTCTTTGGGATCAAAATGAAAACTGACATTTTCCATTCCTGTGGTCACTGTGATTTCCAAATTTGCAGATGTATTGAGTGCAACTCTTTAACAGCATCATCTTTTAGGATAGCTCAGCTGGAATTCCATCACTCCGACTAGCTTTGTTTTTAGTAATGCTTCCTAAGGCCCACTTGACCTCACACTCCAGGATGTCTGGCTCTAGGTAAGTGGCCACCCCATCATGTTTATCCTGATGATTAAGACTTTTTGTATAGTTCTTCTGTTTATTCTTGCCACCTTTTCTTAATCTCTTCTGCTTCTGTTAGGTCCTTACTGTTTCTGTCCTTTATCATGCCTAAGCTTACATGAAACTTTCCCTTGATAGTTCCAGCTTTATTGAGGAGGTCTCTAGTCTCTCCCATTCTATTTTTTCCCTCTATTTCTTTGCATTGTTCACTTAAGGCTTTCTTATCTCTCCTTGCTATTCCCTGGAACTCTGCATTCAGGTGGGTATATCTTTCCCTTTCTCTGCTGCTTTTCCTTTCTCTTCATTCCTCAGCTGTTTGTAAAGCCTCCCTAGGAAAACTGATAGCTGCCTATAAAATAACTGGACTACTATCTTAAATTATACATACAAAAATAAGCTCAAAATGAGTTAAAGTCTTGAATGTAAGACCATTATCTATAAAACTCCTAGAACAAAACAGGCATTCAGCACTTGGACATGAGTCTTGGTCATTAGTTTTGGTTTTTGTTTTTGGTACGTCACTCATGCAAGGTCTTATAGCTCAGTATCTGTCTGCAATGCAGGAGACTCAGGTTTGATTCCTGGGTCAGGAAGATCTCCTAGAGAAGTAAATGGCAACCCCTTTCAGTACTTTTGTCTGGAGAATCCCATGGACAAAGGAGCCTGGTAGTCTACAGTCCATGGTGTTGCAAGATTTGAACATGACTTAGCAACTAAACCACTGCCAAGCAAGTAGGACTATATCAGACTAAAAAGCTTTTGCATATTGAAGAAAAACAACAATAAAACAAAAAGGCAATCTGCTGAGTGGGAGAAGATATTTGTAAATCTTATATGTAATAAAGGGTTAATACTCAGATTATATAAAGAACTCATACAAGTCAATATTATAAAAAAAGAAAATCAAAACAATCTGATTAAAAATGGGCAGAGGACCTGAATAGACATTTTTCCAAAGATGTACAGATGGTCAACAGGCACATGAAAAATGCTGGGCATCACTGACCATTAGGGAAATTGCAAGTCAGTAAAATAATGAGATATCACCTAATACTTGTCAGAATGGCTATTATTAAAAAGACAACAAATAACAAGTGTTGGCAAGGATGCAGATAGAAAGGAACCCTTGTGCACTCTTGGTGTGAATATAAATCACTGTAACCACTATCAAAAATAATGCGTAGGTTCCTAAAATCTTAAAAATAGAACTTCCATATAATCCAGTAGTTTAGTCCTGGATATTTATTTAAAGAAGACAAAAACGCTGATTTGTAAAGATATATGCACCCCTATTTTCATGTTAATATTATTTACAATAGCCCAGGCATGGAGGCAACCCAAGTGACTTCAATAGACATATGGATAGTGGAGATAAATAAATGGATAGTGAAGATGTTACAGTAACACAGATGGACCTAGAAGGTATTATGCAAAATGAAATAAGTCAGAGACAAGTACAATGTGATTTCACTAACATATGGAAGCTAAAAAACCTAAAAAACAAAGCAAGTGAACAACAAAAATACAAACCGATTTATAGATGTGTAGCACAAATTGGCAGAGAAGGCAATGGCACCCCACTCCAGTACTCTTGCCTGGAAAGTCCCATGGATGGAGGAGCCTGGTAGGCTGGAGTCCATGGGGTTGCGAAGACTCAGACATGACTGAAGTGACTTAGCAGCAGCAGCAGCATAAATTAGTGATTTTCAGAGAGCAGGTGGGAGGGTGATGGATGTTTTATAGGTGAAGGGGATTAAAGAGCACAAATTTGCAATTATAAAATATAAGCCATAGTGCTGTAATATGTAAAATAGGGAATTTAGTCAGTCAATGTTAGTCGCTCAGTTGTGTCCAGTTCTTTGCAATCCCATGGACTGTAGCTCACCAGGCTCCTGCATCCATAGAATTCTCCAGACAAGAAGACTGGAGTGGGTAGCCATTCCCTTCTCCAGGGGATCTTCCTGACCCGGGATCAAACCTGCATCTTATGCACTGCTGGTAGATTCTTTACTGTCTGAGCAACCAGGGAAGCCCATATCGTCAGTATATTGCAATCATATTAAACTGTGACAGATGGTAGCTAGATTTATTGTGGTGATCATCCCATAATGTATCTAAAAGTTAGATCATTATGTTATTCACATGAAACTAATATAATGTACGTCAATTATACTGCATTAAAAATAAATAATTGTGAGTTGAAAAAAATAATTCAAAGATAAAAAGTAATAGTCCTTTCGCACCCTACCTGGATCCTTGTTTATATCCTTTGATGGCCTTGAGGAGACTCAGTAGTATTATTAAATTATTGGCTTCTCAAAAGACCTTCACAACACTCTTCATCATGGAAAAAGTTTGTGTACACTTCATCAGAAAAGAACTCAAGTGCAAATCTTGACTCCATCATTTGCTAATTATGTATTATTGGGTAAGATAAATAACATACTGTATCTCAATTTCCTGTTCTCAAAATAAGTCAAATACTATGTGTCACATTGTGAAATTTCAAATTTAGCACTTGCAACCTGATTGCAGCATAAATTATTATGTACCCTATTATTCAATAATTTCATATTTATTTTAAAGTGTGACTTTCATGTGTCAAATTAGGAATAGTTTCTTCATATTCAAAAATTAATATTGGTATGTGTATAATTGGGCATATGATTTTTGTATTTGGGCATAGTTGGACATATTTTTTCTATATTTACATGTATTATTGCAGTATATTTCTACTAAGACTTATCTTCTTTTTATAATCCAAGCTTGTGATCGAATTTTGGAAAAATTATATTCTCATTATGGTAGCAAAAATAACTGTTTTATTGATACCCATAAAATGAAATTGTCACCATGCTCACTGTCACTGTGCTTATTTAACTTATATGCAGAGTACATCATGAGAAATGCTGGGCTGCATGAAGCACAAGCTGGAATCAAGATTGACAGGAGAAATATCAATAACCTCAGAAATGCAGATGATACCACTATTATGGCAGAAAGTGAAGAACTAAAAAGCCTCTTGATGAAAGTGAAACAGGAGAGTGAAAAAGTTGGCTTAAAGCTCAACATTCAGAAAACTAAGATCATGTCATCTGGTCCCATCACTTCATAGAAAAACAATGGAAACAGTGGCAGACTTTATTTTTTTAGGCTCCAAAATCACTGCAGATGGTGATTGCAGCCATGAAATTAGAAGACACATACTGCTTGGAAGGAAAGTTATGACCAACCTAGATAGCAAATTCAAAAGCAGAGACGTTACTTTGCCAACAAAGGTCCATCTAGTCAAGGCTATGGTTTTTTCCAGTAGTCATGTGTGGATGTGAGAGTTGGAATATAAAGCAAGCTGAACACCAAAGAATTGAAGCTTTTAAACTGTAGTGTTGGAAAAGACTCTTGGGAGCCACTTGAACTGAAAGGAGATCCAACCAGTCTTTCCTATAGGAAATCAGTTCTGAATATTCATTGGAAGGACTGATGTTGAAGCTGAAACTCCAATACTTTGGCCACCTGATGCAAAGTGCTGACTTATTTGAAAAGACTCTGATGTTCAGAAAGATTGAAGGCAGGAGGAAAAGGGGATTTCAGAGGATGAGATGGTTGGATGGTATCATGGACTCAACAGGCATGAGTTTGAGTAAATTCTGGGAGTTGGTGATAGACAGGGAGGCCTGGTGTGCTGCAGTCCATGGGGTCGCAGAGTCAGACACAACTGAGCGACTGAACTGATAAAATGAAAAAAAAAAAAGAATAAAGCCATATGCCTTTAAAATACTTTAATGGGTAAAATAAGCAGGGTGACGCTATACAACCTTGGCATACTCCTTTCCCTATTTGGTACAGGTCTGTTGTTCCATGTCCAGTTCTAAATGTTGCTTCCTGAACTGCATACAGTTTTCTCAAGAGGCAGTTTCCCCCTCAGTCAGTCTCTCCAATCAGGAAGCTTCCATAAGCCTGTTATCCTTCTCCATCAGAGAGCATACAGACTGAAAACCACAATCACAGAAAACTAATCAATCTAATCACATGGACCACAGCCTTGTCTAACTCAATGAAACTATGAGCCATGCCATGTAGGGCGACCCAAGATGGACGGGTCATGGTGAAGAGTTCCAACAAAATGTGGTTCACTGGAGTAGGGAATGGCAAACAACTTCAGTATTCTTGCCTTGAGAACCCCATGAACCATATGAAAAGACAAAAAGATAGGACACTGAAAGATACACTCCGCAGGTCAATAGGTACCCAATATGCTACTGGAGATCAGTGGAGAAATAACTCCAGGAAGAATGAAGAGACAGAGCCAAAGGAAAAACAACACCCAATTGTGGATGTGACTGGTGATAGAAGCAAAGTCTGATGCTGCAAAGAGCAATATTGCATAGGAACCTGGAATGTTAGGTCCATGAATCAAGGCAAATTAGAAGTGGTCAAACAGGAGATGGCAAGAGTGAACATCGACATTTTAGGCATCAGCGAGCAAAAATGGACTGGAATGGGTGAATTTAACTCAGATGACCATTATATCTGCTACTGTGGGCAAGAATCCCTTAGAAGAAATGGAGTAGCCATCATAGTCAACAAAAGAGTCTGAAATGCAGTACTTGGATGCAGTCTCAAAAACCACAGAATGATCTCTGTTCATTTCCAAGGCAAACCTTTCAATATCATGGTAATCCCAAGTCTGTGCCCCAACCTGTAATGCTGAAAGAGCTGAAGTTGAACAGTTCTATGAAGACGTACAAGACCTTCTAGAACTAACACCCCCAAAAATGTCCTTTTCATTATCAGATCAGATCAGTCGCTCAGTCGTGTCTGACTCTTTGTGACCCCATGAATCGCAGCACACCAGGCCTCCCTGTCCATCACCAACTCCTAGAGTTCACTGAGACTCACGTCCATCGAGTCAGTGATGCCATCCAGCCATCTCATCCTCTGTCGTCCCCTTCTCCTCCTGCCCCCAATCCCTCCCAGCATCAGGGTCTTTTCCAATGAGTCAACTCTTCGCATGAGGTGGCCAAAGTACTGGAGTTTCAGCTTTAGCATCATTCCTTCCAAAGAAATCCCAGGGCTGATGGAATGCAAAAGTAGGAAGTCAAGAAACACCTGGAATAACAGGCAAATTTGGTCTTGGAGTACAGAATGAAGCAAGGCAAAGGCTAATAGAGTTTTGCCAAGAGAACACACTGGTCATAGCAAATACTCTCTTCCAACAACAGAAGAGAAGACTCTACACATGGACATCACCAGATGGTCAATAAAAAAATCAGATTGATTATATTCTTTACAGCCAAAGATGGAGAAGCTGTATACCATCAGCAAAAACAAGACTGAAGCTGACTGTGGCTCACATCATGAACTGCTTATTGCAAAATTCAGACTTAAATTGAAGAAAGTAGGGAAAACCACTAGACCATTCAGGTATGACCTAAATCAAATCAGTTACAATTATACAGTGGAAATGAAAAATATATTCAAGGGACTAGATCTGATAGACAGAGTGCCTGATGATCTATGGACAGGAGTTTGTAATATTATTCAGGAGACAGGGATCAAGACCATCCCCAAGAAAAATAAAGGCAAAAAAGCAAAATGGCTGTCTGAGGAAGCCTTACAAGTAGCTGTGAAAGCAACATTTAGAACTGGACATAAAACAGCATACTGGATTCAAGTAGAGAAAGTAGTACGTCAAAAGTGTATACTGTCACCCTGCTTATTTAACTTATATGCAGAGTACATCATGAGAAACACTGGGCCAGATGAAGCACAAGCCGGAATCAAGATTGCTGGGAAAAATATCAATAACCTCAGATATGCAGATGACACCACCCTTATGGCAGAAAGCAAAGAAGAATTAAAGAGTGAAAGTGAAAGAGGAGAGTGAAAAAGTTGGCTTAAAGCTCAACATTCAGAAGACTAAGATCATGGCATCCAGTCCCATTGCTTCATGGCAAATGGGGGAAACAGTGGAAACAGTGGATGACTATTTTTTTGGGCTCCAAAATCACTGCAGATAGTGACTGTAGCCATGAAATTAAAGGACGCTTACTCACTGGAAACAAAGTTATGACCAACCTAGACAGCATATTAAAAAGCAGAGACAT
The DNA here is from genome assembly GCF_000754665.1 of Bison bison bison. NCBI lineage: Eukaryota > Metazoa > Chordata > Mammalia > Artiodactyla > Bovidae > Bison > Bison bison. The sequence goes on along the minus strand of NW_011494919.1, from coordinate 9,667,787 downwards.
TACTTTGCCAACAAAGATCCGTCTAGTCAAGGCTATGGTTTTTCCAGTGGTCATGTATGGATGTGAGAGTTAGACTATAAAGAAAGCTGAGTGCTAAAGAATTGATGCTTTTGAACTGTGGTGTTAGAGAAGACTCTATTTAGAGGCCCTTGGACAGCAAGGAGATCCAACCAGTCCATCCTAAAGGAAATCAGTCTTGAGTTTTCATTGGAAGGACTGATGTTGAAGCTGAAACTCCAATACTTTGGCCACCTGATGCGAAGAAGCAACTCATTTGAAAAAACCCTGATGCTGGGAAAGATTTAAGGCAGGAGAAGAAGGGGACTGCAAGACGGTTGGATGACATCACTGACTCAATGCACATGAGTTTGAGTCAACCCTGGGAGTTGGTTATGGACAGGGAGAACTGTCGTGCTGTAGTCCATGGGGTTGCAGAGTTGGAAACAACTGAGAGACTGAACTGAACTGAACTGACTGAATGGGTAAAATATAACTAAAGTCTCCAAAGAAAATGAACTGTGGGCTAATGGGTTTTTTAATTTATTTTCTCTAATAAGTATATTATAGAAATTAAGAAACTACCAATATTTGAAGATCACCAATTTAATAATTACGTCCTGGAGAAACATGTCTTTGGATAAATGTATTTGATGAGTTAGTATTCATCTACAGTAGCTTAATTACAAGCGTAATATTACACATGTTAAAACACTGTCTGAAAAGGTAGATTTGCAAATTTTATCATAAAATGAAATACCCAAGCATGATTATTTTGCCAATAAAACTTATAAAGCAATCTTGAAAGAAATTTGTATATTTCATATGATGAATATTATTTATTCATATACTTATTAGACTAGGAAACTTTAGTGAACATACTTATACATATATTTACAATTTACCCTTGAACAATTCAGGTTTGATCTACACAGAACCACACATATGTGGATTTATTTTTATTGAATATATGCCCCAGTACTATATGATCCATGTTTATTTGAATTTGCAGATGATGAACCACAGATACAGAGGGCCAGCTTAAAAGTTATACCCACATTTTTGACTGCTGGGAGGGTCAGATCCCCTATCCATGAAGTTAGTCAGAGATCAGCTAGACTTCTGTATATCTGTGACTATACCAACATGCATACATAAACACACACAGGTATATTCATACTTTCTGTATGTACACACATGTTTACACACACACACATGTATATATATATATCTTGCTTTTGAAATTCCTTTCTTTTCAATGGGCTGAATCAAAAAGCCATTAAGGCAACATGGCATATTTTCCAAACTGACATATATTATAGGGAACACAAGAAATTTGATTATTTACAAACTGAAGTCTGTACATTTTCACAAGTTTAACTGCTTGATAAAATTAGAGTATTTGCCCTTTTAAATTTAAATATTGTTGATTTAAAATATTGTGTTATTTTCAGGTATACAGCAAAGTGGTTCAGTTTAGCTTATATATATTCAGATTATTTTTTATTATGTTATTATAAGATACTGAATATAGTTCCCCCTGTTATACAGTAAATCCTTAGTGCTTATTTACTTTATGTATAGTAGTTTGTATCTGTTAACCTCATTTTCCTAATTTGTCCCTCCCCACTTCCTTCCCCCTTTGGTAACCATAGGTTTGTTTTCTATTTATCTGTGAATCTGTTTCTGTTTTGTTTGTAGATTCATTTATTTAGTTTTTTTTTTTTTTTTAAGATTCTGCATATGAAATAATACACAGTGTTTATCTTTTTCTGACTTACTTCACTTGATATGATATTCTCTAGTTCTATCCATGTTACTCTAAATGGCAATATTTCATTCTTTCTTACGGCTGAGTATTATTTCACCACATCCTCTTAGACCAGTCATCTATTGATGGGTACTTGGAGTGTTTCTGTGTCTTGGCTATTGTAAATAGTGCTGCTATGACATAGAGAGCAGACTTGTGGTTAACAAGGGGAAGAGATTGGGGAAGGATGGATTAGAATTTTAGGATAGCAGATGCAAACTGTAATATATAGAATGGGAAAACAACAAGGCCCTACTGTATAGTACAGGGAACTATATTCAATTTCTATAATAAACTATAACAAAAAAGACTATGAAACTTTATATATGTGTGTGTGTGTATATATGTGTGTGTATATATGTGTCTATATAACTGAATTTTCTGTATGAAAAAGATCAATACAACATTATAAATCAACTATATTTGAGTAAAATAAATTAAAAATAGTACTCCTATTAACATCGCGATACATGTATCTTTTCAAATTAAGAGTTTTCATCTTTTCTGAATGTATGCCCAGGAGTGGGATGGTTGGTTCACATGGTAACTCTATTTTCAGTGTTTTAAGGAAACTCCATACTGAAAGGAAGACATTCTAGTTTTATTGAGATGTAATTGGCATGTGCCATTGTATAAGTTAAAGGTATACAACATACTATTTTTACTTACATACATTATAAAATTATTAACACAGTAAGTTTAGTGAATATCTGTCATCTCATAGAGATATAAAATTAAAGAAATAGAAAAAGGTTTGTCTTCTGTTGAAAACTCCTAGGATTTACTCCTTTAACAATGTTCATATATCACATACATCAGTGTTATTATATTTATTATGGTGTACATTATATTACTAGTTCTTATTTATCCTATAACTGGTAGTTTGTACTTTTTGACTGCCTTCATTGAATTCCCCCTCCATCCAATTCTTGATTCTGAAAACCACAAATCTGATTAATTTTTATATGAATTTACTTTGTCTATATTTGAAGTAAAACTGACCTATCAGCATACAAAGATATTGCATAGTCATTAACTATATTCCCATAATGTACATACTCCTAGGACTCTTAATTTGCAACTAGAAATTTGTACCTCTATTTATCTCACTTATTCCTCTCCTTCCTCTATTTCCTCCCATCTGGTAGTGACCTGTTTGTTCTCTGTATATATGACTTTGTTTCTGTTTTACTATGTTTGTTCTTTTGTGTTGCTTTTTAGATTCCACATGTAAGTAAAATCATATAATGTTTGTCTTTATCTATCTGTCCATGCACAGTAAAGCAAATATATATATATATATA
>NW_011494919.1:9656742-9664576 GCF_000754665.1 Bison bison bison | reverse complement strand
ACTATATATATGTGTGTGTGTGTGTGTGTGTGTGTGTGATATATATATATATATATCTCATAAATAATATATATCACACATAAGATGTGTGATATGTGTGATATACATATATATATATATAAAGATGTGTGAGATATATATATATATCTCACACATCTTTCTAACTATCTTCTCAAATTAAGAGTTTCCATCTTTCTAACTATTTACCTATTGATGGGCACTTTGCTTCCATGTCTTGGCTATTGTGAATAATGCTGTAATGAAGACAGGGGCACATATATCTTTTCAAATTATTGTTTTTGTTTTCTTTGGAAAAATACCCAGGAGTGGAATTGCTAGATCATATGCTATTTCTTGTCTTAATTTTTTGAGGGCTGTCCATACTGTTGCTATAGTGGCTGCAACAGCTGACATTCTTACCATCAATGAACAAGGGTTTCTTTTTTCTATGTCATTGCCGATACTTTTTGTTTGTTGTCTTTTTGATAATAATCACTCTGATAGGTGTGAAATGATAGCTCATTATGGTACTGATTTACATTTCTCTGAAATTAGTGATGTTGAGCAATTTTCATGTCCTTTTGACCATCTGTACGTCTGTTTTGAAAAAAAAAAGAAGAAACAAGAATGTCTCTTTGGATCTTCTCCCAGGTTTTAATTTTTATTTTAATGTTCAGCCATATCAGTTCTTTGTGCATTTGAATTTCAACCCATTATATTATGGATTGATTGCAACTATCTCCTCCCATTTAGTAAGTGGCCTTGTTTTGTCACTGGTTTCCTTCTCTGTGTAAAAACTTTTTACTTTGATATAGTCCCTTTTTTTTATAGTTTTGTTTTTCTTGTTTGAGACAACATATGGCTAAAACATGCCTGTTTTCTTCTAGAAGTTGTATGATTTCAGGCCGTACATTAAATCCTTAATCCATTTTGCATTTATTTATGTGTATAGTGTGAGAACGTAGTTCATTTTACTATTTCACATGTAGCTGTCAAGTTTTCCTAACACTGTTTATTTGAAAGGCTGTCTTTCCCCCTATTTTATATTCTTTCATCTTTTCTATCATAGGTTAATTACCCATATAAGTGTGAATTCATTTTTGGACTCTCTCTTCTGTTCCACTGATAAATGTGTGTGGTTTTGTGCCAATTCCATACTGTTTTGATTCCTGTATCCTTGTAGGATAGTTTGAAATCAGGTAGTGTGATACCTTCAGTTTTGTTCTTCTGTGTCAAGGTAGTTTTACTTAATCAGAGTCTCTTGTGTTTCCATATAAAATTTAGAACATTTTGTTGAAATTTTATGAGAAATGCTTTTGGTATTTTGATAGGGATTGCAGTGAATCTGTAGACTATATTGGTTAGTGTGGATATTTTAACACTATAAATTCTTAAGCATGGTGTACCTTTCTATCTGTTTGTGTGATTTTCATTTTTTTAAATGTATCATATTTTTCTGAGTATATGTCTTTTTACCTCCTTAGGTTTATTCTCAGGTATTATTTTTGAATGTGATTATAAGTGGGATTGTTAATTTCTCTTTCTGGTAGTACTGGTATAAGTATTAGTCACTTGTTAACCACAAAATTTGTATTATTCAGTAACATTTCAGAGTATCCACACTTAAAATTGAAAAGTAAAATCATTTTATATTTTTATATAACTATAATTAAGATATTATTCTTTATTACAACTTTCTACTAGAAGTTCTTCAGTCATTATTCTTTTTATGTAACTATGTTGCAGAGAAATTAATTCTTAATTTTACTTTGTTTAATAAATTTCTTATACAAAATTGCATTGGTGATAAAATAGCTTACAGTTAGTAAAATTTAGTCATCACCTGTGACCAGTGACAATATCTTTTTAAATATGTATGACCTATTTACTTTAGTCATTTGATAAAAGTAAAGACAAATTAACATTTTAGTATAAATAATATCCAAATTTAATTTGTCCTGATAGGTTGTTGATAAAATAGAACTATCTAGAAGTATTTCACATTTTTAAACTGAATATGTAATTAAGAAAGAAAAATGTATATTTATGTGTGTGTGTTTATAGTAACCTGTGAAATTAAACCTATAATTAAATACCTCACAAATACAGACCTTGAGATTGTCTCGTTTGCCTTTTTTTTTAAATTAGGCTTTATGTGTTTTGAAGTGAGGAAACATTTTCATATCTCTGGATAAATAAGCTCCTACATTTGAAAGTCGAATTGTAATTTGTATCCACTGTGCTATTTTGAAGCCACAGAGGAGGAACTCTTAGAGATAAATATTTCTATGATTTTGTAGACAATTTTTTAAAATACTGAATTTGGCTGCACTCAAATATTTGAGGAATTTTGTGAGAAAATGAATGTCTAGTCTGTTTGTTCACATAGAGTATAAAAGGAGGAATTAAACTGGCATGTGGGGATAAAAGGAGAAACATTTTTCTTGCAAGTGGTGAGGAATTTCCAATGATTAGAAGTAGGCAAAGACTTTATGCCCATTATTCCTGAGAGTCTAATTATCTCTGCTTTGTGTCAAGAGTTTGTACCAAAGAGCTTTGAAAAACCCGCTGCTCATATGATTCTGTTAATAATATCGGAAACACTGAGGTTAAGAATGTCTTGGGTTGAGATGAGACTAGAATAAATAGGGAACTCTAGGTACACAGGCAGTCAGTGCCCTTTGAACATCATGGAGCTTAATTCTGGCACTTCAATGGCAACAATAATTTTACCAAATTTAACATTCAATTCAGACAGTGACACTTTTCCTCACTTGTGCTTTGATGGCTAATGGATATATCTATAATTATGCTAAAATGGAAAAGCACAAAATAGTCATTTAAGGATATAAATACTAATTGAGGCATTTTAAAAGGATATTGTTATTATTATTATGATTGAAATCTGTAGGCTTCTTTAGCACTGGACTACACAAGGAAGAGTAAAATGAAATGAGAGGTGTCAATTATGTGTTAGTAAATGGCCTTCTCTGATAATTCCATTTCAAATTTGATTTGTGGAATGTTCTAAAAGTCAAAGTAAAGAAGTCTCTGAGGACAGAAAGGATACTTTTGTTTGGAGATTCTAACTGAGAAAATAGGTCCTCTTTTAGCTGAAGTGATCATGTCAAATTAAATATTTCATTTTATGAAAGAAGCAGAGTTGCGACTGCAGAAGAGGCACTCAGCCAGTCCCATCATTTGAAGCAGGTGTAATAGATGTCACAGCCAACTTGTCCTCAGATCACATATGTCAAAGAGTATCTCCATAATTTTAGCTGCTGGACTCACTATACTACCTCTGGCAAATTAAATCAAATACTCTCACTCCTGGTGTATTCATTTTGAACCAATATGAAAACTGGCAGAGGTAACAGAGATAGAGTCCACAGAGTCCCATTATAGATGTACCATTAAGTGAAAATAATTAAATACTTTCAGTGTCATGCTTCTTATTCTCTCACTTGACTCTCTGCTGATATATTGGGAACTGAGTGCTAGGGTAATTGCGATCATATTTCAAATGAAACAGTTTATTTGGAGCCATGAACTAATTCAATTAAAAACTTTATTTTAAATATATGTTTTCTTTGCTTGGACCTGTTTGCTTGGCTTATTTCTTCCAGCCTAAAAGTTTAAAGTGTTTATCTTATAATGTGAGTTGTAACAATGCCAGTATAGTTTAAATTTCATACAGTACCAATATTTAAAAGAAACAAATGCTTTTTAAAATATTGCAGCAAGTGGGAAAGTAAAAAAAAAAAAAAAAGGCCATTATTCGGAAACAGGTGAGCATATGACTAAATGTTCATAATGTGTACATATATGCACACTATGTATGTATGTTATTTATTTACATAGTATTTACTTGTTTTAATTGGGAGATCCAGCCAGTCTATCCTAAAGGAAATCAGTCCTGAATATTCATTGGAAAGACTGATGCTGAAGCCGAAACTCCAATACTTTGGCCACCTGATAGGAAGAAGTGACTCACTAGAAAAGACTCTGATTCTGGGAAAGATTGAAGGTAGGAGGAGAAGGGGACAATAGAGGATGAGGTGGTTGGATGGCATCACCAACTCGATGGACATGAGTTTGAGTAAACTTTGGGAGCTGGTGATGGACAGGGAAGCCTGGCTTGCTGCAGTCCTTGCGGTCGCAAAGCATCAGACACAACTGAGCTACTGAACTGAACTGAACTGGTCAAATTTAAGTGGTCAGTAAATTCTATTGACACCAATGATTATTACTATTACTGTTAGTTCATTGAAGTTTCAAATAAGCAATGGAATTTAACTTCTGTTCTTCTAGTGAATAGGCATATGAGAAAATTGAGGAAGAAAAATTTAAATAGACTTAAGAAGAAGCATCTAATTATTCATAATGCTTAGACCAAAACATATTTGTTTTTCTGATTCTGATCTGTATGGTTTTTTTTTTTTTGCTGTGTTTTACTATGTAAATTCTAAGTATATTAACTATAGGTTATCTCACCAAGCATGACAGGTTTCCTCTAGCTACATTTAACATATTCTGTGACCTTGAATTTCCCCTAATCATGGACTGCAAGGTAAAACATGTATATATACCAGATTCACATCTGTGATAGACACAGCTCTTTGTTTGTTCTATGTCCATGATCTCTTTCTTTACAAAGAGAACAGTGTGTTGTTCAGCATGATATTCAGCCCAGCTTAGAAAAGCCTAATGTTTATCTCAGGATTGTGTTTCTTCTGGTGGTGCGAGTCTAACATCAGAAAGAGAAGAACAAGGAGGAGCAAAAGAAGGAAAGGTACAATGAGGAGGACAGGAGCAACACCCTTTCATTCCCCAGTTGGACATGTTCTTAGGTAACAGTTTATCTGTGCCTGCACTAACATCATAAACACCCTCCACCACCACCACCACCTACATAAATATAGGGAGAAATGGCAGGACTTAAACAGGAAAAAAGCAGCTCATAGCCCCATGTTTTGTATGTCTAAGAAAACACCATCTCTATTTGTTGAACTTGGGTTATCCTACCCAGATTCACTCAAAAGAACTGCCTGCTGTTTGAAGGGATCAAAAGAACAAGTGCATTTTGGTCAGAGCCTCAGATCAAGGAGATGAATAAGGGCGTAAAAGGACAAGCAGAAAATGCAGGAAATTAGAGAGTGTAACTCCAGTGAACTGTCTAAAATTTCCCTGTAAAGAAACCAGTATTTGACATGAACTATACCAAGTGCCTTGATGATCAATCAGTGTCACTCTGAGAATCAATAACATGCTAAAGAAAGAACACTACTAAATGGTAGATTAGTAGAAACCTACATAAAATTAATGATATACATTGATGATTATTAATGTATTATATATACATCAATAATCATATAATTAATGATTATATAATCATTATATACATATTATATATGTATAATAATCATACATTATAATGTATTATATGCATACATTAATAATCATATAATTAATGATTATATAATTGATGATTATATAATAATCATTATATAATTAGTACATTATTATACAATAATGTATTAATATATACATTAATGATTATATTAGTGAAGACCTACATACTATTTTGCTCTTTGCATTCAGACATCTCAGTTTTAGAGAAAGGGTGAAAAGAAGGTAATTTGAAAGCACTGAGGTTCCCAACATTCAAGATTCCAGGTCAGGTATTCACAGAGGAATGAAAGAAAGATATGAGCTTCAAATGAAGATGGGAATTGAACTGGACTGAGCTTGAAAAACACAAAATGGCTGGCAAGATACAAAATCTGATCAAGGTACTGTTAGGGTATTGGACAGGGAGATTCAGCATAGCATGTGCAGAAACAGTGATCAAAGAAAAACAAAAACTACTATGCATAATTTATATAGTTGAAACTGCTAAAACAGAGACAGAAAAATGTAATTTGAAATTAATTAAATATATAAAAATGATTTCATCATGTCATACCTCCTCATAGAGAGCTTCAGGTAAAACACCATGTATAAGGAACCTACATAATTATTTATTGGATGCAAAGAAGTTGGGAAATAACATTCAGATTAGATCAGATCAGATCAGTCGCTCAGTCATGTCCGACTCTTTGCAACCCCCAAAATTGCAGCATGCCAGGCCTCCCTGTTCATCACCAACTCCCGGAGTTCACTGAGACTCACATGCATCGAGTCAGTGATGCCATCCAGCCATCTCATCCTCTGTCGTCCCCTTCCCCTCCTGCCCCGAATCCCTCCCAGCATCAGAGTCTTTTCCAATGAGTCAACTCTTCGCATGAGGTGGCCAAAGTACTGGAGTTTCAGCTTTAGTATCATTCCTTCCAAAGAAATCCCAAGGCTGATCTCCTTCAGAATGGACTGGTTGGATCTCCTTGCAGTCCAAGGGACTCTCAAGAGTCTTCTCCAACACCACAGTTCAAAAGCATCAATTCTTCGGCGCTCAGCCTTCTTCACAGTCCAACTCTCACATCCATACATGACCACAGGAAAAACCATAGCCCTGACTAGACAAACCTTTGTTGGCAAAGTAATGTCTCTGCTTTTGAATATGCTATCTAGGTTGGTCATAACTTTCCTTCCAAGGAGTAAGTGTCTTTTAATTTCATGGCTGCAGTCACCATCTGTAGTGATTTTGGAGCCCAGAAAAATAAAGTCTGACACTGTTTCCACTGTTTCCCCATCTATTTCCCATGGAGTGGTGGGACCGGATGCCATGATCTTCATTTTCTGAATGTTGAGCTTTAAGCCAACTTTTTCACTTTCCACTTTCACTTTCATCAAGAGGCTTTTGAGTTCCTCTTCACTTTCTGCCATAAGGGTGGTGTCATCTGCATATCTGAGGTTATTGATATTCCTCCCGGCAGTCTTGATCCCAGCTTGTGCTTCTTCCAGTCCAGCGTTTCTCATGATGTACTCTGCATATAAGTTAAATAAACAGGATGACAATATACAGCCTGGACGAACTCCTTTTCCTATTTGGAACCAGTCTGTTGTTCCATGTCTAGTTCTAACTGTTGCTTCCTGACCTGCATACAAATTTTCAAGAGGCAGATCAGGTGGTCTGGTATTCCTATCTCTTTCAGAATCTCCACAGTTTATTGTGATCCACACAGTCAAAGAAATAACATTAAGTAAAAACAAAGAGAAAGAAACTAAGAAACTGTAAGAGACCAGAGAAGGCTAAGGAGATATGATGGCTAAATATAATGTGGTGGTCTAGTGTGGATCTTAGATGCAAAGCAGAATATTAATGGAAAACTCAGTGGAATCTGAATGAAGAATGGAGTTAGGAAATAGAAATATTCTAATACTCATTCCTTACTTTTGATTAATGTACCTGTTACATAGATGTCAGCAGCATGAGGAAGTGATTTGGAGAATAACAAAAATCTCTGTTGTTTTTGAAAGTTTTTAATAAACCTTAAATTATTCTAAAGTTCTAAGTTTATTTTTAAAAAGAAAATTTTAAAATGATAAAGAATGAATACAGACAGTTCACAGGAAAAAAACAATAGCATAAGGGAAATGAGATGAACTTCATGAAGAAAAAATATCATGGTAGAATTCAAGTAAAAGAAGTATAAATTAGTTATAATTACAATAGCGAAAATAAAATAGAAATTATCTTTAGATATTGCCCATTTACGTTTGTAAGCAAACTCACATTTGGCAACAGTTTACAAAACTTACCTGCCTAGTACTTTTGAAAAGAATCAAGTTCATTAAAAACAAGGAAGGTCTGAGATGAATAGTCTATAGAGACATGTTGATTTAGTGTAAATAGTATTCCTAGATGGGATATTGGAGCACTAAACCATACAGTGAG
>NW_011494919.1:9653074-9656642 GCF_000754665.1 Bison bison bison | reverse complement strand
TGAGTAAAAAATTAGGAAATGTTAATAATCATAGGCCAGTTAACAATACTGTATCAATACTGGTTCAATATTGGTTCCATAGTTCTGATAAATTGCCATAGTAATATATATGATCTTAACAATAGTGGGAACTAGGTGTGGGGAATATGGGAACTCTGTACTATCTTTGCAACTTTTCTGTAAATCTAAACTCTTCCAACATAAAAATTTATTTTTATTTATAGATACTGATTTGTGATGGAAGAGGCCATACACACACACACACCACACACACACATGCATACATACATACATAGAAACACATTAAACATAGTCATTGAAAAAGATTTAGAAGGAAATATGCTAAATTATTAAACTATCTCTGTGAGAGAAAAGTATGAAGTATTATTTTTAATGTTTTCTTAGTGATCTATAATGACCACAGATTACTGTTATTAAGCTGTTATTAAGTGCCAATATTACAAGGGACTAAATTAAAATAGAATTGAAAAAGGCAAACTTCTTTTAGGTCTTTATATAGCCAAGTGGTTGACATTATCAAATAGATTATGCTAAACTAGTGTCCTGAGTGAGAAAAGTAGAGGAGCCAAGAAGGAGAAACAACACATTTTGCACAATGATCTATATCAGGCAAAACAGTGCAGATTATATTGCTGCTTTAGGAGATTTATCTTAAGTAGTGCAGATTTAGAATGCACTCACTAAGAGTATTTAGTTGTGCCAGAGAGAACATATTCAATTCAATAGCTGAAGGCAGAAGAACCATGTATATAGTAGGTTTACCTGTAATACATTCAAAGAGCCAACTTAATATTATGTTCCCAGTCTTCCAGTGTGTAACTAGGATACATACTCTTAACATCTAAGAAATCCCTCACATGATTTACCTGGTTGGGAGATTAATAAGAGTCATAGTAGGAAGAGCCAAATGAAATTCTCTGAAGTTCCAGGCCCCAGCCAAGAGAGGGAATCAAAAGTAGAAATTGCAAAGATTGATGCTATTGATGTCAAAATTTAAAAAGGCAGGAATTGTAGATTTAGTTGCATTTATCTAATAGTTAGTGATAGTGAACATCTTTTCATGTGCCTGTTGGCCATCTGTGTATGCGTGTATAAGTGACTGTATCTATCTATCTTTATCTATATATGTATATATATGGATCATTTTTCTGTACATCTGAAGCTAATGTAACATTGAAAATCAACTATTTTTCAATAAAAATATTTTAAATAAAAATTTTCAAGGGATTTGGGAAAAAATAAAAAGACAGGCAGTAGATCCTGTTATTCACTAACTCAGTTACCTATTTGATCCATAGGGATAGAAGTCAATCATGGTATTTGTGGACTTCGAAATATCTTGATTGTCAGCACTCAACAGAGCCTCTAGCATTTGGCATTTCTGTCCATTATCTGTCAAATTAGGTGTTTGTTGGTTTGGTTTGGTTTTCAGTCTCCAACAATAAGTATGACCAGAAACAACTGACTTTTATGTGGTAAGGAGAGCTGTCCACATTTACTATCTTATGGCTTTATAAGCCATCCTGATTTCTGCAATAATGTGATTGCTGTAATAAAGTAATAACCATAAACTTGATCATCTTGTCATTCATAAAAAAGTACACCTAAAAAGTTCACATAATCATGATGCTAATTGGATCTGGTGAACAGGGAGTTGCAAGTGTTCTATATGAAAAAGTAAAACAGAAGTATGCTGCTGCTGCTAAGTCACTTCAGTCGTGTCCGATCCTGTGCGACCCCATAGACAGCAGCCCACCAGGCTCCTGTGTCCCTGGGATTCTCCAGGCAAGAACACTGGAGTGGGTTGCCATTTCCTTCTCCAATGCAGGAAAGTGAAAAGTGAAAGTGAAGTCGTTCAGTCGTGTCTTACTCTTAGCGACCCCATGGACTGCAGCTTACCAGGCTCCTCCACCCATGAGATTTTCCAGGCAAGAGTACTGGAGTGGGGTGCCATCGCCTTCTCTGAAACAGAAGTATGCTTGATAGTAAAACACAAAGACTGAGAGACCTATCAAATTTATGGGTATTTTTAAGTATCTAATCATATGAGGCAGAACAGGATATCCTCTTAACATTTGAGCATGTTGTAGCCCATACCACTAAGAAAAAAAAAATCAGTTTTCTGAGATTTTTTGAGATGATGAAAGAAACACCAAGGACAATGAATGAAATATACTGCTCAAAAAAAAATTGGATGACTAAAGTCTGCAAATTTGGGGTGGGTCTAAAGCAAGAGAACTCTTCAGAATCTCCAGACTGTGGTTAAAGCTACTATCTACTGAAGCAAATAGATACAGATAATGAAATGACAATACAACACTAGCATGCTAAATAAAGTGCCTGGTAGGTTCCAGTAGGATTATCATAGCGTAGAAGGGCATGCCTCCACAGCAGAGAAGTACTCATAGTTTGAAAGCCATCTTTGGCACTCTGTTCACCCTGGAAGGAACTGAAAACCTGTTGACTATAGCATGAGGGGACTTTGTGACCCCATTATCCATCATGATATGGTTGTTACAGAAGCAGTAAATCAAATAATCATGTGGGCTGTGCAGCAATCCAGCACAAACTGAAAAGTAATATTCAAGATCAGTCAACACAAATCCAGAGGACATCAATTATATGGATCTAGAGCAAAATACCTGTCTGTCTCCTACTTCTGTTGAATTCATTCCTCTCATCTTATAAGTACATGTACTCAGGCTGGATTTTCTACAATGAAGTATCGGAAAAAGAGGAGACCTAAACAAAGTCCTGCTACACAACTGTGTTAGCAAAATACTTGGTATTAGCTGCAATCCCATTCAAGGATTTCTTGAAGGAGAATAGTGAACAGAAATCTTGCCAATATGAAAAGTGAACTTAGATGTTTGTTTTGTTTGAAAAGAGAAGTGACCAAAGCTTTATTATATATATTGTGTTTCTAAGACAGAGGAGATGGTTGAGTTGGTTGGTCCTTGAACTAAAAGAAACTAAGTCATAATTCCACATTCCAATGCTTGGAGATGATACATGTAGATGAACATTTTGGGGTATACACAAAGGGTCCAGATCTTAGATCTTTAGGCTTGATGTTCAGTCATTCAGTTCAGTTGCTCAGTCGTGTCCGACTCTTTGCAACCCCATGAGTCACAGCACGCCAGGCCTCCCTGTCCATCACCAACTCCCAGAGTTCACCCAAACTCATGTCCATCGAGTCAGTGATGCCATCCAGCCATCTCATCCTCTGTCGTCCCCTTCTCCTCCTGTACCTAATCCCTCCCAGCATCTGGGTCTTTTCCAATGAGTCAGCTCTTCATATGAGGTGGCCAAAGTATTGGAGTTTCAGCTTTAACATCAGTCCTTCCAATGAACACCCAGGACTGATCCCCTTTAAGATGGACTGGTTGGACCTCCTTGCAGTCTAAGGGACTCTCGAGAGTCTTCTCCAACACCACAGTTCAAAAGCATCAATTCTTCGGCGCTCAGCCTTCTTCACAGTCCAACTCTCACATCCATACATGACCACTGGAAAAACCATAGCCTTGACTAGACGGACCTTTGTTGG
>NW_011494919.1:9651980-9652974 GCF_000754665.1 Bison bison bison | reverse complement strand
AATAAAGTCTGACACTGTTTGCACTGTTTCCCCATCTATTTCCCATGAAGTGATGGGACCAGATGCCATCATCTTAGTTTTCTGAATGTTGAGCTTAAGCCAACTTTTTCATGTTAAGGTTCACCAAAAAACTTATGTTCAGAGGAGACACTAAATAGTCAAATAGAAGAATATTTCTTGTATGTATACCAACTAGTATCTTTGTTTGACCACTCTGGGCTGCTGCATAAGTTCATGAATACAATGGTTATGGTTACATTGTTACAGGCTGTACATTTGTTCAAAAGTATATGATTCCAATTTCCAATGCTGCTCTAGCTACTACTGCTGCTGAAGTACTTATATTCCAGCAGTAGATACTGACATTTAACAGACACTGACATTTAGTGTCATAATATGTGTGCTGATATATATATATATATATATATATATATGTGTGTGTGTGTGTGTGTGTGTGTGTATTGGAGAAGGCAATGGCACCCCACTCCGGTACTCTTGCCTGGAGAATCCCATGGCAGAGGAGCCTGGTAGGCTGCAGGCCATGGGGTCGCGAAGAGTCGGACACGACGGAGCGACTTCCCTTTCACTTTTCACTTTCATGCATTGGAGAAGGAAATGGCAACCCACTCCAGTGTTCTTGCCTGGAGAATCCCAGGGACGGGGGAGCCTCACGGGCTGTCGTCTATGGGGTCGCACAGAGTCGGACACGACTGAAGCGACTCAGCAGCAGCAGCAGCATATATATATATATACACATACATGCTAATACATACATATTTAATATGTTAATACACACACATATATATAGAATCAGCAATGTAAGGTATTATGGTCCTAGGAAGGATGCATTGTATATGGTCTAAGACCCAAGCGATGGAAAGATATTATCTCTTTTTACTTACAGAATTTATATTTTCAATCCTTAAACTTTGCTGTATTAGAGGTACTGATTTCAAAGAAGAGAGCTTGTTTACATTGAACACAGGGAAGAGAT
>NW_011494919.1:9647346-9651880 GCF_000754665.1 Bison bison bison | reverse complement strand
ATTATTTATTTTTAATTGGTAGGATAATTGCTTTACAATATTGTATTGGCTTCTGCCATACATCAACATGAATCAGCCATAAGTATAATATGTCCCCTTCCTCTTGAACCTCTCTCCCACCTCCCACCCCCCTACCTCCCACCCCATCCCACCTATCACAGAGCACTGGTATGAGCTCGCTGTATCATACAGCAAATTCCCACTGGCTATCTATTTTACATATGGTAATATATATAGGTTTCTGTGCTACTGTCTCAATTTTTCCCACCCTCTCCTTCCCCACCTCAGTGTCCACAAGTCCATTCTCTATGTCTGCGTCTCCATAGCTACCTTGCAAATAGATTTATCAGTACCATCTTTCTAGATTCCATATGTATGTGTTAATATATGTTTGTTTTTTTCTCTTTTTGAGTTACTTCACTCTGTATAATAGACTCTGTGTTCATACACCTCGCTAGAACTGACTCAAACACATTCCTTTTTATGGCTGAGTGTACTCTTGCCTGGAAAATCCCATGGACGAAGGAGCCTGGTGGGCTGCAGTTCATGGGGTCGCTAAGAGTCGGACACGACTGAGCGACTTCACTTTCACTTTTCACTTTCCTGCATTGGAGAAGGAAATGGCAACCCACTCCAGTGTTCTTGCCTGGAGAATCTCAGGGACGGGGAAGCCTGGTGGGCTGCCGTCTATGGGGTCACACAGAGTCGGACACGACTGAAGTGACTTAGCAGCAGCAATATTCCATTGTATATATATGTGCCACAGTTTCTTTACCCATTTATCTGTCGAAGGACGTCTGTGTTGCTTCCATGTCCTAGCTATTGTAAATAGTGCTGTTGTGAGCATCAGAGTACATGTGTCTTTTTCAGTTCTGATTTTCCCAGGGTATATGCCCAGTAGTGGGATTGCTAGGTCATATGGTAGTTTTAAATCTGAAACTGAATATCATTTGGCATTTGGACTAGAAGAAAAATAAAGTCACTATATTGGCAGGGTTGGATAACCCAGAGAACTACAAAGAACTTTTGTCTCTGTTTCTCTCTCTCTCCCACTGTCTCTCTCTCTCTCTGTATATTTATGTGTGTTTGTGTGTGTATACATACATATATATATATAACACTAGTCAATATAAATAAAAAAAGCAAATAAATATATTTAAAAGATTAGAAACTATCTACATTCTCTTCAATAGGTGATAAATCTGGTTCAGTCTATGTTATGGCATATCTGAGATGAGACATTCTATATAGTTAGACATTTTTAGAAAATTGATCTACATTCTCACAGTGAAAATATCATAATGTGGTAATATATAATGCATAAAAAAGCGAGATTATTTTGATCTATGTAGGAAGTATAGGTTAAAAAGAATATATGTGTTTGTATATGTAGTTACATTTTAGAAAGTTTTAACAGGAAATTAGACACAGTGATTTTGCTTTTTCCTGGAGTGGAGAAGCCCTGTGACCTGGAACCTGTGGTCTGAAACAGATTGGAGACATACTTCTTCTTGTAGAGTTACAGTTTTGTTTAAGATGCATGAACTTTATTTGTCACTAAAGCACATAACTCATTCTATATATCAGTAAGAATAATCATTAAAAACCATTTAGTTTGTTAAGCTGAGGAAAAATATATTCAAGGAAAGATGAATAATCCTGATACAATTTTTAATTAAAGGAAAAAGTTGAAGTGGTTGGAGCTAACATATATTTCATGATATTTTTCAATCAATTAGAAAATATATAACAAAGCAGACACTAAAACATGGGAGAGGACAATTTTTAATTAAAGGAAAAAGTTGAAGTGGTTGGAGCTAACATATATTTCATGATATTTTTCAATCAATTAGAAAATATATAACAAAGCAGACACTAAAACATGGGAGAGGGAGAGATTAAATTTGGGAGGTAGATGGTATACACAGGATGTGGTAGACTCTGACAGCAATTCATGAAAATACCCATGAGATGAATTCTTATCATTTCTGCTTTGGAACACAGATAGGTAAATGACTAGCAAGAATATAGTGAAGAATGTGTAACTAGCATTTGGTGACCTTTTTCATGAAAAAAATAGGAGCAATAGAATTGCCAAATCCTTGGACTTCCCTGGTGTTCCAGTGGCAAGGACTCTGTACTCCTAGTGCAGTGGGCTCAGGTTCAATCCCTGCTCAGGAAACTGGATCCCACATGCCCATATCACACATCCCACTTGCCACAGGTAGGAGTTTACATGCCACACCTAAAGATTCCCTCATGTCAATTTTTTTAAAAGATCCCATATGCTACAACTAAGATCCAGTGCAGCCAAATAAGTAAATAAATGGATATTTTTAAAAATGGACAAATCCCACTGATTTTAGAGTGATCATGATTACATTTCACCAAAAAAAGTGAAATCATAACTGAGCTTCCTCATGTATTAAATAAATGTGATACTCACTCTGGGAGATACTGTATTTTGTTTGGTTGTGTGTGTGTGTGTGTGTTTTTTTTTTTTTTTTTTTTTTTGCTTTTTTGTAATGCTGTCCTAACTGTTTTGAGGCCCTGGCTAGAGGCTAGTCAGCATCTTGGGCAGCTCACTGATTAAGATCACATCCCAACCTATCCACATACTGGGTTTCCATACATGGGGCCACTGTGCACCACTTCTGTTCCCCCTGGGCCAGAATTAGGTCTGAGCCCTGTGTCTTGGAGCCCATAAAATTACCCAAATTAGCCAATCCATAGGAAGCCCACAAAACCTAGTTAACTCCACTGACTACATAAGCTGTTCTGTACAGTTGCAGCTTGCTGTTACCCTCTCCCCTGGGTGCAAGACCTGGCACCCTTCACTTGTTCAGAGTCGCAAGTAACAAAGAGATCCTTTTCATCTATGTGAGTGTAATAGTCTGATCTCCCACCATCAAAATTATCTTTAAATATTATAAAACACTTTCATAAACCAATCTTGTTCAAAAATTAATAACTTTAGGTTCCTTTACCTTTCTGGGTACATCTTTAGAAAATCCCATATCATAAATATTTTTCATGTCTTTGCATATCTGAATTTAGGGATATTTTTTAAAGCAAAATTACCCCCAACAAAAAATATTTTAAATATCAAAACTTTGATTTTTCTCCTTTCCTTAATGATACTTTTGAAATTTAATCACATATAATAAAATACACATATATGTATATATGATTTACAGAAATACATATCTGTAGTACACAAAGGTTATAAATAACCTTTATAAACCTGTATATATTAACACACATATGGTTGTGTTTGTTAATATATACAGTATAAGCATACAATAATGCTAAATGTTCAATATAAATTTACATATCACATGGGGTTTCCCTGGAGTTCCTCTGGTTAAGACTTTGTGCTCCAAATGCAGGGAGCACAGGTTGAATCCTTGGTCAGATACCTAACATCCTGCATACCACATGATATGGCAAATAATAATAATAATTATAATGTATTACAGTTTAATATTTAATTCATTGCTTGTTAAACAAAAAAAAATCATTAAATTATTTACAGTGATTTTTTAAAAGAATCTCTTAATTTTCATGTCTAATGTGGTGTTTTTTTACTACTTTTTAAATTTTTTAATATAAATTTATATATTCATATTAAATAAATAGAATATAAATTATATTCAGGTTCCCCATCCTGAACCCCCTCCCACTTCCCTCCCTGTACCATCCCTCTGGGTCATCCAAGTGCACCAGCCCCAAGCATCCTGTATCATGCATCGAACCTGGACTGGCGATTCATTTCATATATGATATTATACATGTTTCAGTGCCATTCTCCCAAATAATTTTACTACTTTTAAAAGTAAATTGTTTTCATTCATTATGAGTGAAGATTCAGAAAAGAATATTTGTTTTATTATGAGAAACTTTTGAAAACAAAATGCTGAAACTTTACTTTTCATATTAAGCTTTCTCCATTCTACTTTTTTTTCATAAAGGTGAACCATTATACAGCAAAAATATCATAACTTTGTAGTGTGGAATCTAGATATTTGCAGTAGTGGACAATATTGAGACATCCTAAACAAAAGAGTAAAAGCACGTTGGTTATCTATTATACTCATGATAGTCATTGAATTTTGCAGTACTTTGTCAGGTGCAATATTTATATTTAAACAGTAGCTATGCAGACTTAAATTGAAGAAAGTAGGGAAAACCACTAGACCATTCAGGTATGACCTAAATCAAATCCCTTATGATTATACAGTGGAAGTGAGAAATAGATTTAAGGGACTAGATCTGATAGATAGAGTGCCTGATGAGCTATGGAATGGGGTTCGTGACATTGTACAGGAGACAGGGATCAAGACAATCCCCATGGAAAAGAAATGCAAAAAAGAAAAATGGCTGTCTGGGGAGGCCTTACAAATAGCTGTGAAAAGAAGAGAAGCGAAAAGCAAAGGAGAAAAGGAAAGATATAAACATCTGAATGCAGAGTTCCAAAGAATAGCAAGAAGAGATAAGAAAGCCTTCTTCAGCGATCAATGCAAAGAAATAGAGG
>NW_011494919.1:9646965-9647246 GCF_000754665.1 Bison bison bison | reverse complement strand
TCTCTTCAAGAAAATCAGAGATACCAAAGGAACATTTCATGCAAACATGGGCTCGATAAAGGACAGAAATGGTACGGACCTAACAGAAGCAGAAGATATTAAGAAGAGATGGCAAGAATACACAGAAAAACTGTACAAAAAAGATGTTCATGACCCAGATAATCACGATGGTGTAATCACTGACCTAGAGCCAGACGTCCTGGAATGCGAAGTGAAGTGGGCCTTAGAAAGCATCACTACGAACAAAGCTAGTGGAGGTGATGGAATTCCAGTTGAGCTAT
>NW_011494919.1:9621929-9646864 GCF_000754665.1 Bison bison bison | reverse complement strand
TTTCATTCCAATCCCAAAGAAAGGCAATGCCAAAGAATGCTCAAACTACCGCACAATTGCACTCATCTCACGTGCTAGTAAAGTAATGCTCAAAATTCTCCAAGCCAGGCTTCAGCAATATGTGAACCGTGAACTTCCTGAGGTTCAAGCTGGTTTTAGAAAAGGCAGAGGAACCAGAGATCAAATTGCCAACATTCGCTGGATCATCAAAAAAGCAAGAGAGTTCCAGAAAAACATCTATTTCTGCTTTATTGATTCTGCCAAAGCCTTTGACTGTGTGGATCACAATAAACGGGGGAAAATTCTGAAAGAGACTGAGTCTCTGCCAATGCCAGGTGGGCAGAGAAATGTAAGAATGTTTCCTTCCTGGCCCTTCAGGCACCTCATGTCTTCCCTCCCCAGACATAGGTGACTGAAAGCCACAAGTTCCTGACAACTGTTAACTCAAATGAGGAAGACAGCCAACATAATGTGGGTGAGAAAATACATTCATTTTATTAAATCATTGAAAGCAAAATATTTTATTTATTACACAGCACAGGATCTTCTACCCTAACTAGACCATAACAGTAATAATAATTGCTGAACAGATACTGTTCATTTTATGCCTCTCTTTATTTTCTTTTCATAATGAGAGTGACTTAATTAATGGTAGATAATTCCTTTTTTAAGTTCATTTTGTGTATAGTGTTTGAGAAGGATTAGTGAAGTTTTGCCCTATAAATATTTAGCTTTGTTTCCAGTACCTATTATTGTAAAAAGTTTCCTTTCATCTGTGAATCGCCTTAAAACATATGTAGAAAATCATTTGACTATACATTATGGTTCTGTTTCTGGAACAGCTATTCAATTCTGTTGATCAATAATGTGTATAATTATGCCTATATCCCATTGTGTATATTAAAGTAGTTACACTAATTGTAGAGTGAGATAGTTTATTCTTAGTTCTTTTAAAAAATGCTTCAGCTATTTAACTTCATTTATATTTCCATTTAAATATTATCTATATCTTGGGAATTTCTCCAAAATGTCACTAGTATTTTTTGAATTATATTTAAGCTATAATTCAGTTTTTTGAGAGTTGATATCTTCACAATTTTGAGTCTTCCAACTCAAGAATATGGTCTGTTTATTTATTTAGATGTTTTTGTCTCAGTATTGTGATTTTCATTGTACAGATTTTTAATCTACTTTTCAGCCTTTTTTTATGTGTGCATGATATATTTGATTCTATTGTTTAATTCTATTGATTCTATTTGATTCTATTGTAAATTGATTTTTCAATTGTATTTTCCTATTATTCTTGCTTTATAAAACATCTGTTAACTTTTGTGTATTTTCTTGTATTCTAAAATCTTGCTATTTTTTAAATTAGTTCTAGTATTTATTTTGCAGATTTCGTATAGTTTTCTGATAACAATCATATAACCTCTATCTGGAGATAGTGTGCTTCTTGTAATTTTATTTATTTCTTATTTTGCCATAATCCAATGGCTAGAAGTCCTAGAAAAGCATTGACTAGAATTGGTAAGATTAAGAAGTATTGGTCTATTTCTGATGTCCAGATGAAAGCATTCAACATTTTAGTATTTAGTATTAGGTAAGTAGATTTTTTAATTAATTGATTTTTTAATTTGAGGAATAATTGTTTTACAGAATTGTGTTGGCTTCTGCCAAACATCAACATGACTATAAGGTGCTGCGTTCGCAGCAGATTATAGGTAAGCAGATTTTTCATACTTGCCATGTAATAAGAAAATTCTCTAGGCCAGAATAATGGAGTGTGTAGCCTTTCCCTTCTCCAGGTGATCTTCCCAACCCAGGGATCGAACCCAGATCTCCCGCATTGCGGGCAGATTCTTTACCAGCTGAGCCACAAGGGAAGCCCAAGAATAATGGAGTGGGTAGCCTTTCCCTTCTCCAGGGGATCTTCCCAACCCAGGAATCAAACCGGGGTCTCCTGCATTGCAGGTGGATTCTTTACCAACTGAGCTATCTGCTGCTAAGTCACTTCAGTATTGTCTGACTCTGTGCAACCCCAGAGATGGCAGCTCACCAGGCTCCCCGACCCCTGGGATTCTCCAGGCAAAAACACTGGAGTGGGTTGCCATTTCCTTCTCCAATGCATAAAAGTGAAATGTGAGCTATCGGGGAAGCCCAATACGAAAATAAGTTTCTTTCTATTCTAGTTTTCTGAATATTTTTATAATGAATGTATGTTAATTTTCATGTTAATTTTCATGTACTTGTGTACATAAGTGATGTACGTGCAAAAAGATATATGTTGTATGTACAAAACATATGTTTGTATGTACAAAACAGCAAAGATATATGTTGGGATTTTACTCATTTTCTCTTGAATAGATTAAGTGACTTTGCTTTAGGGATTAATTGTTTTCAATACTAGAAGAATTGGTTCTATGTGTTTTTTTTTTTTTCAGCTGTGCACAATGTAATAGGCACATACACTGTACACTTTTAAGATTATTCTCCATCTGTTTCTTAAGTCCAGACAGTAAATAATACAATGAGAAGGTAAATGGAAAACTTATAGTGGTCTCTTCCACCTTCTCTATAAGTTGATTCATTTTGCTTAACTGAAATTTTATGCTCATTGATTAACTCAACTCCCCATTTCTCCCTTTCTCCTACCCCTGGCAACCCCCCTTCCATTCTTCAGTTCTGTTTATCTCTGGATTACAATATTTAGTCTATTAATCTTAATATAGTTTAATTTGCAACATTTGTATCTGCCAATCTGTAATCTGTTTTCTGTTTTTCTCCCATCTGTTGTACGTTCTACTATTCTTCTTTTCCTGTCATCATTTATATTATTTAAATATTTTTTAGGTATCTTTTATTTACCTGTTGGATTTATTGCTTTAGTTATTTGTGTTTTTGTATTAATATTTGTCCCAGGTATTACAATATGCTTAGTCTACTTAGAATTAACTTAAAATTAGACAGTTTGTAATCATATAGGCCTGTTTAATGACTTCCAAATTTTTCTCTGATGAGATAGTCATATGCAAAATACAAGACAATACTATAATGTTTGTTGCAAAATTAGGATAACATTATAATGTTTGCTTGCACACTTATATTTTAAAGAAACTAGAGAAAGTAATTTTTATATTTATAAATGTTTATTTTACACAGATATTTATCATCAGCAAAAAAAAAAAATTCCCAACTTCTGTATGTCTTGTGAACAGTGCAACTAATTATAATTTTGCAGGACTATCCTTTCAAGGTTGGTTGCATAGAGAAAAGCTTTGGAAGACAGAGAGAGTGTCTGCATACAGAACAGTGGTAAATCATGCTTACTGCTCATTATAAAACATTTGTGTTTCTTAGCTCAGGATTCCTCTCCTTGATCTCAATTTGCTGCATATGCAAACAGCCATAAGAATAGCTGAATAGCCCTGCTGGGACTTAAGAGGGAGGAGAACTGATTCAAATGTACTCAGCTATGGTGCTTGACATACTGTGAGTAATAAAGTATTTTATCTCTGACCCAGGAGCACCTATGTCTTCGACCAGTCTCCACAGATCTACGGCAGGCTTGTTACCTTAAAAGTGTAACAAGTGTAGTAAATCTCTGATCCTTTACAGTTCTTGACAGTTTTGTCATCAAAGAGGAATTGATCCCAGAGACATTGCTTTTGGAAAGTGAAAGGGCAAAGATTCTACATTCCAGATTCAAGGGAAGTGAGACTTCCTAGAGTTAAGCCACATTGAACATCACCAGTCACGTGTTGGCAGACGTGACATCATTTTTTCTCTTTTAGGGGAATTGAAAGAAAAGAAATCCTTCTTAGCCCTAGCCTGCCTCACTCATTAGCTTGCTCATCATGGTTTCCCCTTGTGTGTGTTTGAGTTTGTGGCCTTGTATTCAGCTGGACGATTCCACCCTTCAGCTTACCTTTCAGGTCTCAGCTGAAATGATGCTGCCTTTGGGAAGCCTTCCTTGATTTCCTACACTAGCAAGCTCAGGGCCTCTGCTGGGGTCAGCCATCATCAGAGGCATCATTGTAATAATTTGTCATAAATGCTGTCATCCAGATGTCGGGTGATTAGGTAGAGTATCTCCTACAGTACTCTGGGTTAATGAACTAGAGTTGAACTAAAGTATACAGACTGTACTTTGAGAGGTAAAACTGAATGAACTTTTCCAAGGACACATCAGTTTTTCAAAAGCCATACAAGAGATGTTATGATGACCACAGGGCCGCAAGCTCTGCTGTCACAGACAGTGCGTTTCCCCATCCCACAAGGTGATGTGGCTGCTGAATGAACCAAAGAACCCACAAAACTGAAATAAATAGTGTCAGCAATGATACAGAGTTTGAGTGGGTTAAAATATTATTAATAAAAGTGTGTTTGCTTATTTATGAGTAAGAGCTGCTCAAAATTTAAATTGAATGCAAAATATTCTTGACAGACATGAAGTAACTCTTTCTTTTCACCCACCCAAATTCTCATGTCAGCTGCTTTCTTGAGTGAGTGAAAGTCACTCAGTTGTGTCCAACTCTGCAACTCCATGGACTATACAGTCCATGGAATTCTCCAGGCCAGAATGCTGGAGTGGGTATCCTATTCCTTCTCCAGGGGATCTTCCCAACCCAGGTATCAAACCCAGGTCTTCCACATTGCAGGCAGATTCTTTACCAGCTGAGCCACAAAGGAAGCTGCTTTCTTAGGGGTAGTGCTAAACACTTCCTATCCCCAGAGGAGAGTAAAAGTCATATGCATCTCTTCTACTGACCTGGGAAACTTCCGGGACGTGAGAGGTCCAGAATGTTTTTACTGTGTTGATACAGGTACCCAAGTTATCATCCTACCCAGACCCACAAAAGAAGGATCCTCTCACAGTCTATTGATGAAATTTGAGTAAAGGAAATAAGTTAAAATGACCTTGTGTTTGGAATCCTTTGGGCAAATCAGTGTACTTTTTTTGTGGCTTCCATATTTAAATGGATATTAGCAATCGATTTATTAAGTAATTGTACTTCCACATGCCATAAGTATGAAGTGATTCTATCAGACAGAGTCCCATGTAAAGAAGTGCTAAGGGAAATATTCCACAGCAGTATTTTAACTCAACTTCTTGGTTGTTTATAACAGATGGGCAGGATTTAAAACAAGTGATTTTACTCTCTAATGTTCAAAGCTTTGGTGGCTGTTCTGTTTCAAAACAAAATCCTCAGTTTCAAAGTTCCTGACTAAGATATTACCGCATTTCTTCCAGGAGAATGGATGATAAATTCTCACAACATTTAAGGTTGTATTTATGAAAGAAAGTTTCTTGAGCCTGTTCACAAGATTCAATTCAACTGGCATGCATAGGAAAACAGTTTTCTTTTCAGCCTCATAAAATCAAAATTAGATCCAACAATGTTTTGCACTTTTGGGATACTGAAGGCAGTATGCATTCTTCTCTTATTGCTTTTGTTTCTTGGAGAATACTGACTAATGCACACCAAATGTGTTGTTCCAGAATTCCATTCTTGCAAAGAAAGTAGCTCTTAGTTATGAAGAAGGATCTGGGCATGTTTCACAACGGTTACTCCTTTTTCTCTGCCAGATACATGAGCAAATATCTCACAGATCTTCATATTAAGAATGTAGTAAAATTCTTAGAAAGAACACCCATAGAAGAATGGGACCCTCAACAGGAGCAATCCTCAGGATGTGTTCACTTTTATGCCAGTTCATGCTTAGTCTCCAGGGATTTATCACTATCAGAAATTTATCAAACATTTCAGTGTTCATGCTAATTCATGGCACCAGGGACTTCTATTCCAGGTAAACAGATTGTGCCTACTGTAACACTCTGGATGCTCCTTCTCTTCAGTTTTCAGCATGGCAATTTGTCCCATGACTTTGTTTCTCTCACAGGTCAAAGAAACATTGTCGACCTTCAGTTTGTCCAGCTTCTTCTTATGAGGACAGGAGTAATGATTTCCAAACCCATTTGGTGTTGTAGCTGAAACCAGCAGCCCTTGGTGAAGGTTTTATTATAGACATCATATTTTACAATTATGAATTCTATGTTTACCTCTCTTTAAAAATAGTTTCTTTTTAGGAGGTCCCCTGGAGAAGAAAATGGCAACCCACTCCAGTAGTCTTACCTGTAAAATTCCATGGACAAAAAAGCCTAATAGACTACACAATCCATGGGGTTGCAAGGAGTCAGACATGACTGAGTGCACACATGCACTCACATATTTCTCTCTTTTTAAAAATAGTTTCTTTTTTCTCTGCTAGTATTTCTTTTCATTTCTCCTAAGGGTATTTCCTTTACTTCATTTTATGAGTGTATATATATATATATGTATATATATATATAGCTGCATTCAGGTTCTTGGCTAATGTTTTCAACATGTGGATTATGTCTGTTGATTATGTTTCCCCTGGTTCTGCATGGGTCATTTCACATTGTATCCTGGACATTGTGATATTATATACTGTAGACTATGGATTTTGTTGTGTTCTTTCAGAGGGTGGTAATAACTGTGTTGAGTAGGAACTTATATTAGTAAGGTAAAAATTGCAAACTCTTGCTCATTTGTGATGTATGGCAGTTCAATTATTTGAGATTTAGTTTGTCAGCATGAATGATATAATATGAGGTTTAGGGTTCAGCTAGTGAACTGGCAAAATTTAAACAGAAAAACTAGAGTTCCCTATTTCTAGGATTCCTTTCTCAGATTTTTGCTGAAAGGGTTGACCCTTGCTCTGTCAACTGATTTCTTAGGCCAGAATGATGATGGAATCTTTATTGAATTTTCAGCCTCCAAGCCCCTCTCTGCATAAAGTGGCCTGGCCTTTATTCAGTTTGTTTTTTATTTTGTTTTATCAAGAATTTATAATTATTCTTCTAAAAGAGATTTCACCATCCTTTTGAATATGGTATCTTTGACAGTACCGGATTTATTATTTCATTTCATTCATATTATTGTTAATGAGATGCCAGTATGTGTTTGCCTTGAATTATGTGGTGGATACTAGATAGTCATGTACAGATGTGAAATTTGCACCGTAAAGAAGGCTGAGAGCTAAAGAATTGATGCTTTCGAATTGCGGTACTGGAGAAGACTCCTGAGAGTCACTTGGCCGCAAGGAGATCAAACCAGGAAATCAACACTGATCTATTGATTGGAAGAACTGATGCTCAAGGTTAAGCTCCAATACTCCGGCCACCTGATGAGAAGAGCCAATCCATTGGAAAAGACCCTAATTCTGGGAAAGATTGAGGGCAAAAGGAAAAGGGGATAGCACAAGATGGGATGGCTAGCTAGCATCACTGACTCAATGGACATGAATTTGAGCAAACTCTGGGAGATAGTGGAAGACAGAGGAACCTGGTGTGCTGTAGTCCATGGGGTCACAGGAGTTGGACATAGCTTAGTGACTAAACAACCACGATACCTGATACTTGACTTAGAGCTTCACCTGATAAAAGTGAAACCCCTTTTACTTAAAATCTGGTATTTATGCAAAAGTTTTTCCATGCCTACTTGGAAATATTTTTATAATTAAAATTCATTGTCTTTACATTTATTGATGAATGTCAGTTACATTTTTATTGTACACTGTTGTCATCGTTGTCATACTATATACTTGTCTTTTTCATTGGGGTACTATTGTACAGTGGTAAAAGTTGATGTGTTTCTCTTTGCATTGTTGTACAACAGTCTGCAAAAAAAAAAAAAAAAGAGCCAGCAACTATAAGACAAAAATTTTAATTAGTTTGGTGTCACTTAATTAGGAGAAGGCAGAAATGAGTCTGTATCTGAAAAGTGATGGCTTATATTACTTCAATATGAGAGCTATAGGAAATATATATTCAGAGCATACTTTTGAAAAAAATTGATACCATTCTTTGAAGGTATTATACGAAATATCTCTTCCTGCATTAAAAATAAAACAGAGTTAAGCGATAGTCAACATGAAATTAAATTTCTTTCAGATTTTTAATTATGATCATTCTGACCTCAGTAAGTAATTCTGTATATACTTAATTTTATGTGATTCTATGATTGAATCTAACAATTCACAGGGGTCAAACTCTGCATCAAAATATTAGGAATATAAAAATTCAAACTGTTAATATGTTGACTAATAAAGAATATGGATTAAAGTCACAATTACTGCACATTTTATAACTGTGTTTATAGCAGTTACCTGCAATGAATCAGTGTCATGTCCTCTAGGAAATAATGTTGTTAATCATTCAGTCACTAAGTTGTATCCAGTTCTGTGACACCATGGACTGTAGCATGCCAGGCTTTGCTCTTTTACTATCTCCCAGAGTTTTCTCAAACTCATGTCCATTGAGTCAGAAATATCATCCAACCATCTCATCCTCTGTTGGCCCTTCTCTTCCTGCCCTCGATCTTTCCCAGTGTCAGAGTCTTTTCCAGTGAGTCTGCTCTTCACATCAGGTGGCCAAAGTATTGGAGGTTCAGCTTCAGTGTCAGTCCTTTCAATGAATATTCAGGGATGATTTCTTTTAGGATTGACTGGTTTGATCTCCTTGTTGTCCAACAGACTCAGTCTTCTCCAGGATCACAGTTTACAAGCATCAATTCTTTAGTGCTCATCCTTCTTTATGGTCCCACTCTCACATCCATATGTGACTATTGAAAAAACTGTAGCTTTGACTATATGGACCTTTGCTGGCAAAGTGATATCTCTGCTTTTTTTTAATATGCTGTCTAGGTTTGCCATAGCTTTCCTTCCAAGGTGCAAGTGTCTTTAAATTTTGTGGCTACAGTCACTGTCTGCAGTGGTTTTGGAGCCCAAGAAAATAAAATCTGCTGTTTCCATTTTTTTCCCTATCTGTTTGCCATGGAGTGATGGGACCAGATGCTGTGATTTTAGATTTTTGAATGTTGAGTTTAATCCAGCTTTTTCACTCTCCTCTTTCACTTTCATTAGTTCCTCTTCACTCTCTGACATTAGGATGGTATCATCTATATGTCTGAAGTTGATATTTCTCCTGGCAACTTGATTCCAGCTTGTGATTCATCCAGCCCAGCATTTCACATGATGTACTATGCATATAAGTTAAATAAGCAGGGTGACAATATACAGCCTTGACATACTTCTTTCCCAATTTTTTGAAATTGCATTTATATATAATTAGAGAAATAATTGTTGGCTACATCAAAAGTTGATCATTTAACTAAAATAAATTTTGTTAATATAAGTATAGTATTTCATTTTTATATTGTCAACATTGGATTTCCCTTTTTCCTTGCTTTAGATTTGTTTTCATAGTGCACAGATTTTTACTTATACATTTTATCTATCTTTCCTAATTTTAAAATATATAATTATTGTCCACATGAGTAGAAACAAGTAAAGAGCATTCTTATCAGCTGGGGATTTGTATGCATTTGTTGTTGTTGTTTAATTGCTAAGTCGTGTCAGACTCTGTAACTCCATGGACTGCAGCACACCAGGCTCCTCTGGCCTCCATTATCTCTCAGTGTTTGCTCAGATTCATGTCCATTGAGTCAGTGATGAAAGCTCACCATATCATCTGCTGTCCCCCTTTCCTTTTGCTCTCAATCTTTCCTAGCAGCAGGATCTTTTCCAATGAGTTGTCTCTTCACATCAAGTGATCAATCAGAATATTGGCGCTTCAGCTTCAGCATCAATCCTTCCAATCTGGACTGATTTCCTTTAGGATTGACTAGTTTGATCTCCTTGCTGTCCAAGAGACTCTTAAGAGTCTTCTCCAGCAGCAGGGTTTGAAAGCATCAATTATTTTACACTCAGCCTTCCTTATGATTCAACTCATATGAACTATACAACTTTAATTCATATCCCAAAGCTATATAGATAGAAAAAGCTATTTGAAAATATACCAACAAACTCTTAAATTGAGTGATGCACCAAAAAGGCATATTAGTTGTGAAAGAGACAGTTTTAAAAGGGAAAAAAAGGAAAAATAACACACAATATATTATTTCAGAAAGTACTGCTGTTATTTTTACTCTAACATGTTTATATCTAATGGTTTGATTATGTACCCATTGTTATGTTATACAGCTACTCTTCCAGCTGATAGTTGAAATCATGTTAACTGAACACAAAAACAAAAACGTAACTTCTCCTTTTTGATATAATAATGCTTGTAATGAAAAACATTGTGCATATTCTATGAAAAGATTTTTCACTCTGGAAAAAAAAAAGTATAGTTTTACAAATTTATAACATTTTAAACTGAAAAGTTAATTGCTTCTGCATAGTTCATTATAAAATACCACCACACTGATCTTCATACTTTATCTTATATTAATTCAGTTCAAGATATTTGTAAGATAGATTTTAGAACCCATTTATAGATATTTCTATGAATAACTGTCATTTTAAAAAATCCAACAAGGTGGTAGACACAAATGTATTTTTTAAATTTTTATTGCAGTTATAATTAATTTTGAGATGATATGATTGATTGTATATTTGTGGATTTTTTTCTTATAAACTAGCTATTAAGTAATATACAGAACCTAATTATGTCATTCTGTTGATTAAGCCATTTGTAAATATTATTTGATTCAAATACAGGCAAATTACCATCTTTTACTTGATCAATAACAATCATTTCAAAGGTTAATGTGTATTGTATATATCCAGATTATTAAGTTTTTTATAGTGTCTCAGCCAAAAAAAGTACTAATAATATTTTAATTTATCACATAGAATTTAATTTTTATCCAAGATCTTAAAATATTGTGTCAGTAAATTCCTAGGAATTCATACATTTTTAACAGTTTCTGGTGAAGACCATTTTCATCAAGTAAAGGACATCAGATTGTTTCTGTTGCCATCTATGGCAAGTAGTGGGCTGAATCTGATAAAAGTTAGTAGTCCTATTTCTGTGAGCTCCTTGCAGCTTGTTCTCAGTATCAGATACTTATAGTGCTGACATTTCAAAAGCACAGATGGTGCAGAGGAAGTCCTCAGACGTCACCAGAGGGCGGTTTTCAAATCTCTGTCACAGGTTTAAAGAGCTACAACTTTAAAGAAATAAAACTTTTCACTAAGCTTCTGTTTGTAACTCAAAATAAGTTACCTTCCAAAACACCAAAGTCAAAATTGTGCTGTGTTCTTAGTTGTGTCCAACTCTTTGTGACCCCAATGGACTGTAGCCTGCCAGGCTCCTCTGTTCATGGGGATTTTCCAGGCAAGAATACTGGAGTGGGTTGCCATCTCCTTCTTCAGAGAATTTTCCCAACCCAGGGATCGAACCCAGATCTCCCACATTGCAGCTGGATTCTTCACTGTGTGAAGAAGCAAATACCTATGAAGTTGATTAGTTGCTAAGGAAAGCCCAAGAATACTGGAGTCGTTAACCTATCCCTTCTCCAGGGGATCCTCCCAACCCAGGAATTGAAGCGGAGTCTTCTGCATTGCAAGAGGATTCTTTACCAGCTGAGTTACCAAGGGAACCCAAGTCACAAATATTCTACCTCAGTTTGTATAATAGCTGCATCGTATACTTACTGTGATTCAGTGAAAATACTGAAAATTTAAATGATTGTACCAGTGTTTAGATATTTTCTGTAGGAAGATTTATATTTCCTACCATGGCTAGAGGGCTTCCCAAGTGGTGCTAGTGGTAAAGAACCTTCCTGCCAATGCAGGAGACATAAGACAAATGGGTTTGATACCTGAATCGGGAAGATCCCCTGGAGGAGGACATGGCAACCCACTCCAGTATTTTTGCCTGGAGAATCCCATGGACAGAGGAGCCTGGTGGGCTACAGTCCATAGGGTCTGGGTCACAAACAGTTGGATATGAATGAAGTGACTCAGCATGCACCATGGCAAGATAGTTTTGTACCTCCCTATCATGAGCTTTTCACTATAATAATACTTCGCACTCATGGTATTAGTTTATCTATTAGATTTTATTAGGGCTTCCCTGGTAGCTCATCTGGTAAAAAATCTGCCTGCAACACAGGAGACCCTGGTTTGATTCCTGGGTCAGGAATATCCCATGGAGAAAGGATAGGCTACTCACTCAAGTAGGCTTCCCTGATAGCTCAGTTGGTAAAGAAATCTGCCTGCTATACAGGAAACCCTGGTTCAATTCCTGGGTTGGGAAGATCCTCTGAAGAAGGGAAAGGCTACCCACTCCAGTATTCTTGGGCTTCCCTTGTGGCTCAGCTGGTAAAGAATCCTCCTGCAGTGCAAGAGACCTATGTTTGATCCCTGGGTTGGGAAGATCCCCTGGAGAAGGGAAAGGCTATCCACTCCAATATTCAGGCCTGAAGAATTCCATGGACTGTATAGAGTCTCAAAGAGTCAGACTCAGACTTTCACTTTCACCCACTCCAGTATTCATTCTTGGGCTTCCCTGGTGGCTCAGACGTCAGAGAATCTGCCTGCAATGCAGGAGGCCTGAGTTCAGTCCCTGGGTTGGGAAGATCACTTGGAGGAGGGCATGACAACCCACTCCAGTATTCTGGCCTGGAGAATTCCATGGACTGTATGGTCCATGGTGTCACAAAGATTCGGACATGACTGCCAGACTTTCACTTCACTAAGAATTTTGGGCATATGAATGGTACAAAGTACACGTTCACTGAATGTTTGAATCGAATATTTGATGAATTAAGAGGTTAAATTTTTGTATATTAATGAGAAGGAAAAAGCATAGGAAACAGATTTAATTAGAACTAGTCCTTTGGACTTCAAGAAGATCCACCCAGTCCATTCTAAAGGAGATCGGTTCTGGGTGTTCTTTGGAAGGAATGATGCTAAAGCTGAAACTCCAGTACTTTGGCCACCTCATGCGAAGAGTTGACTCATTGGAAAAGACTCTGATGCTAGGAGGGATTGGGGGCAAGAGGAGAAGGGGACGACAGAGGATGAGATGGCTGGATGGCATCACCGACTCAATGGACGTGACTTTGGGTGAACTCCGGGAGTTGGTGATGGACAGGGAGACCTGGCGTGCTGTGATTCATGGGGTCGCAAAGAGTCAGACATGACTAAGCCACTGAACTGAACTGAAAACAAACAACTAAACATGAAAATCAGAGGAGTAACTGAAGTCTTCTGTTTCTCTTATCAATGTGATTATTCCTTCATTAAAATAAAAATTACAAACTTCGTTTATAATTATAGGAAAAAACATGCACAGAAAACATAGAAAAATATTATATCATCTTACTACACAGCATCATATTAAACAGGTATTTCTGTTTTTTTCAAAAATTAAATATGTTTAATAATGCTCATTTCCAAATGAAGACATTTTGTTAAAAGAAAATACATTTATATAGGCAAATATCATATGGTATCACTTACATGTGGAAAGTAAAATAGGATACAAGTGAACTTACAAAGCAGAAATAGAGCCACAGACATAGAAAACAAACTTGTGATTATCAAAAGGGGAAAAGGAGTGAGGGAGAGATTTAAAGAGTTTGGGATGAGCAGATACAAACTATATAAAGTAGATAAAACAAGGTCCTACTGTGTAGCGCAGGGAAGTATATTCAACATTCCATAAGAAAACATAACAGAAGAATATGAAAAAGATTTTATACACAAATAACTAATGACTTTGCTGTATCCTAGAAACTAACATGATATTGTCAATCAACTATACCTCTATTTTAAAAAGTGTTAACATCCAACTCCTTCAGGCATTTTCCAATAGTTTTTATATTATCCCTGTGTTTGGAGGCAGTTCCCCATACAGCTATATGATTTATGAATATCTTTTAAAGAGGAATACATTCTATAAAATAGAAGTGAATCACTAAATATCTTCTAATATAGTATTATTTCAGGAGAGAAAAACTTTTAAAGTTAATAAATGACTTCAAAATCATTGCACCATTTATTTTAACTATTAGTGTTAAAACCATATGGCACTGTATTGTTCTGATAATTATTTCTGTACTGAAAAATAATAATTATATAAACAAAAGTACTTTCTTAGCTCTATTTTAAATTTTACCTTTAATTAAGATGATATTTGTAGAATGATATATGTGTAGTATTCAGTATTTAAATAATACAGAAAAATATATGAAAGAATGCAATCATTCTGTGAAATTCAACCTTCAGAAATAATCATGTTTGACATTTTGATGAGGTTTATTCCAGTTATCACTAGCATGTATTTACATAATACCCTTTTTCATATATTTTCATAGCTGAGATAATAAGACTGTGTTTGTATACATGTATATATTTGTATTTATATATGCATAAATAATCGAGATTATCTAATCATATTATTTATTAACAGAGGCAATGGTTTGTATATATTTACATAACTAGTCTTCTCTTCTTGACTGTTCAAGATGTCTTCAAATTTTTACTAGTATGATAAGATTTGGAGAAATTATTTTCACATAAATACTTTTTCACATTACAGCCATATGTACCACAAATCCTTAGAAGTAGAAATACTTGATCAAAGATAATAAGTATTTTATACTTGATTATAATTAAAACTAGTATCCAAAAAAATTGCATAAAACTGTCTTATAACAAAAGCAATGACATTCTCTTGGCTATGAATTTCCTTTCCAAAACCAAACTATCTCATTTTATATAAAATTTTAATTTTGTCCTTTAGTAAAGTTTTATTCCATTAGATTTTAGATATGTCTTGTTTTATTTACTCTTATATAATTTTTTTCAGTTAATGAAATGTATCTTCTACTTGTGTTATTCTTATTGTGCATGCATGTATGCTCAGGTGCTAAGTCGTGTCCTACTGTTTGAGACCCCATGGACTGTAGCCTACCAGGTTCCTCTGTCCATGGTATTTCCCAGGCAAGAATATTGGAGTGGGGTGCCGTTTCCTTCTCCAGGGGTTTTCCTGACCCAGGGATTGAACCTGGATCTCCTGCATTGGCAGGTGAATCTTTATCAGTAAGCCGCCAGGGAAATCCACAAGTAGTGTAAATAGGAATCTTGCGAAGAGAGAAGGAAGAGAACATCCTTGTCATCAGAATAACTTCTCAGCATTTTCTGTTAATAACATTTTCTGTTATTAGAACATGTTGAACCTTATGGACTAATTTGTAGTCCAGACTCTGTTTATAGAGCTATCCCATCTTTCTTTAACAAACTTTTATATTTATGTTAGGTATGTTAAAATCTATTTATTTTCTATGCTTCAGATAAAATAGTAACGCATGCTAAAAATAAGTATAATGAGAGAGTTGATGAGATATAAAAGGCTTGCTAAAGACATTTAAACTAATACATACATACATTACATTAAGTCGCTCAGTCGTGTCCGACTCTTTGCAACCCCCTGTACTGCAGCCCACCAGGCTCCTCTGTCCATGGTATTTTCCAGGCAAGAATACTGGAGTGGGTTGCCATTTCCTTCTCCAGGCGATCTTCCAGACCCAGGAATTGAACCCAGGACTCCCTCATTGCAGGCAGACATAGGCAGACGCTTTAACTTCTGAGCCACCAGGAAGCCTGTTTTCTGAATGTCTTGTAAATTCTCTCTTGGCTTAAGAAAGGTTAATAAACTCAGACTTTAAAATAGTGGAAGGACAACCTAAGTAACTATTGTATGAGACTTATTTCAACCCCAGGTAATGATATAGAAAATATAATAAGGTAATTGATCTTTTGGAAGAAGGAACTGATAAATTGAATGAAAAGTTGTCAGCACGTTTCTAAGACACAGTTGCAAACTAATGAAATACATCAATTTAAACAGAGTAATTGATAGGTTGACAAGGACAGTGTGCCATGTTTAATGTAACAAGGTTAAAATCAAACTGTACATGCTATTGTGTTGCCTGCCTCTTTCAACAAATAGTACATCATGGGCATCATTTCTATGAAAGAAATTATGAGAAAATTATCTTAATTACAGGAAATGCACTGATTATATCATAAGTTTCCTGTAGTATATCTTTTTCCTCTGGATATTTCTAATTATATATTTTTTTTCTTATTATTTTTCAGCTTTCTGGAAGTCTAAACTCCTGGCCTATGTATTTCATAATACTTTTAATAATAAAACTTCCTTTACCATATATCCCAGTTTTACAAAGCACAAAATATTATGCATTATCCCATTACAAGGCAAACAGCTTTTTTTTTTTTTTTTTTTTCTGTCTGTATACAGGACCAAGAGCAAATCAGAATTTGCTAACACCAGAAATACCGTTTTGGTAAACTGATGAGATGGGTAGATTTTGGGTCACTCCACTCTTTTAGACTGTATTAAAAGAGCTCTTTGTAAAACAACAAAAACCTACGTATATATATTAAGCATTATAGTTGTCCGAAAATTGCCAACTGAGAAAAAAACATATGAAAATAGTAACACATTTAAAAGTGAACTTTTTTCTTTATAAATTTTAATCATTACAATTGTCATTTATTTCAACTCAAGCTTTCTTTTAAGGCATTAATATGCTAATATCTCCTAGTTCCCTAAATAGTTAGCTATAAGCTTTTCAATAAATAAAACTGATCATAAACCCTCCAGAGAATACCCTCAACTCTGCATTCACTCATTCATTCATTTAAAAAATTTTCCTAGGTCCCAAGCACAGTTTTTTGAAATATAGCAGATATGAATGTTAAGTGGAGCTAACATTCTAGTTGGGGGAGATAGTCAATAAACTAACCATAAAAATATAATTTCAAACACTATTATGACAGAATAAAAATATAAATAATGATAGATGATGTGCCTATTTTTATAAGAGTAATCCAGGGAGGCAGTTGCATTTGAGCAGACATTGAATTAAGTTGAAAACAAGTTAGGGAGCAGCTTATTTCTGGCATAAAGAATAGCCAAAACAAATTTACTTCTATGGTAATTAATTTGTTATTAATAAAGAGAAGCAAAGATATAAGATCTAATAAAGTAGTAAGTTGAGAGTAGAAAGTACAGTTGGAAATGACTTAGTGGAGTAGCCTTGGTCAAGTTAACATATATAGATTAATAGTCTTAGTGTTGTTATTTTTACTAAGATCAAGAATTTAGATTTTGTTTTGATGTGATTAAAAATTTGCATGGTAATCACGTGTTTTGATTTATGGTCATAGAAATATAAGTCTAATACTGCCAATAATATGTGGAAAACATACTGTAATAGAGAATGATGACAATCATTTTGGATACTGTTATCGTAGTCCAGGTGAGATCATTTTGCATACATTAAGAAGATGTAACCCAGAAGATATCTTTATGTACCTAAATGAGTATAAAAGAAGAATAAAGATCAAGGTCAAAAATCACAACAAAATTTTTTCGGCACAATGTCCATTTAAGTGCCATTTACTGAGGAGAGTACCATTTACAAAAGATTTAGCAGGGGGAAGTAATCAAATATTTATTTACATGATGCTGGAAACTTATCTAGTCCATCAATAGATTTTTTTTTTAAATAAACTTTTTAAAAAGTTTTCTTTAATAATTTTATTTATTTATTTACTTTATTATTGGTTGTACCAGGTCTTTGCTGGCTTGTGCAGGATTTCTCTAGTTGTGGCTAGCGGGGCCTACACTTCATTCATTATGTAACTACAGATTTTCAGTGGTTGGAAATC
Source organism: Bison bison bison (assembly GCF_000754665.1). Taxonomy (NCBI): domain Eukaryota; kingdom Metazoa; phylum Chordata; class Mammalia; order Artiodactyla; family Bovidae; genus Bison; species Bison bison. Next base: position 9,629,287 of record NW_011494919.1, on the reverse strand, counting down.
ATGCTTTTCCTTCTCCCTATGAACCCAAAATCTACCTATATAAATAACTCTTACATTTATTAGTGGGGTTGGAAGAATTTTATTCCCTTGTCAAATATCCAGTATCCTTGGAGATAATTTATTTAAACCACTAGAAGCAGCTCTAAACCTTGGACAGTGTTTCCACTGCAGTTTCCCCACACTTGGTTAATCTACTTAATGATTTTCTGTAGTTCCCATTGTGAGTCCATGACTTCCCTAGAAATGCTCTGTAGACCTCTTTGATGGGTATCTAATGCCTTATTTGTTTATTCAGACCTCATCATAATAGGCAGAGTTTATGTTGTATCTCTTATTAATGTATGCATTCCTCTCAATGAGATGGAAAGAGCCCCTAAGAAGTTCTCTTCAAAGCTTCACTCTCAGGATGGTGTGTATTTGAATAGGGGAAATAAATAGAATACCAGATAATAAAAATAATATATGTTTATAATAATATTTGAGAAATTTCCCATTCATATATAAAATGTGTCTCTTTGTCTTTTTACATTGTCTTACATTGTATTTACATTGTATTACAGAGACAATATCTACATTGTCTCTGCACAATGTTGGTTTCACTTATAATTTAAGTTCTCTAGTAACCTTTAGGGCTTCCCTGTTGATGCAGACAGTAAAGAATCTGCCTGAAATGTGGGAGACATGGGTTCAATCCCTGGGGTGGGAAGATCCCCTGGAGGAGGGTATAATAACCCACCCCAGTATTCTTGCCTGGAGAATCCCCATGGGCAGAGGAGCCTGGTGGGCTGCAGTTCATGGGGTCACAAAGAATTGGGCATGACTGAGCGACTAAGCACAGCAGAGTCACCTTCAGGATGATGAATTAAGAACAGATCCTCACCCTTGTACCCTGAACTGAATTTGAGTAAACACTACGTTCTCAAAAAAAAAAAAAAAAAATCCTTTGCAGTAATATGGAGTAAGTGTTAGTATTCTAACCAACCCCCCTATAGATGACAGACATATCCCACTGGTTGTTTTTGTTGTTCAGTCGCAAAGTAGTGTTTGATTCTTTGCGACCCTATGAACTGCAGCACACCAGGCTTCTCCATACTTCACTATCTCCCTGAGATTGCTCAAACTCATGTCCGTAGAGTTGGTGATGCCATCCAGCCATCTCATCCTCTGTCGCCCCCCTTCTCCTCTTGCCCTCCATCTTTCCCAGCATCAGGGTCTTTTCCAATGAGTTAGCTCTTCAAATCAAAGTACTGGAACTTCAGCTTCAGCATCAGTCCTCCAGTGAATATTCAGAGTTGATTTCCTTTAGAATTGACTGGTTTGATCTCCTTGCTGTCCAAGGGGCTCTTAAGAGTGTTCTCCAGCACCACAGTTTGAAAGCATCAATCCATCTGCCCTCAGTCTTCTTCCCACTGGTAGAATAAATAAAATTTGTTGCAAAGTTCTGACTACTTCTTGATTAGAATTTAGTTTGAATAATTCACCAGATAACTATGTTGGATTATCTAAATAAAGAAACTGAGATTTACTGGATTTCAAGGTATTTTTCAGGATACAATTAGGCAGAGGTTGAAACATGCAGGATTGAATAATATATAAGGTGGCCCATTAAAATCAATAATTTTCTATTTAATAAAGCAGTCATATTTTGTGATAACCAATTATGAATTTATTTCCCAGTATTTCATCTATGTATAAAATAATTGATTTAAATATTGCTACATGGGAAATAATTTTATAATGCACTTATTAAGTTAGATATATATATTATTTGTATAGGCATTTTTATTTTTGGAAAAGAAAATTTAGTTATTTTATCAGAGCATATTTACATTTCCCAATTAATTTTGTGTAGAACTTAATAAATTAGCTTTTCTTTATTGTCTGGAGTTGGATATTTAAATAATTTGTATTTTAGGGTGACTTACCTCCTTGTTTTATGTCCTGTTAATATGGTGGTGTAACTCTAAAAAGGATTTATTTTTCTAACATAGCTTCTGGAGTATGCTGTTTCCACATACCATAATTCTAACCATGTGGATTTACCATGGCAAATCTTTTTAACATTCCTAACAATATTGTAAGTAATGGATCATGACAAAAATATGCTTCTAAGGAAATGCTAACTTTCTCGCATAAGTATATAATAAGGATCTTCTTTTCTGTGACTTCTTTTACCACTTATAAAGAAAGTAAAATTGTTAGTTACTCAGTCGTGTTCAAGTCTTTGCAACCTCATGGACTATGTAGCCCACCATGCTCCTCTGTCAATGGAATTCTCCAGGCAAGAATACTAGAGTGGGTTGCCATGCCCTTTTCAAGGGGATATTCCTGACCCAGGGATCAAACCCGGGTCTCCTGCATTGCAGGCAGATTCTTTACCATCTGAGCCACCAGGGAATCCCCCAGCACTCATAAGGGTTCAATTTATTTGAATAATGACAGACTTAAAATCCAATGATACATTTTTCTTCTAAAAGAACTCAAGTAAGTACTCTGACCAGTTCCTTTTATCTATAGACAAAATGTCTTTTACAACTTTTTTTTTTCACCAAAAGCAATTCTTCATGTGATATCAAACATAACATTTGTTCAGTTCATGTTGATAGTGGATTCAACTAAATATTACTGTATTTAGAAATAATTATAAGGATGTGACTTATAGAGAAGTTAAAGAAGTATAAGAAGAACCACCTTAGGATCAAACTCAGTATTTCTAACATGAATATTTTATAATGGATTGTGTGATTAGCCTGTAATCCTCATTTTACCCTATAGAGTAGGCATCTTTGTTGGCAAGGCAGACGATTGAACTCATTAACAATCTGGCCAGGGAAGTGGTGGGGTGGGGTGAGGGAAACAGTGGAAAACTCCCAAGCCAATTTTTACATAAAACATATAATAAGATTAGGAAGGGGGAAAATACTTATGAATGTTACTTTTGCCCTCCTGACATTTTCCCATACTCCAATCAGCTTTGTTGATTCCCTAGTTGAAAATATAGCTATGACTAGATGGGCCTTTGTTGGCAAAGTAATGTCTCTGCTTTTCATATGCTGTCTAGGTTGGTCATAACTTTTCTTCCAAGGAGTAAGTGTCTTAAATTTCATGGCTGCAGTCACCATCTGCAGTGATTTTGGAGCCCAAAATATAAAGTCTGTCACTGTTTCCATTGTTTCCCCAACTATTTGCCATGAAGTGATGGGACTGGATGCCATGATCTTAGTTTTCTGAATGTTGAGCTTTAAGCCAACTTTTTCACTCTCCTCTTTCACTTTCATCAAGATGCTCTTTAGTTCTTCACTTTCTGCCATAAGGGTGGTGTCATCTGCATATCTGAGGTTATTGATATTTCTCCTGGCAATTTTGATTCCAGCTTGTGCTTCATCCAGCCCAGTGCCGGGGTTCAGCCCCGGTGGATCCAGGGAACTCGAAGAGGGGACGGCGTCGGTGATCAGGAAACTTCAGCTTATTTAAATGTAATTAAAGATATAAAGAGTGGTTAAATAAGGATAGCTCAGTGAGGAAATTCAGTGGAGAAAAGAGGCTGAATAATTCAGCCAGAAGGTGAGAGAAAGAACGACACGGGGAGACCAAGCTTTGGTGAACAAGGCCCGCACTTTATTTTCCAAAGTAGTTTTTATACCTTAAGTTATGCATAGAGGATAATGGGGAAGGGGTAGAGTCATGCAGTAAGCCAGGCTTTCTTCCTGCAAACTTGTCATATGCAAAAGTTTAGGTGATTTGCATCATCTTCTGGTCCAGAGGCCTGTTAACATTTTAAGACCCTTTCTTCAGAAAACTTATTTTTCTCTAAAGGTGATTAGTCAGGCGCCACCCTCCAAAAGCATGAAAGTTGCATTTCTATAGGGCAAAGGTGTGGTGGGCTATAACAAGAAAAAGAATTAACTCAAGGGTCCAAGGTTACAAACATTAAAGCTACTACTTACACCAATTATATTAATCAATACACTGCCAGGGACACAGCAGGTAAGGGATATGGAAACTTAGCAGCAAACATTGGCCCAACAAGTGAAAAACCCTTCACCAATACAATTTCTAATCAATCTTTTAACTGCTCAAAGGAATATGTATTCAGACAGTTTAGAACATCTCGTGCCTCTCACAGTTGGGAGGCTCTGAACAATCACATGTGGCTGGAAAAACCTATTCAGGCAGGCTAGAGGACTTCTTTAAGCGTTTGTAGGTTGAAACACTATCATACCCAGGAACTTTATTAACTGGAGCTATAAGTTAACTCTTTTTTCAGAGAGAGGTAGTGGGGGACAGCCCCGCATAAAGTCAGAGGTGTAGGTAAGAGCACAAAGCAGAAAGTAGGCAGACTCTGGTTGTGGGGGTAGATGCTCGAGAATTTCCAGGGGGACTCCTGAGGCTCGATCCCACCTTTGCGTATGTCGAGCCTCCTTCCTCATGACCTTTGTCATGGGTGGAGCTCCTGCTCCCAGCAGCCCAGCATTTCTCATGATGTACTCTGAATATAAGTTAAATAAGCAGGGTGACAATACACAGCCTTGACGTACTCCTTTCCCTATTTGGAACCAGTCTGTTGTTTCGTGTCCAGTTCTAACTGTTGCTTCCTCACCTGCATACAGATTTCTCAAGAGGCAGGTCTGGTGGTCTGGTATTCCCATCTCTTGAAGAATTTTCCACAGTTTGTGGTGATCCACACAGTCAAAGGCTATGTCATAGTCAATAAAGCAGAAATAGATGGAGCTCTCTTGCTTTTTTAATGATCCAACAGATGTTAGCCATTTGGTTTCTGGTTCCTTTACCTTTGCTAAAACCAACTTGAACATCTGGAAGTTCACGGGTCCTGTATTGTTGAAGCCTGGCTTGGAGAATTTTGTGCATTACTTTGCTAGCATGTGAGATGAGTGCAATTGCATGGTAGTTTGAGCATTCCTTGGCATTGCTTTTCTTTGGGATTGGATTGAAACCTGACCTTTTCTAGTCCTGTGCCAACTGCTGAGTTTTCCAAAATTGCTGGTATATTGAGTGCAGCATTTTCTTTTTTTTATTTTGTATTTTTTTTTCAGGGATTTAATTTCATTTATTTTTATTTTTTGTATTTTATTCATTTATTTAATTTTTAATTTAATTTTATTTAACTTTACAATATTGTATTGGTTTTGCCATATATCAAAATGGATCTGCCACAGGTATACATGTGTTTCCCATCCTGAACCCTCCTCCCTCCCCATACCATAAATTTATTTATTTTAATTGGAGGCTAATTACTTTACAATATTGTATTAGTTTTGCTGTACATCAACATGAATCTGCCACAGGTGTACACATGTTCCCAATCCTGAACCTCCCTCCCACCTACCTCCCCATACCATCCCTCTGGGTCATCTCAGTGCACCAGCCCCAAGCATCCTGTACCTGCGTCAAACCTGGACTGATGATTTGTTTCTTATATGATATTATACATGTTACAATGCTGTTCTCCCAAATCATCCCCCACCTCCCTCTCCCACAGAGTCTAAAAGACTGTTCTATACATCTGTGTCTCTTTTGCTGTCTCGCATACAGGTTTATCGTTACCATCTTTCTAAATTCCATATATATGCATTAGTATACTGTATTGGTGTTTTTCTTTCTGGCTTACTTCACTCTGTATAATCAGCTCCAGTTTTATCCACCTCATTAGAACTGATTTAAATGTATTCTTTTTAATGGTTGAGTAATACTCCATTGTGTATATGTACCACAGCTTTCTTATCCATTCATTACAGCATCATCTTTTAGGATTTGAAATAGCTCAACTGGAATTCCATCACCTCCACTAGCTTTGTTCATAGTGATGCTTCCTAAGGCCCATTTGACTTCCCATTCCAGGATGTCTGGCTCTAGTTGAGTGATCACACCATCGTGATCCCTAACTTAAGAAGCAGCAAAAGATTCAAGTTTTGCTTGTAAGCAAATTGTCTTTCACAAAGAGTAATAATAATCTTGGAATTAAGAAAACTAAATATGGTTATTTAATCCTATAAATTTATAAATCCCATAAATTGCAAATAGTTGAATTTCCAGTTTAAAAATAACTAGACATTCAAACAAAAACAGATGAAATATTAGGGGAAAAAAGATACATCCAAAAATGAAAAGCATGTTAGATTAGCAGACAATTACTGTAAAACAAGATCAATTCTTTAAAGAACAACATGATTTTAATGAATGGAAAGGGAACAATAGACACTAAAGGAAAAACTGACTGGATAGAGAAATTTGATATAAATGGGTAGAGATATTCACTTGATTGAGAAATTTGAATAATGTAAGAAAGTATCAGTTGAAAGTATGAGTTGAAAAATCAGTGAGCTGAAGGCATACTAACAGGAAATTACGTAGCAAGATTGAAAATACATAGACAAGAAACCTATAACACTTGTGATTAATAAAAATGGAACAGGTCTATGGATGCTTCAGGCAACAAAAAATAAGAATATATTATGATAAATAGTATATCTGATAAATTTGAAAGATCATATTAGGTAGAAAAAATTTTTAGAAAAATAAAATCACCAAACTGCCCCACCAAATGAAAAAGAAAAAAAGAAAGAAATACCTTGTTTTTCAAAATTATTGTATAAATAATTTTATATTTATTTGTAATGTATAGTTTTATTATAACCATTTACAATATTATTTATATTTGTATTGTAAGAATATAATGTACATATTTGAATTTATAAATTTATTTATAAATTATAAGCAATCATTTTAAGTTATAAGTAATATAAATTATTAAATTAAATTATTGCATTAAATATATTTATGTGTTTATTTTAAACTTTATTTTCAGAAGATGTGATTGTTTCAAAAAAATTCATAAATATCAGAATAATAATGAATAAAATTAATAAAAGTATGACAGTCATGAAATTTCTATAAAAATTTTTCCTATATTTTTGACATTCAGGAACTAGACAAATATTATTTTAGATTGATGCAATTTACAGTAACAAAGTATGAATTATCTCTATATAAATTTAAACAATGATCTATAGCAGCTCTATGGAAAATGTAAAATTCTAACAGATGTATCAAAGAAAATATAACTAATGTATTTATTATAGCATATTTATGATCTTACCACTAAATATTATAAATATATCAATTGCTATCAATTATTTGATAGTGTCATTGAATCTAATTCAATATATAAAAATTTTTGTGGAAATTAGCAAGCATCCTCCAACATATATGTTGATATAAGATTGGATTCTCTTTTGAAATATCCAGATATATTAGAAAGTTGTAAAGCATTAGCTGTATGAGTATGGTTTCTAGTATAGGGATAGAAAAAGATATATATATATATATATATATATATA